>NC_142773.1:39627033-39943283 GCF_988280905.1 Pimephales promelas | reverse complement strand
TGTACAAGTAGTAAACTTGTAAGTGTACTATTTTAATACCACCTGGGACTAAATTGGCCCACTTTTAGTACATAAAAGTATATGTTTAAGTGTACTATAAGTGTAACAGTAAGTGCACAACTAGTTCATAATTATGTATCTCATGTCTATTGCAAGTGAATTTATGGGTATACTAGTAGTTTACTTTTTTACTGTAATACTTATACAAGTATACTTTGAATACTTAATTATACGTTTAAGTATTTCTGGATAAAAAGATTGAGTACAAGAACAGGACAAATATACTTGCTTTTCTCTCAGTATAAGTCAAGTACACTTAAGTGTAATTTGAAGTATATTTCTGAGAAGTACAGGAAAAATAAACTGAAAGTATACTTTCTTATTTTTAGTTTAAAAGAAGTATACTAATGGCACACTTGAATAAACTTCTTTTTCGTAATGAAAATGTTGTAAAAATGTCACGTTTTCATTAGCTTGTCATTCTCCTCTCCCCTCCCCCGTCTAGCAACAGCAGTTCCAGCATCTATCCCATCATGCCCCGGGCTTCCCTCTGACGCCACACCCCTCGGGACTGACCCTGGGAGCGGGTGCCAGCCTCATGGCTCTTCCCGGGGCCTTCCCGTTCCCCCCGCACCTGGCGCCTAAAGATGACATCACTCACCCCGAGCACCTGGACTCCAGAGGTGCGTGAGAATCCTCATTTTAATGAAATGCTAATGGAGTCAGAATGAGTATTCTGGGTTACTTATTTTCATTAGTGCATTATGATAAAAGTAATGTTTTTATTTTATTTTAACAGTAGTAATTAAGGTAGTATTTTTTACTTATTTTTTTTTTTTAAACAAAATTACTGTCAATACAATCCCATGAGGGTCTCACCACTTTTTTCTTACTGCGTATATAATAAGGCATTATGCATAATCAGACATGGACACCGTTTACATAGAGCATATTTTTCTCCACCTCAAAAAGGATCATTTAGAAAACACAAAACTCAAATAGCAACATTTTGCAGAAGAATTCATTTAAAAAGAAACGTTTTTCATTTCTACGTTTTAAAGGGGTCGTCGGATGCGAAATTAACTTTTATATGGTCCATTCTTGTAAAAAAAAAACATTCACTCCTCTTTTTAATCCTCAAAAAGCGTAAACACTCTCAATAATCAAGCCGTTTGGATTTTCTGAGCAATATGATGTCATTTTGCTCATGTTCCGGCCACAACCACTGACGGACTGTCACGTATTAACATATTTCCCGTTTTAGCATATTTCCGCCCTCAGCCGTTTGTATTCTGTCCGCCAAGGCATCACTTTAAAGACAGGGGGAGGGGGAAGGGGGGGGATGGGTGAGCAGTTGCTCATTATCATTTAAAGAGACATGCACTGAAACGGGTCGCTGTGAACAGAGCTGTTTTTGAGGAGGTAAAAAGGATGTTTTACACAACCATTGAGGAATTTAAACCACAACTTTACATGAAGACCCCAAAGAATACCAACTTGTGGAAAATGTGGATCTGATGACCCCTTTAAACCTTCTGGAAAGCCTCATAGACTTCCATTGTACATGCAATACTGTAAATGTGATGTTTTTGGAATGCAACAGATTTGATCCATATACTTTAGATTGAAATTAATCTGGAATATTCCTGTAATGCATTGCAAATGCTCAATATAACAGGATCATCTTATCTCAATGAGCCTATCTCTCTTTATTTTATTTAGATGGAGCCCCAAACAGGGTGAGTATTAAAGCCTGAGATGTCATCCTCTTCCCATTGGTCCTCCATTAGTGAAGTGTGTTTGCATGGTCTTGTTTTCTGTCAGGATTGCACTGCTGATTGGATTTTATATGTTGGATTGGATTTTTGTAAGTATAGCATCTAAGTAAAAATGATTAAAGCCATGCATTAGACGTGATCATCATGGAAGTAGTTTTTATTGTTTTATAGTTTGTTTTATAGTAACGCCCCCGGTATATACCATCCAACAGTAAAACACATTATCAGTTGATAATATAATGGTGGTGTTTTCCATTTTCACAGAACTTGTGCATAAATGATTATCCATAAACTTACAGTATAACATTTTACTTTTCAATTTTCAGGTTACAAAAACAAAAATCAGAAAACAAAGGCCTTTTTGCATTTGAGATTCAAGTTAAATATGATTTTTAACGATTTCAATGGTCAAAAAAAACAACCCCTTCCTTATTGTAATTCAGAAAAAATAATGGTTATTCATGCATTATGTATGAAATTGACTAAACTCATGTGATACAGTATAAATATTCAAAAAATCCATATATTAATGTACAAAATCACTTCTTATAACCATACAAAATGGTTTATGTAAATTTCTAACAGGTAGAGATTTTGCTTTAATGTTAATGTTTTACATTGTGAGGTATAATATCGATATGAGCACGATAACGATATAAATCACAATATACATATTTTTTTGCCGTTTTATTTTATTTTTTCTATTAAAAACAAGAACAAAAAAAACTTATTACAAACAACATGACAATATGAATTAAACAAATTTTGTTCTTCAGGCAAAATATGTTTATTTAACATGTAGTTAGAAATAGTACAGAAATGTATAATGTTAATTAATTCACCATTTTTTGTGTTGAACACTGATAATATTTTAAGCTCTGTTGCAGTGGATGTGTGTTGAAATGATATGGATGGATGTCAGTTCATGTTAGACTGAGGTTATATTCAGCGCATGCAGTGGTGTGAGATTATAGTGTGTGTATTTTAGAGTGGCAGTGGCTCTCCGGTGGGCCATCGCTCTGCAGGACTGCGTCTGGGTCTTCCTCCTCCTCCCTCCTCCTCTTCATCCTCTCACACTGATGTGGACAGTAAACGGGGCGGCTCAGACCAGACTGGCGCGGGACGAACACGGCGGGTGAGTCAAGCCAAGACCAAACATGCTAGTACTTCCTCACTTAGCAGTTTCTAAGATCATCCTGAAGTCTGTGATTTTCGTATGTACTTACATATTCAGCTAAATGACATGCGATTGAATATTCATGCTCATCATTTATTCAACGTGATTTCATTTTATCCTTGAACACTGACTTATGCATCCACTCACCAAACTAGAGGAATGTTGCTCTTTTATAGCTTGGGAGGCATAATGAGCTCTCAGTTATTTATTTAAGACACAAATGAGTCAATAGCTGTTGTAGAGTAAAGGGTCGTACACACCGCGGCGAATTTCGGCGCACGTTATTCGTGAGCGCGTTTTTGTGTTCACACCCAAGCGATGAGCCGAGTGAACATGTAATATTCCCTGACATTAGATGGCGCCCATTTGCTCTGCAATACCACTCCATAACAGCTCTCTTTTATCAAGATGTTTGTAGTCGCCGTCGCATTTATCATATAGTTCTTTATGTTTTAACACCAGCGAGACCAGCAGCTCTACATTCATCTGGCCTTGCATCTTCCTCGTCTCATTTCTTCAAGGCAGTGAAGACGCTACTTGGCGTATATCTTCATCACCGTAACGTATGTGTGCTCGGCGAGACCGTTTTGTGTTTGAGCGCCCCCCCAGTTGTGTTTTACTGTAACTTCAGAAGCTACAAACATGTGAGCAAAAGCGCCAATCTCATTGGTCGGATAGTTTTTGACGCGGCGCGTCAAACTAAAAAAAGAACCCGTGGCGTTTTTAAAAAAACACGTGGCGTTGGTGTTATCCGCGTCGATGTGCCCACTCACATTGGCCCCCTTTGTTTGGTCACGAGGCGTTAAACATCTGCGAATATTGTGCGCGAAAATTCGTTCTGGTGTGAACAGGCCTTAAGTGTGCAACGTTAGCGCTATTAAGATCTGAATTGATGTGAAATGTTTGAATTCAGTCTTATTTTAGTATTATTTATATATTAATATAGTTTTTTTATCTTTTGTTTTTTCATATTTTCAGTTTTCTTTACAACAAATTAGTAATTTATGTAAATGTGCGTTTTAATTGTTTTTTACACTACTTTTGTTTTGTTTTTAGTTCATTATTTCAGTAATTCAACTTATTTCGGATAGTCAACAAGGTTTTAATCTATTGTTTATTTTTTGTATACATTTTTATTTTAGCTTTATTTCAGTTTACAGAGGTGCTTTTAATAGTTTTAGCTCTATTTTACAATAATAACCCTAACTGAAATCTTTAGTATCTTGGCAAATCTGAGCACAGTTTTAAAAAATCTTCTGAAAGAGGAGACACACGTGAAGTCTTAATCTTTGGAGAAACATCTAAGAAGCAAGAGATCTGAGCAAAGTCTCCATTTGAGATATTACAGTGATTTTTATTATGAGGAGCTGATGATTGGGTGGGTCTGATCATGTGCCTTTCCTGCAGGAGAGTGGCGGGAAAAATGAAGACGCTCTCAGAAGAGACAGCACTAAAGAGGTGTGAATACACTTACTTTATTTCTCATTCTTGCAATGTTTACAATGGATGTCAACAGTGCACCAACATTTTCTCCTAGTAAAGTTGGATGTGTAGTAATTCATACATTCAGTTGCTGAAGAGTAGCCTAAAGCCAACGGATACTTCAGGATTTAGCATTAAGCTTTGTATTAGTAGAAAACCTGTAATATTTTCGAATTACCATGCTTTCCACCCTCAAATATCCCCCTGAGACGAGAGATTTATGTATTTTTTGTCTGGAAAAAATCCTCCGATGACGCAAAAATCGGCATTTTGCGTCATCGGAGCATTTTTTTGTCGAGAGGCTAAAGACTACAGACTTATCACGGAGACTGAGCCTAGACTTGTTGTTTAACTACTGCGCTCTGTTACCGGTAGGCGTGGCCTCCTAGGGCAGCGAAGCAAGTGCATTCTGGGAGTTGTTGTCTTTCATCCATATAAGCCAAAAATACATTTTCTGGCTTTTCTCAGTCTAGAAAGCTCCAAATTCAAAAATAATTTCACATTTCTTCTACATAAATGACCCTTTTTAAATACACATTCATCTTTCCAGAGGTGAAGTATCCCTTTAATGAACATTCCCAGGCACGACACGTCATTGGTCGCTTCCAGTATTTCTGTGACCTCATAAGAGTTCTTGAATGTTTATGTTAAAAAAATGTAAGCCTTTATGAGTTTTTGATTTATGAACCGGGTATCTTTCTTTAGTAACAATAACAAACTTTATCATATAATATTTGATAGATCATTAGTTCAATACTTCAAATAGTTAGAAATGTCATGATGCTTTGATTCATGTATTTTTGTGCACTTTCTTATTTGGAAGTACAAAAACCATTGATCAAACATAATGAAATATTAATGACCGTTGTGATACAGTTTAATCACGTTCATAAATCATAGATTTGAGTCATAAAGGCTTCATTTTGGCATATTAATTAAATAGCCCAGATCAGCTGTCATATATTTGCAGCTTTAATCAGTTTGAAATCACTTTGAGTTCTTCCTAAATAAAAAAGCACAATTAATTAGTATTGCAAAGTTAGTCATTCATCAAAATCATCTAAACAAGATCATTGTACATCAAATGCCAGCAACATACTATAATAAATAGAAAACTCCCTTCAATAATTATATATAATATTTGTTGAAGGTTTCTCTAAAACAACAAAGTTTTCATTAGCAGCAAAGGATGAGTTCACAGTGTTTTTACCTGGTTAACAGCATCATCAAAATGTAATTAACCAATAAAGTAAACGTAAATAAATCAAGCTTCAACATATTTGTATATGCCTCCAGATCTTGTAAAGACTTGCCAAACTTTAACATGAAACTAACAAACATAAATTTCAGTGTATGCATCTCTAAACTGTTCATACAAGAGGTTTGTATTTAACCAACACATCTAAGAAACCATTTCGGCACATGAATTGTCCTGCACCATTCGTTTAAATTATACTATGTCAATAAAATCCTATTAAAGGAGTCACTGAGTCATATCTAGATGGCATTTGCATGAGCAAACAGTTGCTATTGCTTTTGTTTGAGGAAGTGTGATGTGATTTGACGTTTGTGATGACATCTCGTAGCGTCTTTGTTTGCAGAAAAGTGTGTCACCCGCTGGAGTCTCTCCCAGGTCGACCGAGGGGAACGGGCTGAACATCTCTCCGGTAGTCCGGAAGAACCCGTCCCGGGAAGCCTCTTCTTCACCTCGATCTCAGCCGCGCTCACCTGGACTCTGCAAGAGCCCCACTCAGGTATTGGATCATGAGCAATACTCTCGTACGTCTGAAGTTTAACTAGCTCCTCGTCATGGAAAGTATAGTTTTCAAGCATATAATCTAGGGCCCTGTGAAAATGCTAATTTACTGCGACGTCATGGAATTTGGCTAACGTTAAATTTTAATAAATAAATCAAAAGACATACACTTTAAACTCTTCAAATTGCGATATGGACTAGTGACTGTGAATATTAAACGGATAGTTTACTTATTGCTTATTAATTTCTCACTCTCATGTCTTCCAAATAAAACGCTTCCAAACAGATGAAGATCGACATCCCGTCAAAATAAAAGTTCACGACAACCTGTCAAAATAAAAGTCCGGTTTAACTTATAAAAAGACAGATGTGGCTAATTTATTGAATGTACTTCTCAAAGTAATAATAATAAATAAAAAAAACTTTATTTTTTAAGGAATATCACACAATATCACAATTTGTTATGTTTTAATTTAAAATAAATTTGTTGTGCAGCACTTTGTCTGCCAAAATAAAGATTTTAAAAGATTAATTAAATTGTTAAAGTTTTAGGCATTCATTGAAATTACCTCTTTTTTTGGATGATACATTTGTATTAAAACATGAAACACAGAATCCAGAAAAAATTAAACCGAAAATATTTCTGTGGAAAAAAACTTTAATAGTTATTATTGTTACATTGTTTTGTTGTTGTTAAAGTTGTATGAATTCCGTTGATTATACATTCTTTTTGATCAATGTAAATAATCAAAACACTAAAAATTTGGAAGACATAAAACAGAATATTTGCAAAAACAAAACATATTTCATAGGGTCCTATATTTGCTACATTTGTTACTAGTTTTTACATTGTTCAAATATTTTGAATGTCCTTTATGATTATTAAATTTATTAAACCACTATCAATGTAAGAGAAGTAAGAGAAATTCAAACAGAAAACATTGAATTTGGAAAAATAAAACACATTTTATAGGGCCGTACATATCTAATGTTGGTTCTGAATAAACAGGAAAGAGAAGTTCAGCTCTTTTCCTCTGTGTTTCAGGAGAAAGTGAGATCTCCTTCTCCTTCAGCGTCCCATGAATCACTCTCTCCTGGCTCTCCTGCACCCCTGTCCTCCTCTGCCCGCGGCCCGTCTCCCGTTCTCAAACACTAGGTAAGTCCTGACTCACGCTGTTCCCGCTTACAGTAAACGTGGGCGGCAGGGGGATGGTTTTCCACTCGTCTGTGATCTCATCTCTCTCTCTCAGCTCCAAATGCTTTTTCCAATTCTTGCAAACTCAGTTTTAGCGATGAATCTTTATATACACCTTGGCGTCTGGTTTCCCTCACAGGACCCACTCCTTCCCATGGAGTGAGACTAGTGAAAGACAGCCGCTACCCCTCCCCAGCCCGCCCTTCCCAGAATGCACGGGGCCAGTCCCAGAATGCACCGGGTCGGCCCCTGAACGCTCGGGCCTGGGCATCAGGTGCCTTGTCAGAAGCCCTTCATCCGTCCTCGTGGCCCTCGAGCCGAACTCTGAGCGAACCGCATCTGTGCTTTCACACGCCGGGCGTAATCAGCCAATCAGCTGTCTGACAGCTCTGTCAGCCAATTAGAAAGAAAGCTGAATATTCTGGTGAGCTGCCACTTAAACTTCACAATTACAAGCTATATATATAATATATATAACCTTATTATATATTCGACCTTATACATGTGTAGTATATTACTAATCTTTTTATTTATTTCAAATATATATATATATATATATATATATATATATATATAATTGTTTTACTGTAAAAAAATTGTTGGTTTAACTTAAAAAAGTAAGTAACCTGGTTGCCTTAAAATTTTAAGTTCATTGAAATGGAAAAAGTGAGTTAATGCAATGAAGTTGAATGATTTAATCATCAGAAACTCAAAGTTATATGTTATCTGAACTAAATAAATTATTTAAGTTGATTTGAAAACACAGAAAATGTGATTACTAACCATGAAAAGATTTTTTTTTACAGTGTATGAATATATTTTAAATTGTTTAAATTGTTATAATTGTTTTACTTTTATTTAATATAATATACTTATAGACAAAATAAGTATTTGTCCAACAACTTGTACAAAAAGTATATAACTTTTCTAAGTCTTATTATTACTAATCTTTTTATTTATTTCAAATATATATAAATACATTTTAAGTGTGTTTTTTTAACTTTTATTTAATGTAATACACTTTTTTAAAGTATATATTTAATAATATATACTTTTTTATGCATTTAAGAATTTAAAACTTTCAAATTTTTTAAACATTTTTATTGTGTCCAACAACTCATTAAAAAAACATTTTATAAAAAATTAAACTATTAAATATGTTGTTTATGTGGCCAACAATGGTAAATATAAATGAAAATTTTGTCACAAAGGCTTTTTTAAACAAAGTATTAAATAAAACACTTTTTACAAACCATTTGCAAATCTTTTTTACTTTTGTAACGAGACAAAAACATTTTTTAAAAATGTGTAAAGTAAAAATTCATTGAGTATTTTTTTTTGAAGGGGATCTAACCCACCAGTAATTAATGGGATCAATATCTATATTACCCTTTAATCATTTATTGAAAAGCCAAAAAAGGTGACCAATTTCAGTCAATTTTGATTAAATGCTTTGATTTTAATTGGTTTTTTATTATGAAATACAATATAATGCATTTGCTATATGAGCAAAATTGCTTCTTAAAAAACATGTTCACTTGATGTAACATCCTAAAAATCCAAGTTTATGATTTTAGGTGCTATTAATTTGGATGTGTCCTAAAAGCATGTAACTGTAAAATATTGCAAAATACTGAAAATCAAATCACATAAATCCAACCATGCTAAAGTGCACAATAACTTGATAGATAATATTCTCTTTCTGTTGTGTAATCCTCCTGTGCTTACTTTGTCTTTCAGCGTGACAGGCACATGGAGTCAAGACACGGATTTCTCCGTATCATCTCCCACACTGAACTGGACTGAGATGCTTTTACTGCCAATTTTGTCAAAACGAGTTCAAAAACAAAGACATGGAAACTTCTAGACAAGTGGACATTATGGTGTTCCTGTTTTACCACCATTTCACTTTTCCCCCAAAAGCTTTTAACTGTCAGTAAAGGGTTCAAACACCCTGAAGTCATTGCATTGTTTTCCCTGACTTTAATAAAACTGTCATTTTGAGTGAATATAGCATTAGGTTCACACTAATCAAAGAGGAATAATGCTGTTTTTGCTTGTAATATACCAGCTTCTGTTGTTTATGAAAACTCACTTTATGACACTGATTTAAGCAATAAGGTTTTTGAGGCTGTGCTGTGTTGTGAATATAATCATGGTTAAAAGATGTTGTTAGTGTGTTTATATTCACAATACAGCACGACATCGAGTGCCTTATTGCTTTTTAATATGGATAATTAACACTTAATAAAGAAATATTATGGACACAAAGTTAGATTAAAATATCATTTTATTAAACAAATGCATTTGTGTCATCCTTCCACTGGAAGACCGAGTTGTTGGCAAGTAAAGAGCAATGATATTTTTTCAGTGTTTCTGAACTCCCTGAAACGCCTCCAGTCTTGAGTTTTCTTCAGGGAACGAACACGTCACAATATTCCAAGCTAAAATACGCTAAATAAATGGGCGGGTTCTGGTTGAGTTAGTCTACGTCTACATTAAAGGTACAATATGCAGGATTTTTGCAGTACAATATCCATAAACCACTAGGCCAGTGTTATATATTTTGTTTAGTTGATTACTTACAATATCCCAAATGTTTCCAACCATTTGTAAATCGTGAGAAAATTGAGATTTTAACCAAGGAAACGGGGCGTGTGAGGAGTCAATGACGTCATATATGCGTTACCCTCGGTTTCGGCCAGGTTTGACTTTGACAATAGTAACCATGGCGACAGACGTTAATAACTGCCCGTTATGCCTAGAAGGACGCTCACGCTGTTGTTGTTTTGTTAAAACATTTTGGACCATTGCAAGCAGACTTTGAGACAAAAAGAGGACTAAACGAAGATCAACATCTTTGATCCACATCCGCGACTTCGATTTGACAGAGTGTTGCATAAGTTACTTTATTAGGCAGGTAAGCAAATGTACATAAAACTCAATGTTATTTAGTTCAACATGATGAAAAGTTAGAATATGATCTTATTCTAATGTTGATCTAGCTTATAGTCTCATTCAGCCAACACAACCTAACTAACGTTAACAACATTCAACAAACTCAAATGCCGTTTAGTGTGATAGTGAAACTGGTAGAGCAAGCAAGTGAAACAGCGCTGCGTTACCTCAAGTTTAATTCGTCTGATCTGTGTATATGTAATCCAGCACGACTTGCGTGAAGTTCGGTAGAATGAAATGTATGGGCTGAAATATGTGCCACCAGAAACTGAATTTAAACCATTTATATTTGAATTTGAATGGCTAAACTTGAATAATTGCATTGAAAAACTGAATTTAAATCATATAATTTTGAAATTGTATTGTTTAATTAAAATTGAATTTATTCAAAAACTGAATCTGAATTGTATAATTTGAAATGGAATTTATTTGTTTGGAACTGAAGTCCAATAAAATGTGATCCTCACTGAAATGTAAACTCTATATACTGTATCTTCACATTCAGTTCTCAAATTCAATTTAAAGTTACTGAGACAAACATCCGGGTAGTTGGAGGGGATTATCACGCTGATACGTAGTACTTCCGGATTCTGTGATCTTTGTGCACTGCCACTTCCGTTGAATCGCCGATCTCGCTGGCGAACTGATGAAGGACTACACTAAGTTTATTTATACGGCATCCCTGGTAAATTAGTCTGATTCACTAAAGTGCCGGCTGCAAACAAACGTGCTACCTTGTTTTATTTTAAAGTTTTAATCCACTTCTTCCTTATACTCAATTCAGTCGGGAATCCATGAAAACTTAAGTAGGGTTGGCGTTGTTGGTTAGATTTACAAAGTGGAACAGAGCAGTGACATAAATAACATTCGTATCAGGCGTTGTTGAACTGCGTCGGAAGTGGACATGCACAAAGTTAAAGGGTGCTTCTCATTTCTTATTTGTGCATCCTCGTTTCCTTTCCTTGCTTCCTTTCCTTGCGTCTCAGCTCCACCCCCTGTAGGACGTGAGGGAAGGAAGCGAGGAAAGGAAAGGAGGACAGAGGAATCGAATAAAAGCTTTTTTATATCCATTGGAATTCTTGATCACTCGAGCGTCACTCCACAGTGTCATCAGCAGCGCTAAAAGGATCTGCCCTTATGTTGTTGAAGTTTGGTAATTCATAATAAATAATAATAAAGATAGACTATACTGTTGAAATATCTGAGATGTGTGGTTTATATAAACTGCAAAGGTAAAGTATAAATTAAAATGATTGTGACCGATGTGAAGGGGGAGGAGAATTGACACGTGCGTCACGTTTAGTCAGTATAACAGTTCCGCGTAGGATGCAGCTGTGTATCCTCGCTTATGACTCCTCAGGAAGCCTCCTATCTCCTCGATCCTCGACTCCTCACGGTGCAATTAGAGAATTGAGATGTCCTTCAAGATGGCTGAGCTCGATCGGTTTCCGGGTCATAGGAGGGAGGACGGAGGAGCGAGGAGACGAGGAGGGATATTGAGAAGCACCCAAAGTCCCCGTGAACCGGAAGTTGCAAAAGATTTTTCTCCAGTGCTGTGACGTATTTCCAAGTGAAACGGAATATTGAACAGAGGGCAGGGTTTTACTCTAGCGCTCCTCCTCTCCATCTTTCGCTCATAGTAAACTAACGGTTTGAGGGGAGTGGTTAAGCGTTTCCCCACCCAAGTTGTGAAACCTACGTCATCAGAAAAAGAAACCGTTCCAGACCGGAAGTAACTTTTCAGATTTTGATTAAAGATTACTAAGGTAAAACATTTTTTAAATATATTTTTACTTGCACGGATTAATTGTTCACCACAAGACTAGTAATATGCTCTAACAAAGTAAATAGGTTCAATTTTGATTTCACGGGGACTTTAACAAATGCCGCCCATGAAACCCGGAAGCGTGATAATCCCCTATCGAGCGGAGATCGATAGCGTTCATTGGCGCACAGCACTCCTCTTGGCCCAATCAGCACCAATGTTTTGGAGCACAGTTTGTTACCCGCCATGCCTGACTTCACTTACCGACTGGCGTGACCACCACCATGGATTCGGCTGGGACAAATACGGTAATGACATTTTTTATACGATCTAACGATCTTTTGTTTAACTATTGTTAATGTTATAGCTAATTTTGTAGAAACGGGGGAAATGAAATCTTTCTCCCGAGTCCCGACGTTGTTAATGCTAACACAGTAGCTATAATCCCACGTTTTTATGGTAGCCTAAGTTAGCTCTGGTAACAACATTTTTGCCTGGTGTTTATTATTTCTAAGCGTTTGCCTCTTCCTCCGGTGAAAATGTTGTTGCAAACGTAGAGTGTTAGCCGCCGCCAAGTAGACTGGTCATGTCTTCAGTGTGATTCCCGATAACTTCTCCTCGTGGTTGTCATTGTCAGAGTAACGTTACTGCTAAAATACAAATACAAAAAAAAAAAAGAAAGAAATATTGTGAAATATTATTACAATTTAAAACTGCTGTGTCACATGATCCTACAGAAATTATTATAATATGATGCTCAAGAAACATTTATGATTATTATTATCCATGCTGAACAGTTTTTTTTTTACATTTTTATTTCAGGATTCTTTGATGAATAGAAAGTTGAAAAGAAAAGAATTGATCTGAAAAGGAAAGCTTTTGTAACATAAATCACTACCATTCAAAAATTTGGGGTCAGTAATTTATTTTTTTATTTTTGGGGGAAAGAAATTAGAAAATACTTTTTTTCATCAAGGATCAGTTAAATTGATCAAAAGTTACAGTAAAGACATTTATAATGTTAGAAAAGATTATATTTTAAATAAATGCTGTTCTTTTGAACTTTCTATTCATTATAGAATTTTTTTGGGGGGGGGGGGGGGAATGGTACATGACTGTTTTCAACATTGAAAATTTTGAGCATAAAATCAGCATATTAGAATGATTTCTGAAGGATCATGTGACACTGAAAACTAATGTGTAATCAGCAACAGTAATGATGTTGAAAATTCAGCTTTCAAATTACATTTTAAAATATTTTAAAATAGAAAACAGTCATTTTAAATTGTCATAATATTTCAAAATATTACTGTTTGTCATTTTTTTTTCATCAAATAAAGCAGCCTTGGTGAGCAGAAGAGACTTAAAAATCTTACTGATCTAAAACTTTTGACCGGTAGTGTATATTACTCTTGAAGGTATGTTCAACCCTCAAAGATCTTTATCCAAAGCTGGAAAGTGTGTCTGGGAGCAGGTACATAGAACTTACCCATGGCCAATCTAATCTTGGTATAAAATAATTTGAATCAATATCTTGAGTGATGAGTACTGTCACATTTCAATAGAGTTCAACTATTAAATAACTTTTCTTGTTAAAAGGGTGGGGTTCTAGAAAACTATATATGGCGTCTCCTGGGGACAATGGATATACTGGGCTAATGCTGAAGACTGCAAGTATAGGCGGAAAGGGTGTCCTATATTCGAACACTTCGCTCCTCCACTGCTGGTATTTTATCTGTTCCAACATTCAGAATGAGCACTATGGGGGCTAGAGCCTTTAGCCGTTCTGCACCACGTCTGTGGAATTCTCTCCCATTTCACATCCGTCAAATAGACTCTCTTCCTCAATTCAAATCTCAACTTAAAACTCATCTGTTCAGACTAGCTTATTCTACTTAGATTTTCATTGAGACTTTATTTTATTTTTTGATTGTACCAACTTGATTTTATATTGATATTATTTTTGGCTAGTTTTAATGTTCTGTTTTAACTTTTCTCTGTAAGGCGTCCTTGGGTGTCTTGAAAGGCGCCCTGAAATAAAATGTATTATTATTATTATATATTGCTCCGTACACGAGGAACTAGACACTCAACCACTGCCTCCTGACTCAAGGTCCTTCTCTAGTATGCCAAAGGCAATGTGCCACTCCTTTCACACCAGCTATCCATTGCAAATCCTAGCGCTGCATGTTGAAACATGCAAGCCTTCAGATACTTATCCTCTGGAGGTGTGTATGGATAATGTTGGGAGACCATTAAGCTTGAATACAATGTTTTAAGAGAACAGAGAGGAGGCTCAACACTACAGTTGAATTTTGTCATATCTTGTAAAGTGGCCAGTTCCACCTGATGTGATGTGGATTTAAGGTATGAGGCTGTGTCAGTTAATGAACAGTTTATGCAAAAACATCTGTTGAATGATGAGTAACAACACATATATGCAATGATGTCACAATTTCTTTTTCAATTTTGTTATTCCTCCTGACAGCCTACGGAGGAAGATGTGTTTTTTCGTGTCCACAAAGACAGAGGTATGTTGTGATGTGGAGTGTTTATTTTTGAGGTATTATTGTCTGCACCTTTTAATGTTAAACATTTAAGTGATTCCAGCTGCAGATGCAGACCAATCTGTGGCCGTAATTTTCCTCCCGATGACCTGGAGGAACATGCAAGCGAGTGTGGAGAGTGGTAACCGAATCTTAGCACAATTTATTCAGTATAAAAATGTCAAGATTTTGTAGCATTTTAGTGAGATATTTGTGATGTCCCTCCAAGCATCTGTCTTCCCACCAATGGATTAATGCACTGTATCAAAGTACATACTCATGAAAATATTGTTGGTATAATCCATATTTTTTTTGTTCAAATCCATGTTATGACAACCATCCCATAACTATTATTAGTATTACTCATGTCCGTTTTCCACCCTTTAGATTATGTACCTCAATGCTGGGTCCAACAACAGCGAGTACTGCGCTTCAGTTTTTTCTGGATGGAGTGAGGAGATTTGGATAGCCTTACAAGTGAGTAATGCTGTTCTCGTAGTATCGTTTAAGGAATATAAATATTTGTGAAACATGAAATGATCAGGATTTATTCAATGCTGCATTTAGTTTTCATGAACCTGTGTGAGGAAATGATCCAGTATTTTTAGTAAAGTTTTGTTGATTCAGCTGGATGGATACTAATTTCACAATCTGATGAGTTGCAGAGTAAGAGGTGACCAGGGTGTTGAAAATGTCAGCGTTGCCCAGATGATGTTCACTATTAGAGGCACAGGACATGGAAGCTTTATAAGTGTGCACAACCAGAGGTGAATTATTCCTTTTGAAATGATTATCAAATGACCCCCAAGATCAAGTAGGTACATGACATGTCTTGTTGTTGTTGGTGTGCCCTTCAGTGTGATATTTACTCCAGTTGAATTGCTGTTTGGCTATTCTTGTACATTGTTTGATTGACCCATGGGGAACTTTTCTATTCACGAATTGTAGAATCGAACGTCTGGAAAGAAGTTACTCATGTTTACTATGACGTATTACACAGCCTGGAGGAAGATGGATCCCTTGACATCTCGGATAATCTCCATCTCTTCTGTGCTCAGTACACCTTCCTCCCAAGGCTTTCTGCTGGATGGAAGGCTCATCCTATCAGGACAGAGGGCTTCCTTACCCCAAACCAGCTGTGGGAGCTCGGGATGCTGCAGCACCCCATCCGCGAGCCAGAGGAAGATGTGGCAGTTGAGTGATAATAACATTGTTGTCCGCCTTTAAATGTTTTTTTTTTTTCAATCTATATACTGATAATACTATCTTCTGTTGGTTTTAGGGAATTCAAATTGAGGATATTGATTGGGAGAGCTCAGGGCTCTCTCATAACTCTGCCAACACGGGCGTTACAGTGCCAGACATGGAATGTCCATTGAAGACAGAGGACATTGAAACTCTACGCCTTGCCATTGATCCCCTTTCTCGTTTAAATAATTTTGGAAGAGACATTTATTTGTCCACACTCACACATGCATTGTACCTACTTCACCATCATTGACAGTCATGTCTGTGCCAATCAGAGGACTAAAAGGCTTTTAATAATTCATGATTGTATCCAGGCACCTTATGGTCCACCTTCCATTCAATTCAGTGAAGTGATTGAAACCAAAGTAATGCCACAATGCTGTATTTTGCTTCCAAAGATTTTGTATTTATTGGACTTCTGTCAAACTGACACAACCACAGGGAAGCAGGAAAGAACGCAGTGAAAGAGTGAATCTTTCTGACAAACATTGTAATGGTGCAATACCCATATGGAAATGCTTTTTGAAGTATAATTTGGGTTGGGGTAAACAGATACAAACTGGACTCAACAAAAAAATGAAATAATGGATAAAATATTTGTGCAAATCTTTTATTATTTGTTTGAATGTATATGCATTGTACTTGAACTATGAAAACCATGAGTCTGAATGTATATGAATTGTACTTGAAAAACCATGAAAGAAAAACATTCAATAATCTAATTAACACTGAATATTTGAAACTGCAACATTTAACTTAAAGGTGATGAAATGCCTGCCCTAGATGGAAGGCCTCTGTCATCACTTGTTTGAACTCAGTAAACGTTTGCATATGCTTAACAGGTAGGCAGATTGTATTATAACAATTGTATTGTATTTTACTGCACTCAGGGGGGCCCCCTGAATCTGTGGCACCAAGCACCATCCTATAATTCTACAGTCCACAAACTCACTATTTTTATAATGGCATAAATGCTATGTGGGATGTCCAAATCTCAGCTCTGGAAGGGTCTAGAGCCTCCATTTTTGCACTCAGGTCTAAGGCTCACGGCCCTCAAACACGCCTTCCTGTGAGTTTCTAGTGTTTCTGAAGACCTTGATTAGCTTGCTCAGGTGTGTTTGATCAGGGTTGGAGCTAAACTCTGCAGGGACAGTGGGCCTCCAGGACCGAGATTGGTGAACCATGCTCTAGACCCTTCCAGAGCTGAGATATGGACATCCCACTTAGCATGTAGGCCATTATAAAAAAAAAGTGGGATAAATGCTACGTGGGATCTCAGCTCTGGAAGGGTCTAGAGCCTCCATTTTTGCACTCAGGTTTAAGTCTCATGGCCCTCTATCAGAATCTAGAGTTTTGAGAGGATTGGAGAAACTTCATTTTTCGCCCGAAAAAAAACCCCGAAAGGGGTACCACTGTCGTTTTTTTCGTGTCGAAATTTTGAGTTTCGATATCTCAGCTCTGGAAGGGTCTAGAGCCTCCATTTTTGCACTCAGATTTACGTATCATGGCCCTCTCTTATAATCCAAAGATTTGAGAAGATTGGAGAAACTTTATTTTTCGCCCGAAAAAAAAAAACGAAAGGGGTAACACTGTCGTTTTTTTTTTCTGGTCGAAATTTTGAGTTTCCATATCTCAGCTCTGGAAGGGTCTAGAGCCTCCATTTTTGCACTCGGGTCTAAGTCTCATGGCCCTCTATCATAATCCAGAGTTTCAAGACAATTGGGGATACTTAATTTTTCACCCCAAAAAAAAAACTGTAAGGGGTAACACTGTCGTTTTTTTTTCTGTTCGAAATTTTGAGTTTCCATATCTCAGCTCTGGAAGGGTCTAGAGCAGCCTTTCTCAAAGTGGGTGCCGCGGCACACTGGGGTGCCCCCTAGCTGTGTCAGGGGTGCCGCCAAAAAATTACGTAGGCTAAAAAAAATGTGAAAAAAAAAAACAGAAAAAAAACCAGCTGACATTTCATATATAAATATATTTGAATTTACATATTTACATTTTTCTTTTTAAACATATGAACATATTAATAAAATTGTAAATTCATTTTAGATAAATATATAAAATTAATCATAAAAAAATCCG
Source organism: Pimephales promelas (assembly GCF_988280905.1). NCBI lineage: Eukaryota > Metazoa > Chordata > Actinopteri > Cypriniformes > Leuciscidae > Pimephales > Pimephales promelas. The sequence goes on along the minus strand of NC_142773.1, from coordinate 39,925,296 downwards.
TCTCACAAGACCGAAGCAAGACACACACAACTTGACGCAAGTGACGCAATCCATAGCAACGCGTTATAGCAACACCTCAGACTGACAGAAACGTAAAAATAAACGTGAATTTAGGCCACTTTAGTTACAGCATTATGGGTCGTTTTTTGAAAAGAAAATCCCCACAAGAGCCGGGGATTTTTATTTTATTTTATCTGCATCCTGCACTTCATTTGAGTTCTCCTGGTCTGGATTTGTTATTGGGTTCTTGTATTGGGCGGTCCACCTCTTACAGTTTTATGCATTTGTATCTCTGATTAATTATTTTGTGAATTACTTTGCAAACCTGTGTTTTTAAAGGTGCTATAAAGTTTTTATTATTATTGTTATTTACAGTTCATATTATGCTCTGTTCATTACTGTTATGTCTAACTAAACAAGACATTTGCATTTAAATTTGGGTTATGCAGTGTTTTTAAATTATATTTTACACTGGGGTGCCTTGAGATTTTATGCACTTTTGAAAGGTGCCCTAACTGAAAAAAGTTTGAGAAAGGCTGGTCTAGAGCCTCCATTTTTGCACTCAGGTCTAAGTCTCATGGCCCTCTGTCATAATCCAGAGTTTCAAGAAGATTGGGGATACTTAATTTTTCGCCCCAAAAAAAAAACGTAAGGGGTAACACTGTCGTTTTTTTTTTCTGGTCGAAATTTTGAGTTTCCATATCTCAGCTCTGGAAGGGTCTAGAGCCTCCATTTTTGCACTCAGGTCTAAGTCTCATGGCCCTCTATCGTAATCCAGAGTTTCGAGAAATTTGGGGATACTTAATTTTTCGACCAAAAAAAAAAAACGTAAGGGGTAACACTGTCGTTTTTTTTTCTGGTCGAAATTTTGAGTTTCCATATCTCAGCTCTGGAAGGGTCTAGAGCCTCCATTTTTGCACTCAGGGTAAGTCTCATGGCCCTCTATCAGAATCCAGAGTTTCGAGAAAATTGGGGATACTTAATTTTTCGCCCGAAAAAAAACCCCGAAAGGGGTACCACTGTCGTTTTTTTCGTGTCGAAATTTTGAGTTTCGATATCTCAGCTCTGGAAGGGTCTAGAGCCTCCATTTTTGCACTCAGATTTACGTATCATGGCCCTCTCTTATAATCCAAAGATTTGAGAAGATTGGAGAAACTTTATTTTTCGCCCGAAAAAAAAAAAACGAAAGGGGTAACACTGTCGTTTTTTTTTTCTGGTCGAAATTTTGAGTTTCCATATCTCAGCTCTGGAAGGGTCTAGAGCCTCCATTTTTGCACTCGGGTCTAAGTCTCATGGCCCTCTATCATAATCCAGAGTTTCAAGACAATTGGGGATACTTAATTTTTCACCCCAAAAAAAAAACTGTAAGGGGTAACACTGTCGTTTTTTTTTCTGTTCGAAATTTTGAGTTTCCATATCTCAGCTCTGGAAGGGTCTAGAGCCTCCATTTTTGCACTCAGGTCTAAGTCTCATGGCCCTCTGTCATAATCCAGAGTTTCAAGAAGATTGGGGATACTTAATTTTTCGCCCCAAAAAAAAAACGTAAGGGGTAACACTGTCGTTTTTTTTTTCTGGTCGAAATTTTGAGTTTCCATATCTCAGCTCTGGAAGGGTCTAGAGCCTCCATTTTTGCACTCGGGTCTAAGTCTCATGGCCCTCTATCATAATCCAGAGTTTCAAGACAATTGGGGATACTTAATTTTTCACCCCAAAAAAAAAACTGTAAGGGGTAACACTGTCGTTTTTTTTTCTGTTCGAAATTTTGAGTTTCCATATCTCAGCTCTGGAAGGGTCTAGAGCCTCCATTTTTGCACTCAGGTCTAAGTCTCATGGCCCTCTGTCATAATCCAGAGTTTCAAGAAGATTGGGGATACTTAATTTTTCGCCCCAAAAAAAAAACGTAAGGGGTAACACTGTCGTTTTTTTTTTCTGGTCGAAATTTTGAGTTTCCATATTTCAGCTCTGGAAGGGTCTAGAGCCTCCATTTTTGCACTCAGGTCTAAGTCTCATGGCCCTCTATCATAATCCAGAGTTTCGAGAAAATTGGGGATACTTAATTTTTCGCCCCAAAAAAAAAAACGTAAGGGGTAACACTGTCGTTTTTTTTTCTGGTCGAAATTTTGAGTTTCCATATCTCAGCTCTGGAAGGGTCTAGAGCCTCCATTTTTGCACTCAGGTCTAAGTCTCATGGCCCTCTATCATAATCCAGAGTTTCGAGAAATTTGGGGATACTTAATTTTTCGACCAAAAAAAAAAAACTTAAGGGGTAACACTGTCGTTTTTTTTTCTGGTCGAAATTTTGAGTTTCCATATCTCAGCTCTGGAAGGGTCTAGAGCCTCCATTTTTGCACTCAGGGTAAGTCTCATGGCCCTCTATCAGAATCCAGAGTTTCGAGAAAATTGGGGATACTTAATTTTTCACCCCCCCCCCCCCCCCCAAAAAAAACGTAAGGGGTAACACTGTCGTTTTTTTTTCTGGTCGAAATTTTGAGTTTCCATATCTCAGCTCTGGAAGGGTCTAGAGCCTCCATTTTTGCACTAAGGTCTAAGTCTCATGGCCCTCTATCGTAATCCAGAGTTTCGAGAAAATTGGGGATACTTAATTTTTCGCCCCAAAAAAAAAAACGTAAGGGGTAACACTGTCGTTTTTTTTTCTGGTCGAAATTTTGAGTTTCCATATCTCAGCTCTGGAAGGGTCTAGAGCCTCCATTTTTGCACTCAGGTCTAAGTCTCATGGCCCTCTATCATAATCCAGAGTTTCGAGAAAATTGGGGATACTTAATTTTTCGCCCAAAAAAAAAAACGTAAGGGGTAACACTGTCGTTTTTTTTTCTGGTCGAAATTTTGAGTTTCCATATCTCAGCTCTGGAAGGGTCTAGAGCCTCCATTTTTGCACTCAGGTCTAAGTCTCATGGCCCTCTATCATAATCCAGAGTTTCGAGAAATTTGGGGATACTTAATTTTTCGACCAAAAAAAAAAACCGTAAGGGGTAACACTGTCGTTTTTTTTTCTGGTCGAAATTTTGAGTTTCCATATCTCAGCTCTGGAAGGGTCTAGAGCCTCCATTTTTGCACTCAGGTCTAAGTCTCATGGCCCTCTATCATAATCCAGAGTTTCGAGAAAATTGGGGATACTTAATTTTTCGCCCCCCCCAAAAAAAACGTAAGGGGTAACACTGTCGTTTTTTTTTCTGGTCGAAATTTTGAGTTTCGATATCCTAGCTCTGGAAGGGTCAATAGCCTCCATTTTTGCACTCAGGTCTAAGTCTCATGGCCCTCTATCATAATCCAGAGTTTCAAGAAGATAGGGGATACTTAACTCTTCGACCAAAAAAAAAAAACGTAAGGGGTAACACTGTCGTTTTTTTTTCTGGTCGAAATTTTGAGTTTCCATATCTCAGCTCTGGAAGGGTCTAGAGCCTCCATTTTTGCACTCAGGTCTAAGTCTCATGGCCCTCTATCATAATCCAGAGTTTCGAGAAAATTGGGGATACTTAATTTTTCGCCCCCAAAAAAAAAACGTAAGGGGTAACACTGTCGTTTTTTTTTCTGGTCGAAATTTTGAGTTTCCATATCTCAGCTCTGGAAGGGTCTAGAGCCTCCATTTTTGCACTCAGGTCTAAGTCTCATGGCCCTCTATCATAATCCAGAGTTTCGAGAAATTTGGGGATACTTAATTTTTCGACCAAAAAAAAAAACGTAAGGGGTAACACTGTCGTTTTTTTTTCTGGTCGAAATTTTGAGTTTCCATATCTCAGCTCTGGAAGGGTCTAGAGCCTCCATTTTTGCACTCAGGTCTAAGTCTCATGGCCCTCTATCATAATCCAGAGTTTCGAGAAAATTGGGGATACTTAATTTTTCGCCCCCCCCCCCCCAAAAAAAACGTAAGGGGTAACACTGTCGTTTTTTTTTCTGGTCGAAATTTTGAGTTTCGATATCCCAGCTCTGGAAGGGTCAATAGCCTCCATTTTTGCACTCAGGTCTAAGTCTCATGGCCCTCTATCATAATCCAGAGTTTCAAGAAGATAGGGGATACTTAACTCTTCGACCAAAAAAAAAAACGTAAGGGGTAACACTGTCGTTTTTTTTTCTGGTCGAAATTTTGAGTTTCCATATCTCAGCTCTGGAAGGGTCTAGAGCCTCCATTTTTGCACTCAGGTCTAAGTCTCATGGCCCTCTATCATAATCCAGAGTTTCGAGAAAATTGGGGATACTTAATTTTTCACCCAAAAAAAAAAACGTAAGGGGTAACACTGTCGTTTTTTTTTCTGGTCGAAATTTTGAGTTTCCATATCTCAGCTCTGGAAGGGTCTAGAGCCTCCATTTTTGCACTCAGGTCTAAGTCTTATGGCCCTCTATCATAATCCAGAGTTTCGAGAAAATTGGGGATACTTAATTTTTCGCCCCAAAAAAAAAACGTAAGGGGTAACACTGTCGTTTTTTTTTCTGGTCGAAATTTTGAGTTTCCATATCTCAGCTCTGGAAGGGTCTAGAGCCTCCATTTTTGCACTCAGGTCTAAGTCTCATGGCCCTCTGTCATAATCCAGAGTTTCGAGAAAATTGGGGATACTTAATTTTTCGCCCCCCCCAAAAAAAACGTAAGGGGTAACACTGTCGTTTTTTTTTCTGGTCGAAATTTTGAGTTTCGATATCTCAGCTCTGGAAGGGTCAATAGCCTCCATTTTTGCACTCAGGTCTAAGTCTCATGGCCCTCTATCATAATCCAGAGTTTCGAGAAAATTGGGGATACTTAATTTTTCACCCAAAAAAAAAACGTAAGGGGTAACACTGTCGTTTTTTTTTCTGGTCGAAATTTTGAGTTTCCATATCTCAGCTCTGGAAGGGTCAATAGCCTCCATTTTTGCACTCAGGTCTAAGTCTCATGGCCCTCTATCATAATCCAGAGTTTCGAGAAAATTGGGGATACTTAATTTTTCGCCCCCCCCCCCCCCCCAAAAAAACGTAAGGGGTAACACTGTCGTTTTTTTTTCTGGTCGAAATTTTGAGTTTCCATATCTCAGCTCTGGAAGGGTCTAGAGCCTCCATTTTTGCACTCAGGTCTAAGTCTTATGGCCCTCTATCATAATCCAGAGTTTCGAGAAAATTGGGGATACTTAATTTTTCACCCAAAAAAAAAAACGTAAGGGGTAACACTGTCGTTTTTTTTTTCTGGTCGAAATTTTGAGTTTCCATATCTCAGCTCTGGAAGGGTCTAGAGCCTCCATTTTTGCACTCAGGTCTAAGTCTCATGGCCCTCTATCAGAATCCAGAGTTTCGAAAAAATTGGGATACTTAATTTTTCGCCCAAAAAAAAAAACGTAAGGGGTAACACTGTCGTTTTTTTTTCTGGTCGAAATTTTGAGTTTCCATATCTCAGCTCTGGAAGGGTCTAGAGCCTCCATTTTTGCACTCAGGTCTAAGTCTCATGGCCCTCTATCATAATCCAGAGTTTCGAGAAATTTGGGGATACTTAATTTTTCGACCAAAAAAAAAAACGTAAGGGGTAACACTGTCGTTTTTTTTTCTGGTCGAAATTTTGAGTTTCCATATCTCAGCTCTGGAAGGGTCTAGAGCCTCCATTTTTGCACTCAGGTCTAAGTCTCATGGCCCTCTATCATAATCCAGAGTTTCGAGAAAATTGGGGATACTTAATTTTTCGCCCCCCCCAAAAAAACGTAAGGGGTAACACTGTCGTTTTTTTTTCTGGTCGAAATTTTGAGTTTCGATATCCCAGCTCTGGAAGGGTCAATAGCCTCCATTTTTGCACTCAGGTCTAAGTCTCATGGCCCTCTATCATAATCCAGAGTTTCAAGAAGATAGGGGATACTTAACTCTTCGACCAAAAAAAAAAACGTAAGGGGTAACACTGTCGTTTTTTTTTCTGGTCGAAATTTTGAGTTTCCATATCTCAGCTCTGGAAGGGTCTAGAGCCTCCATTTTTGCACTCAGGTCTAAGTCTCATGGCCCTCTATCGTAATCCAGAGTTTCGAGAAAATTGGGGATACTTAATTTTTCGCCCAAAAAAAAAAACGTAAGGGGTAACACTGTCGTTTTTTTTTCTGGTCGAAATTTTGAGTTTCCATATCTCAGCTCTGGAAGGGTCTAGAGCCTCCATTTTTGCACTCAGGTCTAAGTCTCATGGCCCTCTATCATAATCCAGAGTTTCGAGAAATTTGGGGATACTTAATTTTTCGACCAAAAAAAAAAAACGTAAGGGGTAACACTGTCGTTTTTTTTTCTGGTCGAAATTTTGAGTTTCCATATCTCAGCTCTGGAAGGGTCTAGAGCCTCCATTTTTGCACTCAGGTCTAAGTCTCATGGCCCTCTATCATAATCCAGAGTTTCGAGAAAATTGGGGATACTTATTTTTCGCCCCCCCCAAAAAAAACGTAAGGGGTAACACTGTCGTTTTTTTTTCTGGTCGAAATTTTGAGTTTCGATATCCCAGCTCTGGAAGGGTCAATAGCCTCCATTTTTGCACTCAGGTCTAAGTCTCATGGCCCTCTATCATAATCCAGAGTTTCAAGATGATAGGGGATACTTAACTCTTCGACCAAAAAAAAAAAACGTAAGGGGTAACACTGTCGTTTTTTTTTCTGGTCGAAATTTTGAGTTTCCATATCTCAGCTCTGGAAGGGTCTAGAGCCTCCATTTTTGCACTCAGGTCTAAGTCTCATGGCCCTCTATCATAATCCAGAGTTTCGAGAAAATTGGGGATACTTAATTTTTCGCCCCCAAAAAAAAAACGTAAGGGGTAACACTGTCGTTTTTTTTTCTGGTCGAAATTTTGAGTTTCCATATCTCAGCTCTGGAAGGGTCTAGAGCCTCCATTTTTGCACTCAGGTCTAAGTCTCATGGCCCTCTATCATAATCCAGAGTTTCGAGAAATTTGGGGATACTTAATTTTTCGACCAAAAAAAAAAACGTAAGGGGTAACACTGTCGTTTTTTTTTCTGGTCGAAATTTTGAGTTTCCATATCTCAGCTCTGGAAGGGTCTAGAGCCTCCATTTTTGCACTCAGGTCTAAGTCTCATGGCCCTCTATCATAATCCAGAGTTTCGAGAAAATTGGGGATACTTAATTTTTCGCCCCCCCTCCCCCAAAAAAACGTAAGGGGTAACACTGTCGTTTTTTTTTCTGGTCGAAATTTTGAGTTTCGATATCCCAGCTCTGGAAGGGTCAATAGCCTCCATTTTTGCACTCAGGTCTAAGTCTCATGGCCCTCTATCATAATCCAGAGTTTCAAGAAGATAGGGGATACTTAACTCTTCGACCAAAAAAAAAAACGTAAGGGGTAACACTGTCGTTTTTTTTTCTGGTCGAAATTTTGAGTTTCCATATCTCAGCTCTGGAAGGGTCTAGAGCCTCCATTTTTGCACTCAGGTCTAAGTCTCATGGCCCTCTATCATAATCCAGAGTTTCGAGAAAATTGGGGATACTTAATTTTTCACCCAAAAAAAAAAACGTAAGGGGTAACACTGTCGTTTTTTTTTCTGGTCGAAATTTTGAGTTTCCATATCTCAGCTCTGGAAGGGTCTAGAGCCTCCATTTTTGCACTCAGGTCTAAGTCTTATGGCCCTCTATCATAATCCAGAGTTTCGAGAAAATTGGGGATACTTAATTTTTCGCCCCAAAAAAAAAACGTAAGGGGTAACACTGTCGTTTTTTTTTCTGGTCGAAATTTTGAGTTTCCATATCTCAGCTCTGGAAGGGTCTAGAGCCTCCATTTTTGCACTCAGGTCTAAGTCTCATGGCCCTCTGTCATAATCCAGAGTTTCGAGAAAATTGGGGATACTTAATTTTTCGCCCCCCCCCAAAAAAAACGTAAGGGGTAACACTGTCGTTTTTTTTTCTGGTCGAAATTTTGAGTTTCGATATCTCAGCTCTGGAAGGGTCAATAGCCTCCATTTTTGCACTCAGGTCTAAGTCTCATGGCCCTCTATCATAATCCAGAGTTTCGAGAAAATTGGGGATACTTAATTTTTCACCCAAAAAAAAAAACGTAAGGGGTAACACTGTCGTTTTTTTTTCTGGTCGAAATTTTGAGTTTCCATATCTCAGCTCTGGAAGGGTCAATAGCCTCCATTTTTGCACTCAGGTCTAAGTCTCATGGCCCTCTATCATAATCCAGAGTTTCGAGAAAATTGGGGATACTTAATTTTTCGCCCCCCCCCCAAAAAAAACGTAAGGGGTAACACTGTCGTTTTTTTTTCTGGTCGAAATTTTGAGTTTCCATATCTCAGCTCTGGAAGGGTCTAGAGCCTCCATTTTTGCACTCAGGTCTAAGTCTTATGGCCCTCTATCATAATCCAGAGTTTCGAGAAAATTGGGGATACTTAATTTTTCACCCAAAAAAAAAAACGTAAGGGGTAACACTGTCGTTTTTTTTTTCTGGTCGAAATTTTGAGTTTCCATATCTCAGCTCTGGAAGGGTCTAGAGCCTCCATTTTTGCACTCAGGTCTAAGTCTCTTGGCCCTCTATCAGAATCCAGAGTTTCGAAAAAATTGGGATACTTAATTTTTCGCCCAAAAAAAAAACGTAAGGGGTAACACTGTCGTTTTTTTTTTCTGGTCGAAATTTTGAGTTTCCATATCTCAGCTCTGGAAGGGTCTAGAGCCTCCATTTTTGCACTCAGGTCTAAGTCTCATGGCCCTCTATCATAATCCAGAGTTTCGAGAAAATTGGGGATACTTAATTTTTCGCCCACCCAAAAAAAACGTAAAGGGTAACACTGTCGTTTTTTTTTCTGGTCGAAATTTTGAGTTTCCATATCTCAGCTCTGGAAGGGTCTAGAGCCTCCATTTATGCATTCAGGTCTAATTCTCATGGCCCTCTATCATAATCCAGAGTTTCGAGAAAATTGGGGATACTCAATTTTTCACCCAAAAAAAAAAACTTAAGGGGTAACACTGTCGTTTTTTTTTCTGGTCGAAATTTTGAGTTTCCATATCTCAGCTCTGGAAGGGTCTAGAGCCTCCATTTTTGCACTCAGGTCTAAGTCTTATGGCCCTCTATCATAATCCAGAGTTTCGAGAAAATTGGGGATACTTAATTTTTCGCCCCAAAAAAAAAACGTAAGGGGTAACACTGTCGTTTTTTTTTTCTGGTCGAAATTTTGAGTTTCCATATCTCAGCTCTGGAAGGGTCTAGAGCCTCCATTTTTGCACTCAGGTCTAAGTCTCATGGCCCTCTATCATAATCCAGAGTTTCGAGAAAATTGGGGATACTTAATTTTTCGCCCACCCAAAAAAAACGTAAAGGGTAACACTGTCGTTTTTTTTTCTGGTCGAAATTTTGAGTTTCCATATCTCAGCTCTGGAAGGGTCTAGAGCCTCCATTTTTTGCACTCAGGTCTAAGTCTCATGGCCCTCTATCATAATCCAGAGTTTCGAGAAAATTGGGGATACTTAATTTTTCACCCAAAAAAAAAAACGTAAGGGGTAACACTGTCGTTTTTTTTTCTGGTCGAAATTTTGAGTTTCCATATCTCAGCTCTGGAAGGGTCTAGAGCCTCCATTTTTGCACTCAGGTCTAAGTCTTATGGCCCTCTATCATAATCCAGAGTTTCGAGAAAATTGGGGATACTTAATTTTTCGCCCCAAAAAAAAAACGTAAGGGGTAACACTGTCGTTTTTTTTTCTGGTCGAAATTTTGAGTTTCCATATCTCAGCTCTGGAAGGGTCTAGAGCCTCCATTTTTGCACTCAGGTCTAAGTCTCATGGCCCTCTGTCATAATCCAGAGTTTCGAGAAAATTGGGGATACTTAATTTTTCGCCCCCCCCAAAAAAAAACGTAAGGGGTAACACTGTCGTTTTTTTTTCTGGTCGAAATTTTGAGTTTCGATATCTCAGCTCTGGAAGGGTCAATAGCCTCCATTTTTGCACTCAGGTCTAAGTCTCATGGCCCTCTATCATAATCCAGAGTTTCGAGAAAATTGGGGATACTTAATTTTTCACCCAAAAAAAAAAACGTAAGGGGTAACACTGTCGTTTTTTTTTCTGGTCGAAATTTTGAGTTTCCATATCTCAGCTCTGGAAGGGTCAATAGCCTCCATTTTTGCACTCAGGTCTAAGTCTCATGGCCCTCTATCATAATCCAGAGTTTCGAGAAAATTGGGGGTACTTAATTTTTCACCCAAAAAAAAAAACGTAAGGGGTAACACTGTCGTTTTTTTTTTCTGGTCGAAATTTTGAGTTTCCATATCTCAGCTCTGGAAGGGTCTAGAGCCTCCATTTTTGCACTCAGGTCTAAGTCTTATGGCCCTCTATCATAATCCAGAGTTTCGAGAAAATTGGGGGTTCTTAATTTTTCACCCAAAAAAAAAAAACGTAAGGGGTAACACTGTCGTTTTTTTTTTCTGGTCGAAATTTTGAGTTTCCATATCTCAGCTCTGGAAGGGTCTAGAGCCTCCATTTTTGCACTCAGGTCTAAGTCTCATGGCCCTCTGTCATAATCCAGAGTTTCAAGACGATTGAGGATACTTAATTTTTCGCCCCCAAAAAAAACGTAAGGGGTAACACTGTCGTTTTTTTTTCTGGTCGAAATTTTGAGTTTCCATATCTCAGCTCTGGAAGGGTCTAGAGCCTCCATTTTTGCACTCAGGTCTAAGTCTCATGGCCCTCTATCATAATCCAGAGTTTCGAGAAAATTGGGGATACTTAATTTTTCGCCCCCCCAAAAAAACATAAGGGGTAACACTGTCGTTTTTTTTTCTGGTCGAAATTTTGAGTTTCCATATCTCAGCTCTGGAAGGGTCTAAAGCCTCCATTTTTGCACTCAGGTCTAAGTCTCATGGCCCTCTATCGTAATCCAGAGTTTCGAGAAAATTGGGGATACTTAATTTTTCGCCCCAAAAAAAAAAACGTAAGGGGTAACACTGTCGTTTTTTTTTCTGGTCGAAATTTTGAGTTTCCATATCTCAGCTCTGGAAGGGTCTAGAGCCTCCATTTTTGCACTCAGGGTAAGTCTCATGGCCCTCTATCAGAATCCAGAGTTTCGAGAAAATTGGGGATACTTAATTTTTCACCCCCCCCCCAAAAAAAACGTAAGGGGTAACACTGTCGTTTTTTTTTTCTGGTCGAAATTTTGAGTTTCCATATCTCAGCTCTGGAAGGGTCTAGAGCCTCCATTTTTGCACTCAGGTCTAAGTCTCATGGCCCTCTATCATAATCCAGAGTTTCGAGAAAATTGGGGATACTTAATTTTTCGACCAAAAAAAAAAACGTAAGGGGTAACACTGTCGTTTTTTTTTCTGGTCGAAATTTTGAGTTTCCATATCTCAGCTCTGGAAGGGTCTAGAGCCTCCATTTTTGCACTCAGGTCTAAGTCTCATGGCCCTCTATCATAATCCAGAGTTTCGAGAAATTTGGGGATACTTAATTTTTCAACCAAAAAAAAAAACGTAAGGGGTAACACTGTCGTTTTTTTTTCTGGTCGAAATTTTGAGTTTCCATATCTCAGCTCTGGAAGGGTCTAGAGCCTCCATTTTTACACTCAGGGTAAGTCTCATGGCCCTCTATCAGAATCCAGAGTTTCGAGAAAATTGGGGATACTTAATTTTTCACCCCCCCCCCCCCAAAAAAAACGTAAGGGGTAACACTGTCGTTTTTTTTTCTGGTCCAAATTTTGAGTTTCCATATCTCAGCTCTGGAAGGGTCTAGAGCCTCCATTTTTGCACTCAGGTCTAAGTCTCATGGCCCTCTATCGTAATCCAGAGTTTCGAGAAAATTGGGGATACTTAATTTTTCGCCCAAAAAAAAAAACGTAAGGGGTAACACTGTCGTTTTTTTTTCTGGTCGAAATTTTGAGTTTCCATATCTCAGCTCTGGAAGGGTCTAGAGCCTCCATTTTTGCACTCAGGTCTAAGTCTCATGGCCCTCTATCATAATCCAGAGTTTCGAGAAATTTGGGGATACTTAATTTTTCGACCAAAAAAAAAAACGTAAGGGGTAACACTGTCGTTTTTTTTTCTGGTCGAAATTTTGAGTTTCCATATCTCAGCTCTGGAAGGGTCTAGAGCCTCCATTTTTGCACTCAGGTCTAAGTCTCATGGCCCTCTATCATAATCCAGAGTTTCGAGAAAATTGGGGATACTTAATTTTTCGCCCCCCCCAAAAAAACGTAAGGGGTAACACTGTCGTTTTTTTTTCTGGTCGAAATTTTGAGTTTCGATATCCCAGCTCTGGAAGGGTCAATAGCCTCCATTTTTGCACTCAGGTCTAAGTCTCATGGCCCTCTATCATAATCCAGAGTTTCAAGAAGATAGGGGATACTTAACTCTTCGACCAAAAAAAAAAACGTAAGGGGTAACACTGTCGTTTTTTTTTCTGGTCGAAATTTTGAGTTTCCATATCTCAGCTCTGGAAGGGTCTAGAGCCTCCATTTTTGCACTCAGGTCTAAGTCTCATGGCCCTCTATCGTAATCCAGAGTTTCGAGAAAATTGGGGATACTTAATTTTTCGCCCAAAAAAAAAAACGTAAGGGGTAACACTGTCGTTTTTTTTTCTGGTCGAAATTTTGAGTTTCCATATCTCAGCTCTGGAAGGGTCTAGAGCCTCCATTTTTGCACTCAGGTCTAAGTCTCATGGCCCTCTATCATAATCCAGAGTTTCGAGAAATTTGGGGATACTTAATTTTTCGACCAAAAAAAAAAAAACGTAAGGGGTAACACTGTCGTTTTTTTTTCTGGTCGAAATTTTGAGTTTCCATATCTCAGCTCTGGAAGGGTCTAGAGCCTCCATTTTTGCACTCAGGTCTAAGTCTCATGGCCCTCTATCATAATCCAGAGTTTCGAGAAAATTGGGGATACTTAATTTTTCGCCCCCCCCCCAAAAAAAACGTAAGGGGTAACACTGTCGTTTTTTTTTCTGGTCGAAATTTTGAGTTTCGATATCCCAGCTCTGGAAGGGTCAATAGCCTCCATTTTTGCACTCAGGTCTAAGTCTCATGGCCCTCTATCATAATCCAGAGTTTCAAGATGATAGGGGATACTTAACTCTTCGACCAAAAAAAAAAAACGTAAGGGGTAACACTGTCGTTTTTTTTTCTGGTCGAAATTTTGAGTTTCCATATCTCAGCTCTGGAAGGGTCTAGAGCCTCCATTTTTGCACTCAGGTCTAAGTCTCATGGCCCTCTATCATAATCCAGAGTTTCGAGAAAATTGGGGATACTTAATTTTTCGCCCCCCAAAAAAAAACGTAAGGGGTAACACTGTCGTTTTTTTTTCTGGTCGAAATTTTGAGTTTCCATATCTCAGCTCTGGAAGGGTCTAGAGCCTCCATTTTTGCACTCAGGTCTAAGTCTCATGGCCCTCTATCATAATCCAGAGTTTCGAGAAATTTGGGGATACTTAATTTTTCGACCAAAAAAAAAAAACGTAAGGGGTAACACTGTCGTTTTTTTTTCTGGTCGAAATTTTGAGTTTCCATATCTCAGCTCTGGAAGGGTCTAGAGCCTCCATTTTTGCACTCAGGTCTAAGTCTCATGGCCCTCTATCATAATCCAGAGTTTCGAGAAAATTGGGGATACTTAATTTTTCGCCCCCCCTCCCCCAAAAAAACGTAAGGGGTAACACTGTCGTTTTTTTTTCTGGTCGAAATTTTGAGTTTCGATATCCCAGCTCTGGAAGGGTCAATAGCCTCCATTTTTGCACTCAGGTCTAAGTCTCATGGCCCTCTATCATAATCCAGAGTTTCAAGAAGATAGGGGATACTTAACTCTTCGACCAAAAAAAAAAACGTAAGGGGTAACACTGTCGTTTTTTTTTCTGGTCGAAATTTTGAGTTTCCATATCTCAGCTCTGGAAGGGTCTAGAGCCTCCATTTTTGCACTCAGGTCTAAGTCTCATGGCCCTCTATCATAATCCAGAGTTTCGAGAAAATTGGGGATACTTAATTTTTCACCCAAAAAAAAAAACGTAAGGGGTAACACTGTCGTTTTTTTTTCTGGTCGAAATTTTGAGTTTCCATATCTCAGCTCTGGAAGGGTCTAGAGCCTCCATTTTTGCACTCAGGTCTAAGTCTTATGGCCCTCTATCATAATCCAGAGTTTCGAGAAAATTGGGGATACTTAATTTTTCGCCCCAAAAAAAAAACGTAAGGGGTAACACTGTCGTTTTTTTTTCTGGTCGAAATTTTGAGTTTCCATATCTCAGCTCTGGAAGGGTCTAGAGCCTCCATTTTTGCACTCAGGTCTAAGTCTCATGGCCCTCTGTCATAATCCAGAGTTTCGAGAAAATTGGGGATACTTAATTTTTCGCCCCCCCCCAAAAAAAACGTAAGGGGTAACACTGTCGTTTTTTTTTCTGGTCGAAATTTTGAGTTTCGATATCTCAGCTCTGGAAGGGTCAATAGCCTCCATTTTTGCACTCAGGTCTAAGTCTCATGGCCCTCTATCATAATCCAGAGTTTCGAGAAAATTGGGGATACTTAATTTTTCACCCAAAAAAAAAAACGTAAGGGGTAACACTGTCGTTTTTTTTTCTGGTCGAAATTTTGAGTTTCCATATCTCAGCTCTGGAAGGGTCAATAGCCTCCATTTTTGCACTCAGGTCTAAGTCTCATGGCCCTCTATCATAATCCAGAGTTTCGAGAAAATTGGGGATACTTAATTTTTCGCCCCCCCCCCCAAAAAAAACGTAAGGGGTAACACTGTCGTTTTTTTTTCTGGTCGAAATTTTGAGTTTCCATATCTCAGCTCTGGAAGGGTCTAGAGCCTCCATTTTTGCACTCAGGTCTAAGTCTTATGGCCCTCTATCATAATCCAGAGTTTCGAGAAAATTGGGGATACTTAATTTTTCACCCAAAAAAAAAAACGTAAGGGGTAACACTGTCGTTTTTTTTTTCTGGTCGAAATTTTGAGTTTCCATATCTCAGCTCTGGAAGGGTCTAGAGCCTCCATTTTTGCACTCAGGTCTAAGTCTCTTGGCCCTCTATCAGAATCCAGAGTTTCGAAAAAATTGGGATACTTAATTTTTCGCCCAAAAAAAAAACGTAAGGGGTAACACTGTCGTTTTTTTTTTCTGGTCGAAATTTTGAGTTTCCATATCTCAGCTCTGGAAGGGTCTAGAGCCTCCATTTTTGCACTCAGGTCTAAGTCTCATGGCCCTCTATCATAATCCAGAGTTTCGAGAAAATTGGGGATACTTAATTTTTCGCCCACCCAAAAAAAACGTAAAGGGTAACACTGTCGTTTTTTTTTCTGGTCGAAATTTTGAGTTTCCATATCTCAGCTCTGGAAGGGTCTAGAGCCTCCATTTATGCATTCAGGTCTAATTCTCATGGCCCTCTATCATAATCCAGAGTTTCGAGAAAATTGGGGATACTTAATTTTTCACCCAAAAAAAAAAACTTAAGGGGTAACACTGTCGTTTTTTTTTCTGGTCGAAATTTTGAGTTTCCATATCTCAGCTCTGGAAGGGTCTAGAGCCTCCATTTTTGCACTCAGGTCTAAGTCTTATGGCCCTCTATCATAATCCAGAGTTTCGAGAAAATTGGGGATACTTAATTTTTCGCCCCAAAAAAAAAACGTAAGGGGTAACACTGTCGTTTTTTTTTCTGGTCGAAATTTTGAGTTTCCATATCTCAGCTCTGGAAGGGTCTAGAGCCTCCATTTTTGCACTCAGGTCTAAGTCTCATGGCCCTCTATCATAATCCAGAGTTTCGAGAAAATTGGGGATACTTAATTTTTCGCCCACCCAAAAAAAACGTAAAGGGTAACACTGTCGTTTTTTTTTCTGGTCGAAATTTTGAGTTTCCATATCTCAGCTCTGGAAGGGTCTAGAGCCTCCATTTTTGCACTCAGGTCTAAGTCTCATGGCCCTCTATCATAATCCAGAGTTTCGAGAAAATTGGGGATACTTAATTTTTCACCCAAAAAAAAAAACGTAAGGGGTAACACTGTCGTTTTTTTTTCTGGTCGAAATTTTGAGTTTCCATATCTCAGCTCTGGAAGGGTCTAGAGCCTCCATTTTTGCACTCAGGTCTAAGTCTTATGGCCCTCTATCATAATCCAGAGTTTCGAGAAAATTGGGGATACTTAATTTTTCGCCCCAAAAAAAAAAACGTAAGGGGTAACACTGTCGTTTTTTTTTCTGGTCGAAATTTTGAGTTTCCATATCTCAGCTCTGGAAGGGTCTAGAGCCTCCATTTTTGCACTCAGGTCTAAGTCTCATGGCCCTCTGTCATAATCCAGAGTTTCGAGAAAATTGGGGATACTTAATTTTTCGCCCCCCCCCAAAAAAAAACGTAAGGGGTAACACTGTCGTTTTTTTTTCTGGTCGAAATTTTGAGTTTCGATATCTCAGCTCTGGAAGGGTCAATAGCCTCCATTTTTGCACTCAGGTCTAAGTCTCATGGCCCTCTATCATAATCCAGAGTTTCGAGAAAATTGGGGATACTTAATTTTTCACCCAAAAAAAAAAACGTAAGGGGTAACACTGTCGTTTTTTTTTCTGGTCGAAATTTTGAGTTTCCATATCTCAGCTCTGGAAGGGTCAATAGCCTCCATTTTTGCACTCAGGTCTAAGTCTCATGGCCCTCTATCATAATCCAGAGTTTCGAGAAAATTGGGGATACTTAATTTTTCACCCAAAAAAAAAAACGTAAGGGGTAACACTGTCGTTTTTTTTTTCTGGTCGAAATTTTGAGTTTCCATATCTCAGCTCTGGAAGGGTCTAGAGCCTCCATTTTTGCACTCAGGTCTAAGTCTTATGGCCCTCTATCATAATCCAGAGTTTCGAGAAAATTGGGGGTTCTTAATTTTTCACCCAAAAAAAAAAACGTAAGGGGTAACACTGTCGTTTTTTTTTTCTGGTCGAAATTTTGAGTTTCCATATCTCAGCTCTGGAAGGGTCTAGAGCCTCCATTTTTGCACTCAGGTCTAAGTCTCATGGCCCTCTGTCATAATCCAGAGTTTCAAGACGATTGAGGATACTTAATTTTTCGCCCCAAAAAAAAACGTAAGGGGTAACACTGTCGTTTTTTTTTCTGGTCGAAATTTTGAGTTTCCATATCTCAGCTCTGGAAGGGTCTAGAGCCTCCATTTTTGCACTCAGGTCTAAGTCTCATGGCCCTCTATCATAATCCAGAGTTTCGAGAAAATTGGGGATACTTAATTTTTCGCCCCCCCAAAAAAACATAAGGGGTAACACTGTCGTTTTTTTTTCTGGTCGAAATTTTGAGTTTCCATATCTCAGCTCTGGAAGGGTCTAAAGCCTCCATTTTTGCACTCAGGTCTAAGTCTCATGGCCCTCTATCGTAATCCAGAGTTTCGAGAAAATTGGGGATACTTAATTTTTCGCCCCAAAAAAAAAAACGTAAGGGGTAACACTGTCGTTTTTTTTTCTGGTCGAAATTTTGAGTTTCCATATCTCAGCTCTGGAAGGGTCTAGAGCCTCCATTTTTGCACTCAGGGTAAGTCTCATGGCCCTCTATCAGAATCCAGAGTTTCGAGAAAATTGGGGATACTTAATTTTTCACCCCCCCCCAAAAAAAACGTAAGGAGTAACACTGTCGTTTTTTTTTTCTGGTCGAAATTTTGAGTTTCCATATCTCAGCTCTGGAAGGGTCTAGAGCCTCCATTTTTGCACTCAGGTCTAAGTCTCATGGCCCTCTATCATAATCCAGAGTTTCGAGAAAATTGGGGATACTTAATTTTTCGACCAAAAAAAAAAACGTAAGGGGTAACACTGTCGTTTTTTTTTCTGGTCGAAATTTTGAGTTTCCATATCTCAGCTCTGGAAGGGTCTAGAGCCTCCATTTTTGCACTCAGGTCTAAGTCTCATGGCCCTCTATCATAATCCAGAGTTTCGAGAAATTTGGGGATACTTAATTTTTCAACCAAAAAAAAAAACGTAAGGGGTAACACTGTCGTTTTTTTTTCTGGTCGAAATTTTGAGTTTCCATATCTCAGCTCTGGAAGGGTCTAGAGCCTCCATTTTTACACTCAGGGTAAGTCTCATGGCCCTCTATCAGAATCCAGAGTTTCGAGAAAATTGGGGATACTTAATTTTTCACCCCCCCCCCCCCCCCCCCCAAAAAAAACGTAAGGGGTAACACTGTCGTTTTTTTTTCTGGTCCAAATTTTGAGTTTCCATATCTCAGCTCTGGAAGGGTCTAGAGCCTCCATTTTTGCACTCAGGTCTAAGTCTCATGGCCCTCTATCGTAATCCAGAGTTTCGAGAAAATTTGGGATACTTAATTTTTCGCCCAAAAAAAAACGTAAGGGGTAACACTGTCGTTTTTTTTTCTGGTCGAAATTTTGAGTTTCCATATCTCAGCTCTGGAAGGGTCTAGAGCCTCCATTTTTGCACTCAGGTCTAAGTCTCATGGCCCTCTATCATAATCCAGAGTTTCGAGAAATTTGGGGATACTTAATTTTTCGACCAAAAAAAAAAACGTAAGGGGTAACACTGTCGTTTTTTTTTCTGGTCGAAATTTTGAGTTTCCATATCTCAGCTCTGGAAGGGTCTAGAGCCTCCATTTTTGCACTCAGGTCTAAGTCTCATGGCCCTCTATCATAATCCAGAGTTTCGAGAAAATTGGGGATACTTAATTTTTCGCCCCCCCCCAAAAAAACGTAAGGGGTAACACTGTCGTTTTTTTTTCTGGTCGAAATTTTGAGTTTCGATATCCCAGCTCTGGAAGGGTCAATAGCCTCCATTTTTGCACTCAGGTCTAAGTCTCATGGCCCTCTATCATAATCCAGAGTTTCAAGAAGATAGGGGATACTTAACTCTTCGACCAAAAAAAAAAACGTAAGGGGTAACACTGTCGTTTTTTTTTCTGGTCGAAATTTTGAGTTTCCATATCTCAGCTCTGGAAGGGTCTAGAGCCTCCATTTTTGCACTCAGGTCTAAGTCTCATGGCCCTCTATCATAATCCAGAGTTTCAAGAAGATTGGGGATACTTAATTTTTCGCCCCAAAAAAAAAACGTAAGGGGTAACACTGTCGTTTTTTTTTTCTGGTCGAAATTTTGAGTTTCCATATCTCAGCTCTGGAAGGGTCTAGAGCCTCCATTTTTGCACTCAGGTCTAAGTCTCATGGCCCTCTATCGTAATCCAGAGTTTCGAGAAAATTGGGGATACTTAATTTTTCACCCCCCCAAAAAAAACGTAAGGGGTAACACTGTCGTTTTTTTTTCTGGTCGAAATTTTGAGTTTCCATATCTCAGCTCTGGAAGGGTCTAGAGCCTCCATTTTTGCACTCAGGTCTAAGTCTCATGGCCCTCTATCATAATCCAGAGTTTCGAGAAAATTGGGGATACTTAATTTTTCGCCCCCCCCCAAAAAAACGTAAGGGGTAACACTGTCGTTTTTTTTTCTGGTCGAAATTTTGAGTTTCCATATCTCAGCTCTGGAAGGGTCTAGAGCCTCCATTTTTGCACTCAGGTCTAAGTCTCATGGCCCTCTATCATAATCCAGAGTTTTTTGAGAAAATTGGGGATACTTAATTTTTAACCCCAAAAAAAAAAAAAACGTAAGGGGTAACACTGTCGTTTTTTTTTCTGGTCGAAATTTTGAGTTTCCATATCTCAGCTCTGGAAGGGTCTAGAGCCTCCATTTTTGCACTCAGGTCTAAGTCTCATGGCCCTCTATCATAATCCAGAGTTTCAAGAAGATTGGGGATACTTAATTTTTCGCCCAAAAAAAAAAACGTAAGGGGTAACACTGTCGTTTCTTTTTTGTGGTCGAAATTTTGAGTTTCCATATCTCAGCTCTGGAAGGGTCTAGAGCCTCCATTTTTGCACTCAGGTCTAAGTCTCATGGCCCTCTATCATAATCCAGAGTTTCAAGAAGATTGGGGATACTTAATTTTTCGCCCAAAAAAAAACGTAATGGGGTAACACTGTCGTTTTTTTTTCTGGTCGAAATTTTGAGTTTCCATATCTCAGCTCTGGAAGGGTCTAGAGCCTCCATTTTTGCACTCAGGTCTAAGTCTCATGGCCCTCTATCATAATCCAGAGTTTCGAGAAAATTGGGGATACTTAATTTTTCGCCCCCCCCCAAAAAAAAACGTAAGGGGTAACACTGTCGTTTTTTTTTCTGGTCGAAATTTTGAGTTTCCATATCTCAGCTCTGGAAGGGTCTAGAGCCTCCATTTTTGCACTCAGGTCTAAGTCTCATGGCCCTCTATCATAATCCAGAGTTTCAAGAAGATTGGGGATACTTAATTTTTCGCCCCAAAAAAAAAACGTAAGGGGTAACACTGTCGTTTTTTTTTCTGGTCGAAATTTTGAGTTTCCATATCTCAGCTCTGGAAGGGTCTAGAGCCTCCATTTTTGCACTCAGGTCTAAGTCTCATGGCCCTCTGTCATAATCCAGAGTTTCGAGAAAATTGGGGATACTTAATTTTTCGCCCCCCCCCAAAAAAAACGTAAGGGGTAACACTGTCGTTTTTTTTTCTGGTCGAAATTTTGAGTTTCGATATCTCAGCTCTGGAAGGGTCAATAGCCTCCATTTTTGCACTCAGGTCTAAGTCTCATGGCCCTCTATCATAATCCAGAGTTTCGAGAAAATTGGGGATACTTAATTTTTCACCCAAAAAAAAAAAACGTAAGGGGTAACACTGTCGTTTTTTTTTCTGGTCGAAATTTTGAGTTTCCATATCTCAGCTCTGGAAGGGTCAATAGCCTCCATTTTTGCACTCAGGTCTAAGTCTCATGGCCCTCTATCATAATCCAGAGTTTCGAGAAAATTGGGGATACTTAATTTTTCGCCCCCCCCCCAAAAAAAACGTAAGGGGTAACACTGTCGTTTTTTTTTCTGGTCGAAATTTTGAGTTTCCATATCTCAGCTCTGGAAGGGTCTAGAGCCTCCATTTTTGCACTCAGGTCTAAGTCTTATGGCCCTCTATCATAATCCAGAGTTTCGCGAAAATTGGGGATACTTAATTTTTCACCCAAAAAAAAAAACGTAAGGGGTAACACTGTCGTTTTTTTTTCTGGTCGAAATTTTGAGTTTCCATATCTCAGCTCTGGAAGGGTCTAGAGCCTCCATTTTTGCACTCAGGTCTAAGTCTCATGGCCCTCTATCAGAATCCAGAGTTTCGAAAAAATTGGGATACTTAATTTTTCGCCCAAAAAAAAAACGTAAGGGGTAATACTGTCGTTTTTTTTTTCTGGTCGAAATTTTGAGTTTCCATATCTCAGCTCTGGAAGGGTCTAGAGCCTCCATTTTTGCACTCAGGTCTAAGTCTCATGGCCCTCTATCATAATCCAGAGTTTCGAGAAAATTGGGGATACTTAATTTTTCGCCCACCCAAAAAAAACGTAAAGGGTAACACTGTCGTTTTTTTTTCTGGTCGAAATTTTGAGTTTCCATATCTCAGCTCTGGAAGGGTCTAGAGCCTCCATTTTTGCACTCAGGTCTAAGTCTCATGGCCCTCTATCATAATCCAGAGTTTCGAGAAAATTGGGGATACTTAATTTTTCACCCAAAAAAAAAACGTAAGGGGTAACACTGTCGTTTTTTTTTCTGGTCGAAATTTTGAGTTTCCATATCTCAGCTCTGGAAGGGTCTAGAGCCTCCATTTTTGCACTCAGGTCTAAGTCTTATGGCCCTCTATCATAATCCAGAGTTTCGAGAAAATTGGGGATACTTAATTTTTCGCCCACCCAAAAAAAACACGTAAGGGGTAACACTGTCGTTTTTTTTTCTGGTCGAAATTTTGAGTTTCCATATCTCAGCTCTGGAAGGGTCTAGAGCCTCCATTTTTGCACTCAGGTCTAAGTCTCATGGCCCTCTATCATAATCCAGAGTTTCGAGAAAATTGGGGATACTTAATTTTTCACCCAAAAAAAAAAACGTAAGGGGTAACACTGTCGTTTTTTTTTCTGGTCGAAATTTTGAGTTTCCATATCTCAGCTCTGGAAGGGTCTAGAGCCTCCATTTTTGCACTCAGGTCTAAGTCTTATGGCCCTCTATCATAATCCAGAGTTTCGAGAAAATTGGGGATACTTAATTTTTCGCCCCAAAAAAAAAACGTAAGGGGTAACACTGTCGTTTTTTTTTCTGGTCGAAATTTTGAGTTTCCATATCTCAGCTCTGGAAGGGTCTAGAGCCTCCATTTTTGCACTCAGGTCTAAGTCTCATGGCCCTCTGTCATAATCCAGAGTTTCGAGAAAATTGGGGATACTTAATTTTTCGCCCCCCCCCAAAAAAACGTAAGGGGTAACACTGTCGTTTTTTTTTCTGGTCGAAATTTTGAGTTTCGATATCTCAGCTCTGGAAGGGTCAATAGCCTCCATTTTTGCACTCAAGTCTAAGTCTCATGGCCCTCTATCATAATCCAGAGTTTCGAGAAAATTGGGGATACTTAATTTTTCACCCAAAAAAAAAAACGTAAGGGGTAACACTGTCGTTTTTTTTTCTGGTCGAAATTTTGAGTTTCCATATCTCAGCTCTGGAAGGGTCAATAGCCTCCATTTTTGCACTCAGGTCTAAGTCTCATGGCCCTCTATCATAATCCAGAGTTTCGAGAAAATTGGGGATACTTAATTTTTCACCCAAAAAAAAAAAACGTAAGGGGTAACACTGTCGTTTTTTTTTTTCTGGTCGAAATTTTGAGTTTCCATATCTCAGCTCTGGAAGGGTCTAGAGCCTCCATTTTTGCACTCAGGTCTAAGTCTTATGGCCCTCTATCATAATCCAGAGTTTCGAGAAAATTGGGGATACTTAATTTTTCACCCAAAAAAAAAAACGTAAGGGGTAACACTGTCGTTTTTTTTTTCTGGTCGAAATTTTGAGTTTCCATATCTCAGCTCTGGAAGGGTCTAGAGCCTCCATTTTTGCACTCAGGTCTAAGTCTCATGGCCCTCTGTCATAATCCAGAGTTTCAAGACGATTGAGGATACTTAATTTTTCGCCCCAAAAAAAAACGTAAGGGGTAACACTGTCGTTTTTTTTTCTGGTCGAAATTTTGAGTTTCCATATCTCAGCTCTGGAAGGGTCTAGAGCCTCCATTTTTGCACTCAGGTCTAAGTCTCATGGCCCTCTATCATAATCCAGAGTTTCGAGAAAATTGGGGATACTTAATTTTTCGCCCCCCCAAAAAAACATAAGGGGTAACACTGTCGTTTTTTTTTTCTGGTCGAAATTTTGAGTTTCCATATCTCAGCTCTGGAAGGGTCTAGAGCCTCCATTTTTGCACTCAGGTCTAAGTCTCATGGCCCTCTATCGTAATCCAGAGTTTCGAGAAAATTGGGGATACTTAATTTTTCGCCCCCCCAAAAAAAAACGTAAGGGGTAACACTGTCGTTTTTTTTTCTGGTCGAAATTTTGAGTTTCCATATCTCAGCTCTGGAAGGGTCTAGAGCCTCCATTTTTGCACTCAGGTCTAAGTCTCATGGCCCTCTATCATAATCCAGAGTTTCGAGAAATTTGGGGATACTTAATTTTTCGACCAAAAAAAAAAAACGTAAGGGGTAACACTGTCGTTTTTTTTTCTGGTCGAAATTTTGAGTTTCCATATCTCAGCTCTGGAAGGGTCTAGAGCCTCCATTTTTGCACTCAGGGTAAGTCTCATGGCCCTCTATCAGAATCCAGAGTTTCGAGAAAATTGGGGATACTTAATTTTTCACCCCCCCCCAAAAAAAACGTAAGGGGTAACACTGTCGTTTTTTTTTTCTGGTCGAAATTTTGAGTTTCCATATCTCAGCTCTGGAAGGGTCTAGAGCCTCCATTTTTGCACTCAGGTCTAAGTCTCATGGCCCTCTATCATAATCCAGAGTTTCGAGAAAATTGGGGATACTTAATTTTTCGACCAAAAAAAAAACGTAAGGGGTAACACTGTCGTTTTTTTTTCTGGTCGAAATTTTGAGTTTCCATATCTCAGCTCTGGAAGGGTCTAGAGCCTCCATTTTTGCACTCAGGTCTAAGTCTCATGGCCCTCTATCATAATCCAGAGTTTCGAGAAAATTGGGGATACTTAATTTTTCGCCCCAAAAAAAAAACGTAAGGGGTAACACTGTCGTTTTTTTTTTCTGGTCGAAATTTTGAGTTTCCATATCTCAGCTCTGGAAGGGTCTAGAGCCTCCTTTTTTGCACTCAGGTCTAAGTCTCATGGCCCTCTATCATAATCCAGAGTTTCGAGAAATTTGGGGATACTTAATTTTTCAACCAAAAAAAAAAACGTAAGGGGTAACACTGTCGTTTTTTTTTCTGGTCGAAATTTTGAGTTTCCATATCTCAGCTCTGGAAGGGTCTAGAGCCTCCATTTTTACACTCAGGGTAAGTCTCATGGCCCTCTATCAGAATCCAGAGTTTCGAGAAAATTGGGGATACTTAATTTTTCACCCCCCCCCCCCCAAAAAAACGTAAGGGGTAACACTGTCGTTTTTTTTTCTGGTCGAAATTTTGAGTTTCCATATCTCAGCTCTGGAAGGGTCTAGAGCCTCCATTTTTGCACTCAGGTCTAAGTCTCATGGCCCTCTATCGTAATCCAGAGTTTCGAGAAAATTTGGGATACTTAATTTTTCGCCCAAAAAAAAAAACGTAAGGGGTAACACTGTCGTTTTTTTTTCTGGTCGAAATTTTGAGTTTCCATATCTCAGCTCTGGAAGGGTCTAGAGCCTCCATTTTTGCACTCAGGTCTAAGTCTCATGGCCCTCTATCATAATCCAGAGTTTCGAGAAATTTGGGGATACTTAATTTTTCGACCAAAAAAAAAAAACGTAAGGGGTAACACTGTCGTTTTTTTTTCTGGTCGAAATTTTGAGTTTCCATATCTCAGCTCTGGAAGGGTCTAGAGCCTCCATTTTTGCACTCAGGTCTAAGTCTCATGGCCCTCTATCATAATCCAGAGTTTCGAGAAAATTGGGGATACTTAATTTTTCGCCCCCCCCAAAAAAAACGTAAGGGGTAACACTGTCGTTTTTTTTTTCTGGTCGAAATTTTGAGTTTCGATATCCCAGCTCTGGAAGGGTCAATAGCCTCCATTTTTGCACTCAGGTCTAAGTCTCATGGCCCTCTATCATAATCCAGAGTTTCAAGAAGATAGGGGATACTTAACTCTTCGACCAAAAAAAAAAACGTAAGGGGTAACACTGTCGTTTTTTTTTCTGGTCGAAATTTTGAGTTTCCATATCTCAGCTCTGGAAGGGTCTAGAGCCTCCATTTTTGCACTCAGGTCTAAGTCTCATGGCCCTCTATCATAATCCAGAGTTTCAAGAAGATTGGGGATACTTAATTTTTCGCCCCCAAAAAAAAACGTAAGGGGTAACACTGTCGTTTTTTTTTTCTGGTCGAAATTTTGAGTTTCCATATCTCAGCTCTGGAAGGGTCTAGAGCCTCCATTTTTGCACTCAGGTCTAAGTCTCATGGCCCTCTATCGTAATCCAGAGTTTCGAGAAAATTGGGGATACTTAATTTTTCGCCCCAAAAAAAAAACGTAAGGGGTAACACTGTCGTTTTTTTTTCTGGTCGAAATTTTGAGTTTCCATATCTCAGCTCTGGAAGGGTCTAGAGCCTCCATTTTTGCACTCAGGTCTAAGTCTCATGGCCCTCTATCATAATCCAGAGTTTCGAGAAATTTGGGGATACTTAATTTTTCGACCAAAAAAAAAAAAACGTAAGGGGTAACACTGTCGTTTTTTTTTCTGGTCGAAATTTTGAGTTTCCATATCTCAGCTCTGGAAGGGTCTAGAGCCTCTATTTTTGCACTCAGGTCTAAGTCTCATGGCCCTCTATCAGAATCCAGAGTTTCGAGAAAATTGGGGATACTTAATTTTTCACCCCCCCAAAAAAAACGTAAGGGGTAACACTGTCGTTTTTTTTTCTGGTCGAAATTTTGAGTTTCCATATCTCAGCTCTGGAAGGGTCTAGAGCCTCCATTTTTGCACTCAGGTCTAAGTCTCATGGCCCTCTATCATAATCCAGAGTTTTTTGAGAAAATTGGGGATACTTAATTTTTAACCCCAAAAAAAAAAAAAACGTAAGGGGTAACACTGTCGTTTTTTTTTCTGGTCGAAATTTTGAGTTTCCATATCTCAGCTCTGGAAGGGTCTAGAGCCTCCATTTTTGCACTCAGGTCTAAGTCTCATGGCCCTCTATCATAATCCAGAGTTTCAAGAAGATTGGGGATACTTAATTTTTCGCCCAAAAAAAAAAACGTAAGGGGTAACACTGTCGTTTCTTTTTTGTGGTCGAAATTTTGAGTTTCCATATCTCAGCTCTGGAAGGGTCTAGAGCCTCCATTTTTGCACTCAGGTCTAAGTCTCATGGCCCTCTATCATAATCCAGAGTTTCAAGAAGATTGGGGATACTTAATTTTTCGCCCAAAAAAAAAAACGTAATGGGGTAACACTGTCGTTTTTTTTTCTGGTCGAAATTTTGAGTTTCCATATCTCAGCTCTGGAAGGGTCTAGAGCCTCCATTTTTGCACTCAGGTCTAAGTCTCATGGCCCTCTATCATAATCCAGAGTTTCGAGAAAATTGGGGATACTTAATTTTTCGCCCCCCCCCAAAAAAAAACGTAAGGGGTAACACTGTCGTTTTTTTTTCTGGTCGAAATTTTGAGTTTCGATATCTCAGCTCTGGAAGGGTCTAGAGCCTCCATTTTTGCACTCAGGTCTAAGTCTCATGGCCCTCTATCATAATCCAGAGTTTCGAGAAAATTGGGGATACTTAATATTTCGCCCCAAAAAAAAAAAACGTAAGGGGTAACACTGTCGTTTTTTTTTCTGGTCGAAATTTTGAGTTTCCATATCTCAGCTCTGGAAGGGTCTAGAGCCTCCATTTTTGCACTCAGGTCTAAGTCTCATGGCCCTCTATCAGAATCCAGAGTTTCGAGAAAATTGGGGATACTTAATTTTTCGCCCAAAAAAAAAACGTAAGGGGTAACACTGTCGTTTTTTTTTTTCTGGTCGAAATTTTGAGTTTCCATATCTCAGCTCTGGAAGGGTCTAGAGCCTCCATTTTTGCACTCAGGTCTAAGTCTCATGGCCCTCTATCATAATCCAGAGTTTCGAGAAAATTGGGGATACTTAATTTTTCGCCCACCCAAAAAAAACGTAAGGGGTAACACTGTCGTTTTTTTTTCTGGTCGAAATTTTGAGTTTCCATATCTCAGCTCTGGAAGGGTCTAGAGCCTCCATTTTTGCACTCAGGTCTAAGTCTCATGGCCCTCTATCATAATCCAGAGTTTCGAGAAAATTGGGGATACTTAATTTTTCGCCCCCCCCCCCAAAAAACGTAAGGGGTAACACTGTCGTTTTTTTTTCTGGTCGAAATTTTGAGTTTCCTGACTCAGCTCTGGAAGGGTCTAGAGCCTCCATTTTTGCACTCAGGTCTAAGTCTCATGGCCCTCTATCATAATCCAGAGTTTTTTGAGAAAATTGGGGATACTTAATTTTTAACCCCAAAAAAAAAAAAACGTAAGGGGTAACACTGTCGTTTTTTTTTCTGGTCGAAATTTTGAGTTTCCATATCTCAGCTCTGGAAGGGTCTAGAGCCTCCATTTTTGCACTCAGGTCTAAGTCTCATGGCCCTCTATCATAATCCAGAGTTTCAAGAAGATTGGGGATACTTAATTTTTCGCCCAAAAAAAAAGACGTAAGGGGTAACACTGTCGTTTCTTTTTTGTGGTCGAAATTTTGAGTTTCCATATCTCAGCTCTGGAAGGGTCTAGAGCCTCCATTTTTGCACTCAGGTCTAAGTCTCATGGCCCTCTATCATAATCCAGAGTTTCAAGAAGATTGGGGATACTTAATTTTTCGCCCCCAAAAAAAAACGTAAGGGGTAACACTGTCGTTTTTTTTTTTCTGGTCGAAATTTTGAGTTTCCATATCTCAGCTCTGGAAGGGTCTAGAGCCTCCATTTTTGCACTCAGGTCTAAGTCTCATGGCCCTCTATCGTAATCCAGAGTTTCGAGAAAATTGGGGATACTTAATTTTTCGCCCCAAAAAAAAAACGTAAGGGGTAACACTGTCGTTTTTTTTTCTGGTCGAAATTTTGAGTTTCCATATCTCAGCTCTGGAAGGGTCTAGAGCCTCCATTTTTGCACTCAGGTCTAAGTCTCATGGCCCTCTATCATAATCCAGAGTTTCGAGAAATTTGGGGATACTTAATTTTTCGACCAAAAAAAAAAACGTAAGGGGTAACACTGTCGTTTTTTTTTCTGGTCGAAATTTTGAGTTTCCATATCTCAGCTCTGGAAGGGTCTAGAGCCTCTATTTTTGCACTCAGGTCTAAGTCTCATGGCCCTCTATCAGAATCCAGAGTTTCGAGAAAATTGGGGATACTTAATTTTTCACCCCCCCAAAAAAAACGTAAGGGGTAACACTGTCGTTTTTTTTTCTGGTCGAAATTTTGAGTTTCCATATCTCAGCTCTGGAAGGGTCTAGAGCCTCCATTTTTGCACTCAGGTCTAAGTCTCATGGCCCTCTATCATAATCCAGAGTTTCGAGAAAATTGGGGATACTTAATTTTTCGCCCCCCCCCCCAAAAAAACGTAAGGGGTAACACTGTCGTTTTTTTTTCTGGTCGAAATTTTGAGTTTCCATATCTCAGCTCTGGAAGGGTCTAGAGCCTCCATTTTTGCACTCAGGTCTAAGTCTCATGGCCCTCTATCATAATCCAGAGTTTTTTGAGAAAATTGGGGATACTTAATTTTTAACCCCAAAAAAAAAAAAACGTAAGGGGTAACACTGTCGTTTTTTTTTCTGGTCGAAATTTTGAGTTTCCATATCTCAGCTCTGGAAGGGTCTAGAGCCTCCATTTTTGCACTCAGGTCTAAGTCTCATGGCCCTCTATCATAATCCAGAGTTTCAAGAAGATTGGGGATACTTAATTTTTCGCCCAAAAAAAAAACGTAAGGGGTAACACTGTCGTTTCTTTTTTGTGGTCGAAATTTTGAGTTTCCATATCTCAGCTCTGGAAGGGTCTAGAGCCTCCATTTTTGCACTCAGGTCTAAGTCTCATGGCCCTCTATCATAATCCAGAGTTTCAAGAAGATTGGGGATACTTAATTTTTCGCCCAAAAAAAAAAACGTAATGGGGTAACACTGTCGTTTTTTTTTCTGGTCGAAATTTTGAGTTTCCATATCTCAGCTCTGGAAGGGTCTAGAGCCTCCATTTTTGCACTCAGGTCTAAGTCTCATGGCCCTCTATCATAATCCAGAGTTTCGAGAAAATTGGGGATACTTAATTTTTCGCCCCCCCCCCAAAAAAAACGTAAGGGGTAACACTGTCGTTTTTTTTTCTGGTCGAAATTTTGAGTTTCGATATCTCAGCTCTGGAAGGGTCTAGAGCCTCCATTTTTGCACTCAGGTCTAAGTCTCATGGCCCTCTATCATAATCCAGAGTTTCGAGAAAATTGGGGATACTTAATATTTCGCCCAAAAAAAAAAAAACGTAAGGGGTAACACTGTCGTTTTTTTTTCTGGTCGAAATTTTGAGTTTCCATATCTCAGCTCTGGAAGGGTCTAGAGCCTCCATTTTTGCACTCAGGTCTAAGTCTCATGGCCCTCTATCAGAATCCAGAGTTTCGAGAAAATTGGGGATACTTAATTTTTCGCCCAAAAAAAAAACGTAAGGGGTAACACTGTCGTTTTTTTTTTCTGGTCGAAATTTTGAGTTTCCATATCTCAGCTCTGGAAGGGTCTAGAGCCTCCATTTTTGCACTCAGGTCTAAGTCTCATGGCCCTCTATCATAATCCAGAGTTTCGAGAAAATTGGGGATACTTAATTTTTCGCCCACCCAAAAAAAACGTAAGGGGTAACACTGTCGTTTTTTTTTCTGGTCGAAATTTTGAGTTTCCATATCTCAGCTCTGGAAGGGTCTAGAGCCTCCATTTTTGCACTCAGGTCTAAGTCTCATGGCCCTCTATCATAATCCAGAGTTTCGAGAAAATTGGGGATACTTAATTTTTCGCCCCCCCCCCAAAAAAACGTAAGGGGTAACACTGTCGTTTTTTTTTCTGGTCGAAATTTTGAGTTTCCATATCTCAGCTCTGGAAGGGTCTAGAGCCTCCATTTTTGCACTCAGGTCTAAGTCTCATGGCCCTCTATCATAATCCAGAGTTTTTTTGAGAAAATTGGGGATACTTAATTTTTAACCCCAAAAAAAAAAAAACGTAAGGGGTAACACTGTCGTTTTTTTTTCTGGTCGAAATTTTGAGTTTCCATATCTCAGCTCTGGAAGGGTCTAGAGCCTCCATTTTTGCACTCAGGTCTAAGTCTCATGGCCCTCTATCATAATCCAGAGTTTCAAGAAGATTGGGGATACTTAATTTTTCGCCCAAAAAAAAAGACGTAAGGGGTAACACTGTCGTTTCTTTTTTGTGGTCGAAATTTTGAGTTTCCATATCTCAGCTCTGGAAGGGTCTAGAGCCTCCATTTTTGCACTCAGGTCTAAGTCTCATGGCCCTCTATCATAATCCAGAGTTTCAAGAAGATTGGGGATACTTAATTTTTCGCCCAAAAAAAAAAACGTAATGGGGTAACACTGTCGTTTTTTTTTCTGGTCGAAATTTTGAGTTTCCATATCTCAGCTCTGGAAGGGTCTAGAGCCTCCATTTTTGCACTCAGGTCTAAGTCTCATGGCCCTCTATCATAATCCAGAGTTTCGAGAAAATTGGGGATACTTAATTTCCCCCCCCCCCCCAAAAAAAACGTAAGGGGTAACACTGTCGTTTTTTTTTTCTGGTCGAAATTTTGAGTTTCGATATCTCAGCTCTGGAAGGGTCTAGAGCCTCCATTTTTGCACTCAGGTCTAAGTCTCATGGCCCTCTATCATAATCCAGAGTTTCGAGAAAATTGGGGATACTTAATATTTCGCCCAAAAAAAAAAAAACGTAAGGGGTAACACTGTCGTTTTTTTTTCTGGTCAAAATTTTGAGTTTCCATATCTCAGCTCTGGAAGGGTCTAGAGCCTCCATTTTTGCACTCAGGTCTAAGTCTCATGGCCCTCTATCAGAATCCAGAGTTTCGAGAAAATTGGGGATACTTAATTTTTCGCCCAAAAAAAAAACGTAAGGGGTAACACTGTCGTTTTTTTTTTTCTGGTCGAAATTTTGAGTTTCCATATCTCAGCTCTGGAAGGGTCTAGAGCCTCCATTTTTGCACTCAGGTCTAAGTCTCATGGCCCTCTATCATAATCCAGAGTTTCGAGAAAATTGGGGATACTTAATTTTTCACCCAAAAAAAAAAACGTAAGGGGTAACACTGTCGTTTTTTTTTCTGGTCGAAATTTTGAGTTTCCATATCTCAGCTCTGGAAGGGTCTAGAGCCTCCATTTTTGCACTCAGGTCTAAGTCTTATGGCCCTCTATCATAATCCAGAGTTTCGAGAAAATTGGGGATACTTAATTTTTCGCCCCAAAAAAAAACCGTAAGGGGTAACACTGTCGTTTTTTTTTCTGGTCGAAATTTTGAGTTTCCATATCTCAGCTCTGGAAGGGTCTAGAGCCTCCATTTTTGCACTCAGGTCTAAGTCTCATGGCCCTCTATCATAATCCAGAGTTTCGAGAAAATTGGGGATACTTAATTTTTCGCCCCCCCAAAAAAACATAAGGGGTAACACTGTCGTTTTTTTTTCTGGTCGAAATTTTGAGTTTCCATATCTCAGCTCTGGAAGGGTCTAGAGCCTCCATTTTTGCACTCAGGTCTAAGTCTCATGGCCCTCTATCGTAATCCAGAGTTTCGAGAAAATTGGGGATACTTAATTTTTCGCCCCAAAAAAAAAAACGTAAGGGGTAACACTGTCGTTTTTTTTTCTGGTCGAAATTTTGAGTTTCCATATCTCAGCTCTGGAAGGGTCTAGAGCCTCCATTTTTTGCACTCAGGTCTAAGTCTCATGGCCCTCTATCATAATCCAGAGTTTCGAGAAATTTGGGGATACTTAATTTTTCGACCAAAAAAAAAAAAAACGTAAGGGGTAACACTGTCGTTTTTTTTTCTGGTCGAAATTTTGAGTTTCCATATCTCAGCTCTGGAAGGGTCTAGAGCCTCCATTTTTGCACTCAGGGTAAGTCTCATGGCCCTCTATCAGAATCCAGAGTTTCGAGAAAATTGGGGATACTTAATTTTTCACCCCCCCCCAAAAAAAAACGTAAGGGGTAACACTGTCGTTTTTTTTTTCTGGTCGAAATTTTGAGTTTCCATATCTCAGCTCTGGAAGGGTCTAGAGCCTCCATTTTTGCACTCAGGTCTAAGTCTCATGGCCCTCTATCATAATCCAGAGTTTCGAGAAAATTGGGGATACTTAATTTTTCGCCCCCCCCAAAAAAACGTAAGGGGTAACACTGTCGTTTTTTTTTCTGGTCGAAATTTTGAGTTTCCATATCTCAGCTCTGGAAGGGTCTAGAGCCTCCATTTTTGCACCCAGGTCTAAGTCTCATGGCCCTCTATCATAATCCAGAGTTTTTCGAGAAAATTGGGGATACTTAATTTTTAACCCCCCAAAAAAAAAACGTAAGGGGTAACACTGCGGTTTTTTTTCTGGTCGAAATTTTGAGTTTCCATATCTCAGCTCTGGAAGGGTCTAGAGCCTCTATTTTTGCACTCAGGTCTAAGTCTCATGGCCCTCTATCATAATCCAGAGTTTCGAGAAAATTGGGGATACTTAATTTTTCAACCAAAAAAAAAAAACGTAAGGGGTAACACTGTCGTTTTTTTTTCTGGTCGAAATTTTGAGTTTCCATATCTCAGCTCTGGAAGGGTCTAGAGCCTCCATTTTTGCACTCAGGTCTAAGTCTCATGGCCCTCTGTCATAATCCAGAGTTTCGAGAAAATTGGGGATACTTAATTTTTCGCCCCCCCCAAAAAAAACGTAAGGGGTAACACTGTCGTTTTTTTTTCTGGTCGAAATTTTGAGTTTCGATATCTCAGCTCTGGAAGGGTCAATAGCCTCCATTTTTGCACTCAGGTCTAAGTCTCATGGCCCTCTATCATAATCCAGAGTTTCGAGAAAATTGGGGATACTTAATTTTTCACCCAAAAAAAAAAACGTAAGGGGTAACACTGTCGTTTTTTTTTCTGGTCGAAATTTTGAGTTTCCATATCTCAGCTCTGGAAGGGTCAATAGCCTCCATTTTTGCACTCAGGTCTAAGTCTCATGGCCCTCTATCATAATCCAGAGTTTCGAGAAAATTGGGGATACTTAATTTTTCACCCAAAAAAAAAAACGTAAGGGGTAACACTGTCGTTTTTTTTTTCTGGTCGAAATTTTGAGTTTCCATATCTAAGCTCTGGAAGGGTCTAGAGCCTACATTTTTGCACTCAGGTCTAAGTCTTATGGCCCTCTATCATAATCCAGAGTTTCGAGAAAATTGGGGATACTTAATTTTTCACCAAAAAAAAAAAACGTAAGGGGTAACACTGTCGTTTTTTTTTTCTGGTCGAAATTTTGAGTTTCCATATCTCAGCTCTGGAAGGGTCTAGAGCCTCCATTTTTGCACTCAGGTCTAAGTCTCATGGCCCTCTGTCATAATCCAGAGTTTCAAGACGATTGAGGATACTTAATTTTTCGCCCCAAAAAAAACATAAGGGGTAACACTGTCGTTTTTTTTTCTGGTCGAAATTTTGAGTTTCCATATCTCAGCTCTGGAAGGGTCTAGAGCCTCCATTTTTGCACTCAGGTCTAAGTCTCATGGCCCTCTATCATAATCCAGAGTTTCGAGAAAATTGGGGATACTTAATTTTTCGCCCCCCCAAAAAAACATAAGGGGTAACACTGTCGTTTTTTTTTTCTGGTCGAAATTTTGAGTTTCCATATCTCAGCTCTGGAAGGGTCTAGAGCCTCCATTTTTGCACTCAGGTCTAAGTCTCATGGCCCTCTATCGTAATCCAGAGTTTCGAGAAAATTGGGGATACTTAATTTTTCGCCCCAAAAAAAAAAACGTAAGGGGTAACACTGTCGTTTTTTTTTCTGGTCGAAATTTTGAGTTTCCATATCTCAGCTCTGGAAGGGTCTAGAGCCTCCATTTTTGCACTCAGGTCTAAGTCTCATGGCCCTCTATCATAATCCAGAGTTTCGAGAAATTTGGGGATACTTAATTTTTCGACCAAAAAAAAAAAACGTAAGGGGTAACACTGTCGTTTTTTTTTCTGGTCGAAATTTTGAGTTTCCATATCTCAGCTCTGGAAGGGTCTAGAGCCTCCATTTTTGCACTCAGGGTAAGTCTCATGGCCCTCTATCAGAATCCAGAGTTTCGAGAAAATTGGGGATACTTAATTTTTCACCCCCCCCCAAAAAAAACGTAAGGGGTAACACTGTCGTTTTTTTTTTCTGGTCGAAATTTTGAGTTTCCATATCTCAGCTCTGGAAGGGTCTAGAGCCTCCATTTTTGCACTCAGGTCTAAGTCTCATGGCCCTCTATCATAATCCAGAGTTTCGAGAAAATTGGGGATACTTAATTTTTCGACCAAAAAAAAAAACGTAAGGGGTAACACTGTCGTTTTTTTTTCTGGTCGAAATTTTGAGTTTCCATATCTCAGCTCTGGAAGGGTCTAGAGCCTCCATTTTTGCACTCAGGTCTAAGTCTCATGGCCCTCTATCATAATCCAGAGTTTCGAGAAAATTGGGGATACTTAATTTTTCGCCCCAAAAAAAAAACGTAAGGGGTAACACTGTCGTTTTTTTTTTCTGGTCGAAATTTTGAGTTTCCATATCTCAGCTCTGGAAGGGTCTAGAGCCTCCTTTTTTGCACTCAGGTCTAAGTCTCATGGCCCTCTATCATAATCCAGAGTTTCGAGAAATTTGGGGATACTTAATTTTTCAACCAAAAAAAAAAACGTAAGGGGTAACACTGTCGTTTTTTTTTTCTGGTCGAAATTTTGAGTTTCCATATCTCAGCTCTGGAAGGGTCTAGAGCCTCCATTTTTACACTTAGGGTAAGTCTCATGGCCCTCTATCAGAATCCAGAGTTTCGAGAAAATTGGGGATACTTAATTTTTCACCCCCCCCCCCCAAAAAAACGTAAGGGGTAACACTGTCGTTTTTTTTTCTGGTCGAAATTTTGAGTTTCCATATCTCAGCTCTGGAAGGGTCTAGAGCCTCCATTTTTGCACTCAGGTCTAAGTCTCATGGCCCTCTATCGTAATCCAGAGTTTCGAGAAAATTTGGGATACTTAATTTTTCGCCCAAAAAAAAAAACGTAAGGGGTAACACTGTCGTTTTTTTTTCTGGTCGAAATTTTGAGTTTCCATATCTCAGCTCTGGAAGGGTCTAGAGCCTCCATTTTTGCACTCAGGTCTAAGTCTCATGGCCCTCTATCATAATCCAGAGTTTCGAGAAATTTGGGGATACTTAATTTTTCGACCAAAAAAAAAAACGTAAGGGGTAACACTGTCGTTTTTTTTTCTGGTCGAAATTTTGAGTTTCCATATCTCAGCTCTGGAAGGGTCTAGAGCCTCCATTTTTGCACTCAGGTCTAAGTCTCATGGCCCTCTATCATAATCCAGAGTTTCGAGAAAATTGGGGATACTTAATTTTTCGCCCCCCCCCAAAAAAACGTAAGGGGTAACACTGTCGTTTTTTTTTCTGGTCGAAATTTTGAGTTTCGATATCCCAGCTCTGGAAGGGTCAATAGCCTCCATTTTTGCACTCAGGTCTAAGTCTCATGGCCCTCTATCATAATCCAGAGTTTCAAGAAGATAGGGGATACTTAACTCTTCGACCAAAAAAAAAAACGTAAGGGGTAACACTGTCGTTTTTTTTTCTGGTCGAAATTTTGAGTTTCCATATCTCAGCTCTGGAAGGGTCTAGAGCCTCCATTTTTGCACTCAGGTCTAAGTCTCATGGCCCTCTATCATAATCCAGAGTTTCAAGAAGATTGGGGATACTTAATTTTTCGCCCCAAAAAAAAAACGTAAGGGGTAACACTGTCGTTTTTTTTTTCTGGTCGAAATTTTGAGTTTCCATATCTCAGCTCTGGAAGGGTCTAGAGCCTCCATTTTTGCACTCAGGTCTAAGTCTCATGGCCCTCTATCGTAATCCAGAGTTTCGAGAAAATTGGGGATACTTAATTTTTCGCCCCAAAAAAAAAAACGTAAGGGGTAACACTGTCGTTTTTTTTTCTGGTCGAAATTTTGAGTTTCCATATCTCAGCTCTGGAAGGGTCTAGAGCCTCCATTTTTGCACTCAGGTCTAAGTCTCATGGCCCTCTATCATAATCCAGAGTTTCGAGAAATTTGGGGATACTTAATTTTTCGACCAAAAAAAAAAACGTAAGGGGTAACACTGTCGTTTTTTTTTCTGGTCGAAATTTTGAGTTTCCATATCTCAGCTCTGGAAGGGTCTAGAGCCTCTATTTTTGCACTCAGGTCTAAGTCTCATGGCCCTCTATCAGAATCCAGAGTTTCGAGAAAATTGGGGATACTTAATTTTTCACCCCCCCAAAAAAAACGTAAGGGGTAACACTGTCGTTTTTTTTTCTGGTCGAAATTTTGAGTTTCCATATCTCAGCTCTGGAAGGGTCTAGAGCCTCCATTTTTGCACTCAGGTCTAAGTCTCATGGCCCTCTATCATAATCCAGAGTTTCGAGAAAATTGGGGATACTTAATTTTTCGCCCCCCCCAAAAAAACGTAAGGGGTAACACTGTCGTTTTTTTTTCTGGTCGAAATTTTGAGTTTCCATATCTCAGCTCTGGAAGGGTCTAGAGCCTCCATTTTTGCACTCAGGTCTAAGTCTCATGGCCCTCTATCATAATCCAGAGTTTTTTGAGAAAATTGGGGATACTTAATTTTTAACCCCAAAAAAAAAAAAAACGTAAGGGGTAACACTGTCGTTTTTTTTTCTGGTCGAAATTTTGAGTTTCCATATCTCAGCTCTGGAAGGGTCTAGAGCCTCCATTTTTGCACTCAGGTCTAAGTCTCATGGCCCTCTATCATAATCCAGAGTTTCAAGAAGATTGGGGATAATTAATTTTTCGCCCAAAAAAAAAAACGTAAGGGGTAACACTGTCGTTTCTTTTTTGTGGTCGAAATTTTGAGTTTCCATATCTCAGCTCTGGAAGGGTCTAGAGCCTCCATTTTTGCACTCAGGTCTAAGTCTCATGGCCCTCTATCATAATCCAGAGTTTCGAGAAAATTGGGGATACTTAATATTTCGCCCAAAAAAAAAAAACGTAAGGGGTAACACTGTCGTTTTTTTTTTCTGGTCGAAATTTTGAGTTTCCATATCTCAGCTCTGGAAGGGTCTAGAGCCTCCATTTTTGCACTCAGGTCTAAGTCTCATGGCCCTCTATCAGAATCCAGAGTTTCGAGAAAATTGGGGATACTTAATTTTTCGCCCAAAAAAAAAACGTAAGGGGTAACACTGTCGTTTTTTTTTTCTGGTCGAAATTTTGAGTTTCCATATCTCAGCTCTGGAAGGGTCTAGAGCCTCCATTTTTGCACTCAGGTCTAAGTCTCATGGCCCTCTATCATAATCCAGAGTTTCGAGAAAATTGGGGATACTTAATTTTTCGCCCACCCAAAAAAAACGTAAGGGGTAACACTGTCGTTTTTTTTTCTGGTCGAAATTTTGAGTTTCCATATCTCAGCTCTGGAAGGGTCTAGAGCCTCCATTTTTGCACTCAGGTCTAAGTCTCATGGCCCTCTATCATAATCCAGAGTTTCGAGAAAATTGGGGATACTTAATTTTTCACCCAAAAAAAAAAACGTAAGGGGTAAAAAAAAAAACGTAAGGGGTAACACTGTCGGGTTTTTTTCTGTTCGAAATTTTGAGTTTCCATATCTCAGCTCTAGAAAGGTCTAGAACCTCCATTTTTGCACTCAGGTCTAAGTCTCATGGCCCTCTATCATAATCCAGAGTTTCAAGAAGATAGGGGATACTTAACTTTTCGACCAAAAAAAAAAAAACGTAAGGGGTAACACTGTCGTTTTTTTTTCTGGTCGAAATTTTGAGTTTCCATATCTCAGCTCTGGAAGGGTCTAGAGCCTCCATTTTTGCACTCAGGTCTAAGTCTCATGGCCCTCTATCGTAATCCAGAGTTTCGAGAAAATTGGGGATACTTAATTTTTCGCCCCAAAAAAAAACGTAAGGGGTAACACTGTCGTTTTTTTTTCTGGTCGAAATTTTGAGTTTCCATATCTCAGCTCTGGAAGGGTCTAGAGCCTCCATTTTTGCACTCAGGTCTAAGTCTCATGGCCCTCTATCATAATCCAGAGTTTCGAGAAATTTGGGGATACTTAATTTTGACCAAAAAAAAAAAAAACGTAAGGGGTAAAACTGTCGGGTTTTTTTCTGGTCGAAATTTTGAGTTTCCATATCTCAGCTCTGGAAGGGTCTAGAGCCTCCATTTTTGCACTCAGGTCTAAGTCTCATGGCCCTCTATCATAATCCAGAGTTTCGAGAAAATTGGGGATATTTAATTTTTCGCCCCCCCCAAAAAAACGTAAGGGGTAACACTGTCGTTTTTTTTTTTCTGGTCGAAATTTTGAGTTTCCATATCTCAGCTCTGGAAGGGTCTAGAGCCTCCATTTTTGCACTCAGGTCTAAGTCTCATGGCCCTCTATCATAATCCAGAGTTTTTCGAGAAAATTGGCGATACTTAATTTTTCACCCAAAAAAAAAAAAACGTAAGGGGTAACACTGTCGTTTTTTTTTTCTGGTCGAAATTTTGAGTTTCCATATCTCAGCTCTGGAAGGGTCTAGAGCCTCCATTTTTGCACTCAGGTTTAAGTCTCATGGCCCTCTGTCATAATCCAGAGTTTCAAGACGATTGAGGATACTTAATTTTTCGCCCCAAAAAAAAAACGTAAGGGGTAACACTGTCGTTTTTTTTTCTGGTCGAAATTTTGAGTTTCCATATCTCAGCTCTGGAAGGGTCTAGAGCCTCCATTTTTGCACTCAGGTCTAAGTCTCATGGCCCTCTATCATAATCCAGAGTTTCGAGAAAATTGGGGATACTTAATTTTTCACCCCAAAAAAAAAAACGTAAGGGGTAACACTGTCGTTTTTTTTCTGGTCGAAATTTTGAGTTTCCATATCTCAGCTCTGGAAGGGTCTAGAGCCTCCATTTTTGCACTCAGGTCTAAGTCTCATGGCCCTCTATCATAATCCAGAGTTTCGAGAAAATTGGGGATACTTAATTTTTCGCCCAAAAAAAAAAACCGTAAGGGGTAACACTGTCGTTTTTTTTTCTGGTCGAAATTTTGAGTTTCCATATCTCAGCTCTGGAAGGGTCTAGAGCCTCCATTTTTGCACTCAGGTCTAAGTCTCATGGCCCTCTGTCATAATCCAGAGTTTCAAGACGATTGGGGATACTTAATTTTTCGCCCAAAAAAAAAAACGTAAGGGGTAACACTGTCGTTTTTTTTCTGGTCGAAATTTTGAGTTTCCATATCTCAGCTCTGGAAGGGTCTAGAGCCTCCATTTTTGCACTCAGGTCTAAGTCTCATGGCCCTCTATCATAATTCAGAGTTTCGAGAAAATTGGGGATACTTAATTTTTTGCCCAAAAAAAAAACGTAAGGGGTACCACTGTACGTTTTTTTTGGGGGGGCCAAAAATGAAGTTTCCCCAATCTTCTCAAAACTCTGGATTCTGATAAAGGGCCATGAGACTTAGTCCTGAGTGCAAAAATGGAGGCTCTAGACCCTTCCAGAGCTGAGATGTCGAAACTCAAAATTTCGACCAGAAAAAAAAACGACAGTGGTACCCCTTACGTTTTTTTTGGGGGGGTGAAAAATTAAGTTTCCCCAATCTTCTCAAAACTCTGGATTCTGATAGAGGGCAATGAGACTTAGTCCTGAGTGCAAAAATGGAGGCTCTAGACCCTTCCAGAGCTGAGATGTCGAAACTCAAAATTTCGACCCGAAAAAAAAACGACAGTGGTACCTCTTTCGTTTTTTTTTTTTCGGGCGAAAAATAAAGTTTCTCCAATCTTCTCAAAACTCTGGATTCTGATAGAGGGCCATGAGACTTAAACCTGAGTGCAAAAATGGAGGCTCTAGAGTCTAGACCCATCCAGAGCTGAGACATCGAAACTCAAAATTTCGACCCTAAAAAAAAAACGACAGTGGTACCCCTTTCGTTTTTCTTTTTTTTTCGGGCGAAAAATAAAGTTTCCCCAATCTTCTCAAAACTCTGGATTCTGATAGAGGGCAATGAGACTTAGTCCTGAGTCCAAAAATGGAGGTTCTAGACCCTTCCAGAGCTGAGATATCGAAACTCAACATTTCGACCCGAAAAAAAAACGACAGTGGTACCCCTTACGTTTTTTTTGGGGGGGGGGGGGGGCGAAAAATGAAGTTTCCCCAATTTTTTTCAAAACTTTGGATTCTGATAGAGGACAATGAGACTTAGTCCTGAGTGCAAAAATGGAGGCTCTAGACCCTTCCAGAGCTGAGATATCGAAACTCAAAATTTCGACCAGAAAAAAAAAACGACAGTGGTACCCCTTACGTTTTTTTGGGGGGGCGAAAAATGAAGTTTCCCCAATCTTCTCAAAACTCTGGATTCTGATAGAGGGCCACGATACTTAGTCCTGAGTGCAAAAATGGAGGCTCTAGACCCTTCCAGAGCCGAGATATCGAAACTCAAAATTTCGACCCGAAAAAAAAAACGACAGTGGTACCCCTTACGTTTTTTTTGGGGGGGTGAAAAATTAAGTTTCCCCAATCTTCTCAAAACTCTGGATTCTGATAGAGGGCAATGAGACTTAGTCCTGAGTGCAAAAATTGAGGTTCTAGACCCTTCCAGAGCTGAGAAATCGAAACTCAAAATTTCGACCCGGAAAAAAAAACGACAGTGGTACCTCTTTCGTTTTTTTTTTTTCGGGTGAAAAATAAAGTTTCTCCAATCTTCTCAAAACTCTGGATTCTGATAGAGGGCCATGAGACTTAAACCTGAGTGCAAAAATGGAGGCTCTAGAGTCTAGACCCTTCCAGAGCTGAGATATCGAAACTCAAAATTTCGACCCTAAAAAAAAACGACAGTGGTACCCCTTTCGTTTTTTTTTTTTTTCGGGCGAAAAATAAAGTTTCCCCAATCTTCTCAAAACTCTGGATTCTGATAGAGGGCAATGAGACTTAGTCCTGAGTCCAAAAATGGAGGTTCTAGACCCTTCCAGAGCTGAGATATCGAAACTCAAAATTTCGACCCAAAAAAAAAAACGACAGTGGTA
The DNA here is from genome assembly GCF_988280905.1 of Pimephales promelas. Taxonomy (NCBI): domain Eukaryota; kingdom Metazoa; phylum Chordata; class Actinopteri; order Cypriniformes; family Leuciscidae; genus Pimephales; species Pimephales promelas. Next base: position 39,884,228 of record NC_142773.1, on the reverse strand, counting down.
CCCCTTACGTTTTTTTTGGGGGGCGAAAAATTAAGTTTCCCCAATTTTCTCAAAACTCTGGATTCTGATAGAGGGCAATGAGACTTAGTCCTGAGTGCAAAAATGGAGGCTCTAGACCCTTCCAGAGCTGAGATATCGAAACTCAAAATTTCGACACGAAAAAAAAAACGACGGTGGTACCTCTTACGTTTTTTTGGGGGGGGCAAAAAAATGAAGTTTCCCCAATCTTCTTAAAACTCTGGATTCTGATAGAGGGCAATGAGACTTAGTCCTGAGTGCAAAAATGGAGGCTCTAGACCCTTCCAGAGCTGAGATATCGAAACTCAAAATTTCGACCCTAAAAAAAAACGACAGTGGTACCCCTTTCGTTTTTTTTTTTTTTCGGGCGAAAAATAAAGTTTCCCCAATCTTCTCAAAACTCTGGATTCTGATAGAGGGCAATGAGACTTAGTCCTGAGTCCAAAAATGGAGGTTCTAGACCCTTCCAGAGCTGAGATATCGAAACTCAAAATTTCGACCCAAAAAAAAAAACGACAGTGGTACCCCTTACGTTTTTTTTGGGGGGCGAAAAATTAAGTTTCCCCAATTTTCTCAAAACTCTGGATTCTGATAGAGGGCAATGAGACTTAGTCCTGAGTGCAAAAATGGAGGCTCTAGACCCTTCCAGAGCTGAGATATCGAAACTCAAAATTTCGACACGAAAAAAAAAACGACGGTGGTACCTCTTACGTTTTTTTGGGGGGGGGCAAAAAAATGAAGTTTCCCCAATCTTCTTAAAACTCTGGATTCTGATAGAGGGCAATGAGACTTAGTCCTGAGTGCAAAAATGGAGGCTCTAGACCCTTCCAGAGCTGAGATATCGAAACTCAAAATTTCGACCAGAAAAAAAAACGACAGTGGTACCCCTTACGTTTTTTTTTTTCGGGCGAAAAATTAAGTATCCCCAATCTTCTCAAAACTCTGGATTCTGATAGAGGGCAATGAGACTTAGTCCTGAGTGCAAAAATGGAGGCTCTAGACCCTTCCAGAGCTGAGATATCGAAACTCAAAATTTCGACCCGAAAAAAAAAACGACAGTGTTACCCCTTACGTTTTTTTGGGGGGGGGCGAAAAATTAAGTTTCCCCAATTTTCTCAAAACTCTGGATTCTGATAGAGGGCAATGAGACTTAGTCTTGAGTGCAAAAATGTAGGCTCTAGACCCTTCCAGAACTGAGATATCGAAACTCAAAATTTTGACCCGAAAAAAAAAACTCAAAATTTCGACCCGAAAAAAAAAACGACAGTGGTACCCCTTACGTTTTTTTGGGGGGGGCGAAAAATTAAGTTTCCCCAATCTTCTCAAAACTCTGGATTCTGATAGAGGGCAATGAGACTTAGTCCTGAGTGCAAAAATGGAGGCTCTAGACCCTTCCAGAGCTGAGATATCGAAACTCAAAATTTCCACCCGAAAAAAAAAAACGACAGTGGTACCCCTTACGTTTTTTTTGGGGGAGGCGAAAAATTAAGTTTCCCCAATCTTCTCAAAACTCTGGATTCTGATAGAGGGCCATGAGACTTAGTCCTGAGTGCAAAAATGGATGCTCTAGACCCTTCCAGAGCTGAGATATCGAAACTCAAAATTTTGACCCGAAAAAAAACCCGACAGTGGTACCCTTACGTTTTTTTTTTGGGGGGGGGGGGGGGGGCGAAAAATTAAGTTTCCCCAATCTTCACAAAACTCTGGATTCTGATAGATGGCCATGAGACTTATTCCTGAGTGCAAAAATGGAGGCTCTAGACCCTTCCAGAGCTGAGATATCGAAACTCAAAATTTCGACCCGAAAAAAAAACGACAGTGGTACCCCTTACGTTTTTTTTGGGGGGTGAAAAATTAAGTTTCCCCAATTTTCTCAAAACTCTGGATTCTGATAGAGGGCAATGAGACTTAGTCCTGAGTGCAAAAATGGAGGCTCTAGACCCTTCCAGAGCTGAGATATCGAAACTCAAAATTTCGACCCGAAAAAAAAAACGACAGTGGTACCCCTTACGTTTTTTTTTTCGGGAGAAAAATTAAGTTTCCCCAATCTTCTCAAAACTCTGGATTCTGATAGAGGGCAATGAGAATTAGTCCTGAGTGCAAAAATGGAGGCTCTAGACCCTTCCAGAGCTGAGATATCGAAACTCAAAATTTTGACCCGAAAAAAAACCCGACAGTGGTACCCCTTACGTTTTTTTGGGGGGGGGGGGGCGAAAAATTAAGTTTCCCCAATCTTCTCAAAACTCTGGATTCTGATAGAGGACCATGAGACTTAGTCCTGAGTGCAAAAATGGAGGCTCTAGACCCTTCCAGAGCTGAGATATCGAAACTCAAAATTTCAACCAGAAAAAAAACCTGACAGTGGTACCCCTTACGTTTTTTTTGGGGGGGCGAAAAATTAAGTTTCCCCAATTTTCTCAAAACTCTGGATTCTGATAGAGGACCATGAGACTTAGTCCTGAGTGCAAAAATGGAGGCTCTAGACCCTTCCAGAGCTGAGATATCGAAACTCAAAATTTCAACCAGAAAAAAAAAACGACAGTGGTACCCCTTACGTTTTTTTTGGGGGGGGCGAAAAATTAAGTTTCCCCAATTTTCTCAAAACTCTGGATTCTGATAGAGGGCCATGAGACTTAGTCCTGGGTGCAAAAATGGAGGCTCTAGACCCTTCCAGAGCTGAGATATCGAAACTCAAAATTTCGACCAGAAAAAAAAACGACAGTGGTACCCCTTACGTTTTTTTTTTTCGGGCGAAAAATGAACTATCCCCAATCTTCTCAAAACTCTGGATTCTGATAGAGGGCAATGAGAATTAGTCCTGAGTGCAAAAATGGAGGCTCTAGACCCTTCCAGAGCTGAGATATCGAAACTCAAAATTTTGACCCGAAAAAAAAACCGACAGTGGTACCCCTTACGTTTTTTTTGGGGGGGGGGGGCGAAAAATTAAGTTTCCCCAATCTTCTCAAAACTCTGGATTCTGATAGATGGCCATGAGACTTAGTCCTGAGTGCAAAAATGGAGGCTCTAGACCCTTCCAGAGCTGAGATATCGAAACTCAAAATTTCGACCCGAAAAAAAAAAACGACAGTGGTACCCCTTACGTTTTTTTTTGGGGGGGGGGCGAAAAATTAAGTTTCCCCAATTTTCTCAAAACTCTGGATTCTGATAGAGGGCAATGAGACTTAGTCCTGAGTGCAAAAATGGAGGCTCTAGACCCTTCCAGAGCTGAGATATCGAAACTCAAAATTTCGACCCGAAAAAAAAACGACAGTGGTACCCCTTACGTTTTTTTTGGGGGAGGCGAAAAATTAAGTTTACCCAATCTTCTCAAAACTCTGGATTCTGATAGAGGGCCATGAGACTTAGTCCTGGGTGCAAAAATGGAGGCTCTAGACCCTTCCAGAGCTGAGATATCGAAACTCAAAATTTCGACCAGAAAAAAAAACGACAGTGGTACCCCTTACGTTTTTTTTTTTCGGGCGAAAAATGAAGTATCCCCAATCTTCTCAAAACTCTGGATTCTGATAGAGGGCCATGAGACTTAGTCCTTGGTGCAAAAATGGAGGCTCTAGACCCTTCCAGAGCTGAGATATCGAAACTCAAAATTTCGACCCGAAAAAAAAAAACGACAGTGGTACCCCTTACGTTTTTTTTGGGGGGGGGCGAAAAATTAAGTTTCCCCAATCTTCTCAAAACTCTGGATTCTGATAGAGGGCAATGAGACTTAGACCTGAGTGCAAAAATGGAGGCTCTAGACCCTTCCAGAGCTGAGATGTCGAAACTCAAAATTTCTACCGGAAAAAAAAAACGACAGTGGTACCCCTTACGTTTTTTTTTTTTCGGGCGAAAAATTAAGTATCCCCAATCTTCTCAAAACTCTGGATTCTGATAGAGGGCAATGAGACTTAGTTCTGGGTGCAAAAATGGAGGCTCTAGACCCTTCCAGAGCTGAGATATCGAAACTCAAAATTTCGACCCGAAAAAAAAAACGACAGTGGTACCCCTTACGTTTTTTTGGGGGGGGCGAAAAATGAAGTTTCCCCAATTTTCTCAAAACTCTGGATTCTGGTAGAGGGCAATGAGACTTAGTCCTGAGTGCAAAAATTGAGGCTCTAGACCCTTCCAGAGCTGAGATATCGAAACTCAAAATTTTGACCCGAAAAAAAAAAACGACAGTGGTACCCCTTACGTTTTTTTTTGGGGGGGGGGGGGGGCGAAAAATTAAGTTTCCCCAATCTTCTCAAAACTCTGGATTCTGATAGAGGGCCATGAGACTTAGTCCTGAGTGCAAAAATGGAGGCTCTAGACCCTTCCAGAGCTGAGATGTCGAAACTCAAAATTTCGACCCGAAAAAAAAAACGACAGTGGTACCCCTTACGTTTTTTTTTTCGGGCGAAAAATTAAGTTTCCCCAATCTTCTCAAAACTCTGGATTCTGATAGAGGGCCATGAGACTTAGTCCTGAGTGCAAAAATGGAGGCTCTAGACCCTTCCAGAGCTGAGATATCGAAACTCAAAATTTCGACCCGAAAAAAAAAAACGACAGTGGTACCCCTTACGTTTTTTTTTTCTGGCGAAAAATTAAGTTTCCCCAATCTTCTCAAAACTCTGGATTCTGATAGAGGGCCATGAGACTTAGTCCTGAGTGCAAAAATGGAGGCTCTAGACCCTTCCAGAGCTGAGATATCGAAACTCAAAATTTCGACCCGAAAAAAAAAACGACAGTGGTACCCCTTACGTTTTTTTGGGGGGGCGAAAAATGAAGTTTCCCCAATTTTCTCAAAACTTTGGATTCTGGTAGAGGGCAATGAGACTTAGTCCTGAGTGCAAAAATGGAGGCCCTAGACCCTTCCAGAGCTGAGATATCGAAACTCACAATTTCGACCCGAAAAAAAAAACGACAGTGGTACCCCTTACGTTTTTTTGGGGGGGGGGGGCGAAAAATTAAGTTTCCCCAATTTTCTCAAAACTCTGGATTCTGATAAAGGGCAATGAGACTTAGTCCTGAGTGCAAAAATGGAGGCTCTAGACCCTTCCAAAGCTGAGATATCGAAACTCAAAATTTCCACCCGAAAAAAAAACAACAGTGGTACCCCTTACGTTTTTTTTTGGGGGGCGAAAAATGAAGTTTCCCCAATCTTCTCAAAACTCTGGATTCTGATAGAGGGCAATGAGACTTAGTCCTGAGTGCAAAAATGGAGGCTCTGGACCTTTCCAGAGCTGAGATATCGAAACTCAAAATTTCGACCAGAAAAAAAAACGACAGTGGTACCCCTTACGTTTTTTTTGGGGGGCGCAAAATTAAGTTTCCCCAATCTTCTCAAAACTCTGGATTCTGATAGAGGGCAAAGAGACTTAGTCCTGAGTGCAAAAATGGAGGCTCTGGACCCTTCCAGAGCTGAGATATCGAAACTCAAAATTTCGACCAGAAAAAAAAAACGACAGTGGTACCCCTTACGTTTTTTTGGGGGGGGGCGAAAAATTAAGTTTCCCCAATCTTCTCAAAACTCTGGATTCTGATAGATGGCCATGAGACTTAAACCTGAGTGCAAAAATGGAGGCTCTAGACCCTTCCAGAGCTGAGATATCGAAACTCAAAATTTCGACCCGAAAAAAAAAACGACAGTGGTACCCCTTTCGTGTTTTTTTTTTTTCAGGCGAAAAATTAAGTTTCTCCAATCCTCTCAAAACTCTGGATTCTGATAGAGGGCCATGAGACTTAAACCTGAACGCAAAAATGGAGGCTCTAGACTCTTCCAGAGCTGAGATATAAAAACTCAAAATTTCGACCCAAAAAAAAAATGACAGTGGTACCCCTTTCGGTTTTTTTTTTCGGGGGAAAAATGAAGTTTCTCTTCCCACTTCGGACTTCCCACTTTGCACTTCCCACTTTGTTTCTCTTCGGACTTCCCACTTTGCATGTACGCCATTATAAAAATAGTGGGATAAATGCTATGTGGGATCTCAATATCTCAGCTCTGGAAGGGTCTAGAGCCTCCATTTTGAGTTTCAAGAAGATTGGAGAAACTTATTTTTTCGCACCAAAAAAAAAAAAAACGACAGGGGTAACACTGTCGTTTATTTTTTTTTTGGGTTGAAATTTTGAGTTGCTCTAATCTTCTTGAAACTCTGGATTCTGATAGAGGGTCATGGGACTTAGATCTGAGTGCAAAAATGGAGGCTCTAGACCCTTCCAGAGCTGAGATGTGGACATCCCACGTAGCATTTATGCCATTATAAAAATAGTGGGATTAGGTGGGATCTCAATATATCAGCTCTGGAAGGGTTGAGCCTCCATTTTTGCACTCAGGTCTAAGTCCCATGGCCCTCTATCTCCAATCTTCTCAAAACTCTGGATTCTGATAGAGGGCCATGGGACTTAGACCTGAGTGCAAAAATTGAGGTTCTAGACCCTTCCTGAGCTGAGATATGGAGATATTTATAATGGCATAAGTTGTACCATAACATGTATTATCATAAAGGATCCACCAGTAATCAATGTTATTGCCAAAATCTGGTCAATCACATAAAATGCTTTTTCCACAATGAGCAAACTTAAATATCTCAGTGTGGGGGTCTTAACCATTCTTATACAAGAATGTTTTTATCCAGAAAAAAACGCAGCTCACCAGTTTACTTACATTTAATTACAGTGCAGTCTTTTCCTCCGCAAAATGGCGGACCCGTTGACGTTTCGCAGCAACGTTCCAAAGCGGCCAATAGGGCGTCTATGTATATTATGTCTATGTTAGCGACCCCAGGACAGGTGGCGAAAAATCTTGCACATGGTAGGCTACCTTTAAAGGGATAGTTCATCCCAAAATGAAAACCCTGTCAGTAATTACTCACCCTCATGTTGTTCCAACCCCGTAAGACTTTCGTTTATCTTCGGAACACAAATGAAGAGATTTTTGATTAAATCTGTGAGCTGGATCACTCCACAGCATGATCCAGCTGACAGATTTAATCAAAAATATCTTAATTTGTGTTGTAGCTACAAAAACTACATTTCTATTTCAAAAACGCTCTCCGTCCACACTAGTTTTCCAAATGTTTCACATCCGCATTAAAACGTCGTAAAATGCCAAATTAACCTTATTGAACATGTGAAAAACAGACGGAACAGACATAATAAAGTTTTCATGCAAAAGTGTGTGTGCGCGCATCAGTGCACAGTGTGCTTTTTAGAAGAATGGGCTTCATAGAGACAGGCAGGAGCTTTACTGACTGGGGGGAGAGAGCTGCAACAACGCCAAATATGAGAAAAATAATGTTTTTGAACGTTCAAACATGAAAACCAATTCTTGTAGAGCCCAAAAACCAAATCAAGACATTGTAAAAGGGCATAATCTGGCCTCGATAGACCAACGCCACTTTTGCGTCATCGAAGGGTAACGCCCCCTTTTGGGGGAAAACACCTCTATACTGTCTATGGGAAAACAAACGGATTCCCATGAGAACAGAACTCGCACTAGATCTGCAAAGTTTCTTGATGGCAAATATGGCACAAACTTAAAGAAGCTAACGTTACTGAATACGGGGTTACAGAGGTGTCCCTTTGAAATGGTCGAAAACTGGATTAATGACCCCACACAGCGGCCAAATATGGACTATTCAGACATCTAACGTTACCACTATCTCGTGGAATCACCAAGTAAGTAGCCTTTTTTATTTATTTATCATTTACACACTCACAGTAGCCTATTACAAACTACTAGACGATGAGGCCATGTCACTTGGATCATATTTAACTTGATTTAAGCTATTGACAGTTTTGTTGTCGACTAGCTATTAGAAAGACTAGCTGTTAGCAGCTAACGTTACCTTATTAGACTATGTCAATAGCTTAAATCAAGTTAAATATGATCCATTCATCGTCTAGTTTGTCATACTGTGAGTGTTAATGAAAAAAAAGGCTACTTACTTGGTGATTCCACGAGATAGTGGTAACGTTAGATGTCTGAATAGTCCATATTTGGCCGCTGTGTGGGGTCATTAATCCAGTTTTCGACCATTTCAAAGGGACACCTCTGTAACCCCGTATTCAGTAACGTTAGCTTCTATAAGTTTGTGCCATTTTTGCTATCAAGAAACTTTGCAGATCTAGTGCGAGTTCTGTTCTCATGGGAATCCGTTTGTTTTCCCATAGACAGTATAGAGGTGTTTTCCCCCAAAAGGGGGCGTTACCCTTCGATGACGCAAAAGTAGCGTTGGTCTATATGACACTGCGTTCAGTCTGTTCACGTAGGTCTACTGCTCGATTTAAACACTAGGTTGTGCTATAATCAAACAAATCAGTCAGATCAGGTTTACACTTGATATTGTTTGCTCAATGTGGAACTAGTTATGGGACCTTTACCCCTCAGACAAATATAATGGATTGACTATCTTTTCCAAAATGCCATTGACACAAATTGTGAAAAACAAATCAATTAAACATGTGAAAGCTGGAGTGTTGCTTAGTTGACGTCAAGCACTGATAGATTTAGTACTTCTAAAATCATTTAACAGATGAGCAAATGTTTTGGATGAAGTGGCCAAACAGTCTTATCTGACTGATGTAAGACAGCAACATGAAATATCGCCGGTCAAACTCAGGTCATACAGCCCTGAATGCTTTCAGAATGAAGCACTGGAAACATTTTTGGTCGTGTCCTCATATTGATTCTTGAATAGCGGACAGAAGTGCAAAATTAAAGGTTTATGTGTCATAGTACTGTTTTAGATTATCATGTCCCTTACGAAAATTAACCATGTTTTTTTTTTTTTTTTTTTAGTAGGCTAACTACCTTTTTAATTGTAGTAAAACCATAGTTAATTTTCGTAAGGAGTTAACATTTGCATTTTTGCATTTTCACTTCAATTTTGTCAATTCGTTCTTGTCGGTCACTCGATGTGTGTCAACAATAACGTCATGTAAATATTCATGGAGAAATCTAGCATTTGCTTGAGTTTTCGGCATACATGCAAGAGACATTTTGTTTTTCTGGTGTATGCAAATAGGATCCTCTAAAAACGATGGCCGATATAAATAGGCTATACACACACACACACACACACACACACACACACACACACACACACACACACACACACACACACACACACACATATATAAATACCTTTTGTTGTATCACATGAACTGTAAAGAAAGATGTTGTATAGTAGCAGTATGTCACGTGTTCACGACAATGAATGAAAACAGGCAAACGAGCCTGAAGCCAGTCAGACCTATTCATAAGACAAGAGGATTTTAAACACACATTTACAATGAACACTTTGCCTTGAGGACATTAAAATGTGAATTTAGCTTTTGTTAGAAGTTTAAAGCCAGAGAAACATGCAGTTACTGAAGCTGAAGGGAAGTCAACAGATACCTTCGCTGTCCTTGAGCACGATTCTGATGAGATCCAGCTGGATTTACTGCTGTGACACTTTCGGCTGCTTAGATTCCCATGATTCCCTTGTACAATCATCTCTGTGTTAGATAAAGACAAGTTTGTGGCTGTCCAATCAAAGACATGTGCAAAAACATGAAATCAATTTTTTTACTGCATTTACTGCATGTTCATGAGTTTCATTTTGTGGAAAAGTTGCTGTGCTGCACGTATGTTAGTAGTGATTTGAACAAAACCACAAGGCGTAAGCAGGAGTAATATTGATACTTGGCCAAGCAAACCGATAACATGGAAGTAAGTGTTACCAACTGATAAGATAAAAGTATTAAAGACATCTGGAGTGTGAACTTTGAGCAGTTTCAAAACTTTTCACAAGTTTGTGTTTTGAGCTCATTTACAGCAAGAGCAGAAAGAGGATGAACAACCTTTTTTTTATTTTGAACGTTGTAGGTATAAACAAATATAAAACATACCAAGAACATAAACAATTATATGTGCAAGATTCATATGCTATACAATAAAAACATGCCAATTATTACATAATATTTATTGGACAAGATAATTGGTTCAGATAATTTTTTTTAGCTCTATGCATAAGTGGTTTATAATTATTCATTTTCAGGAAAATAATAAAAAAATTCAGTAGCTTTCATTTAACCAATTAGACTTTTTTTTTCTCTCAATGTGAAAATCAAACTCTTTTGGTTTTGACATGAAGACACTATACTGTGTTCATGAACATTAGTTGATTTGCTCTCATGTATTACACGTCCAACCATGTATTATTCTTATCTGATACACTGTTCAAATGTTTGGGGTCATTAAGGTTTTTTTTTTTTTTTTTTTGTATCCAGCAAAAATGCATTGAATTGATCAAAAGTGACAGTAAATACATTTATAATGTTACATAAGGTAAATGCTGTACTTTTGAACTTTCTATTTATCAAAAAATACTAAAAAAAAAATACAAATAACTGTAAAACAGAAAAAACTGTTTTCAACACTGATAATAATAATAAATGTTGATATTGAGCAGCAAATCATAATATTTGAATGATTTCTGAAGGATCATGTGACACTGAAGACTGGAGTAATGATGCTGAAAATTCAGCTTTGCATCACAGGAATACATGCATCTTAACAAGTTATTTCATTTTTGTATTTTAAAAATTATTAGTTTTTACTGTATTTTTTATCAAATAAAGGCAGTTTTCATGTTTTTGCATATGGTGAGCATAACTTTCAAAAACATTAAAAAAAAAATCTTACTGACCCCAAAGTTTTAGACAGTCGTGTATATGCACAAACTTGCAAAAATACTCCACATTGCTTTAGGACACTCAACTAAACAATAGATGCATTTTACATATGTATAGGCAAAAGTGTAAACATGAATCACAATCTTTCACATTCACCGTGTAAGTCACTATAAGCTCAGTCCTCGTTTATTTTAAGGCGGTCTGGTTTTCGGTGACTAAACCAGAGTCACAGAGAGTCTCTGTTCCACAAAGAAGAAAAAATAGGGACACATCATTCATAGTCACTAAATATAGAGTCCATAAAAAATTGCAGCATTAGAAGCTCACAGTAGACAGCAGGTTCTGTTGTACAGGGGTTAAAGGATTGACTGTCAACAGCTTTAAAATAAAAATAATAAGAGGGGATGAAAAAAATATTTAAATAAAATAGGAATTGTTTTTCCTCCATAAATAGCGTCGGTGAGAGATTCAGCATGATGCACAACGGTGCAATTCCACTTGAATCGTCAGTTAGCCCCGCCCCTTAGTGAAACCTCATTGGTTTAGAATCTGCGTACAGCTTTATGATTGGCTGTTATTTTAACACTACACTGAAGTGAAATCTAACTTTACACCTATTTAGGATGTCATAATAATGTTCAGAGACAGACGGCTGTTATACATATACAGCTAGTAAATATTTTTGTTACCTATTGTGGACAGGTTGGTTAGTAAGATTGATTTCCAAAATGTGTTTTATATATATATATATATATATATATATACACACATACATACATACACACACATGTGCCTTGGTTAGTTAGTGGTACTAATTATAAACGTCGTCCTTATGAGATAGCGAGATCGACACGAGATTGCAGAGTTGTCATGGATAAAGACTTTAGTAAATAAAATGTTAAAATAAAGTAGTATTTTATAAAAATGAATCATGCTATGCAGATGTGTCTGGATATTATAACACCAAATTGTTGTGGTTATAAAAGGCTATAAAGTCCCTAAACCTACCGCCACAGGAAAACATTTCGTTACATCAAAAAATAAAGTCACTATAATCCAGTTTATATATATATATATATATATGAAGACTTCAGAATGCAAAAGCCTCCAAGTCCGTCCGTCTAACGTTGTTTTTTTTTTTTTTAATATTAACATTTTTATCAGGCTCCTAGTTTCTACTAAAGTAGCCTACCGACATTTCTGAATGGGCTAAGGCTGGGATTTTGTGAGCTTGAAGTGAAATTATTTGATGAAACACTCAATATTATTATTCATTTTTGACAGAGGTGGCTTTCAGAAGTGGCTTATATATATGAATATAAGTGGTGGCTTATATATATGAATATAATATCTAATTACCAGTGTGAAAAATGGACTGCATTTATATATAATATATATATATACGTATATATTATATATAAGAAAGACCTTTTTGGCATCTGTTCCATGTTCATACTTTTCGTCCTGGATTTCTTACTCAGGGAACCACACACTCTTGTCTTCTGATGACTTCACTTTCTTTCCCATGCCGAAAGCATCGCTTCCAACAGCAGAAGTGCATCTAGTCGGTAAATGTCAACCGGTGGTTTTGAGGTTGTCATGGAAACGGCCAGTTCCCCTTGAAAAAGTTCGTCTTTGTGCTCCGATACAATAAAGTCCCTCAGGGTTCATTAGATGTCAGATCTGTGCACTTGGCGTAATTGAGCGTGCATAAAACAAAAAGCGGTACGAACACGGTCAGCCGTCTGTAGAGGAGTATAAAATCTAATATTCAGTGTTAGTTCATGCATTCACTTGCTCTCTCTGAAATGTGAGTGTTGTCCTGTGGAAGAGAGCGCGGTCAGTGCCAGTGTACAGTGTGTGTGCAGCAGCGTGTGTGTGGCTGTCTGTACGAGACGTGGTGCAGCATCCAGTGGTTTCGGAGTGTCTGCCCTCACAGGTCAAAGGTCAGGCTCATGCAGGCCTGCTGTAGGAGTAAAGATTGTTCCTGTCCGTGTCTGCGATCTGAAGGCTGGGTTTGCGTTCGCTGTCTTCGTTTTCAGCGTTTTCGACATCCTGGCAGCGGGGCGGGCGCTCTTTGAAGAAGTCAGAGACGTATCGCACCTGTGACGGAGAGCAGAAACACTCAATGCAACTTGCAAAATAGACCATTAGTTCAGATTGAGCACACACTATGCTCCATGCGCAACAAGACTGCATTTATTTGATAAAGAAACTGAAATATTGTTAAATATTATGACAATTTAAAATAACTGTTTTCAAAAAGAATCGCTACTTTTTTCAAAAAGAATCGCTACTTTTACTTTTTCAAAAAGAATCACGACTTTTTTCAAAAAGAATCGCTACTTTTACTTTTTCAAAAAGAATCACTACTTTTTTCAAAAAGAATCACGACTTTTTTCAAAAAGAATCACGACTTTTTTCAAAAAGAATCGCTACTTTTACTTTTTCAAAAAGAATCACTACTTTTTTCTAAAAGAATCACGACTTTTTTCAAAAAGAATCGCTCCTTTTACTTTTTCAAAAAGAATCGCTACTTTTACTTTTTCAAAAAGAATCACTACTTTTTTCAAAAAGAATCACTACTTTTTTCAAAAAAGAATTGCTACTTTTTCAAAAAGAATCGCTACTTTTACTTTTTCAAAAAGAATCACTACTTTTTTCAAAAAGAATCACTACTTTTTTCAAAAAAATCGCTACTTTTTCAAAAAGAATCGCTACTTTTTCAAAAAAGAATTGCTACTCTTTCAAAAAGAATTGCTACTTTTTTCAAAAAGAATCGCTACTTTTACTTTTTCAAAAAGAATCACTACTTTTTTCAAAAAGAATCACGACTTTTTTCAAAAAGAATCGCTACTTTTTTCAAAAAGAATCACTACTTTTTTCAAAAAGAATCGCTACTTTTTTCAAAAAGAATCGCTACTTTTTTTCAAAAAGAATCGCTCTTTTTACTTTTTCAAAAAGAATCACTACTTTTTTTAAAAAAGAATCACTACTTTTTTTAAAAAAGAATCACTACTTTTTAAAAAAAAAATCACTACTTTTTCAAAAAGAGTCACAAAATGTTTTACTTTTTTATACTTTTTCTTTGCGCCTGACAATTTATAGTGATATATTTAACAATATCTTTTGCATTTCTATTTCGAACAAACTCGGCACTGCACATACTCGTGCCCGTAGCAAGACACCCGTCAAGTCTGAGATCCATCAGACTAACGGTTCTAACGGTTCAGAGATATGCGATTAACAAAGAGACAGAAAGACGTTCCTGTAATTTATAAATAGATATAGAACAGGAAAAAAACCATTCTAATTAAGTGCAATTAAATAACTTAATTATATACATACCAAATCTTTCTCTTTTTTTAGCATAAATATAAGTTACTGAAGTTCAAGGGAGAGTATTTAAATGGATTTAATTATCATGAAAATGCAAACAAATCCCAGTGGTTCTGCAACAGGATATTTTCCTTATGCATTTTTATTTTTTATTTTAATTTTGGGGTGAAATTAAGCTGGTTTCATGAGATTACTGCACTCACCGTGAGGACTGCGATCAGCGCCCCTTGCAGAAGACCCACGACCACGTCGCTCCAGTGGTGTTTGTAGTCAGACACACGTGTGTATCCCACATAAATGGCAAAGGCAACCAGGAAGAACTGAATTGTTGGCCGGAGGAGGCGGGCCCACTTGGATGCCATGCGTGCCTGGACATACAGCTATGCACAGGATGAGGAAAAACAACGACGGATTATTACACAATATTTTAAAAGAGGATATGGGAATGAAAATGGAAAATCAACCTTGTGCATTCAGCAGCAGGAAACGAAATATTAAGTCTTAAGTTGTGGGAAAGCACCTTGTCTAAATATGACCTGGCAGCATCTTAACTACAGACACGTCGGAACACGAGTGAAGCAACCAGAAAACCTTAAGTGTTTATTAATTCACCCTCATGTCGACGCCACAAACCTGTATGACTTTCACTCTTCGGTGGAACACAAAAAGAGAAATTCCCAAGAATATTCATGTTCAGAAGATAAAGTCATGCAGGTGTGGAGATGAGTAGCCTAAATAATCATGTCAGAACTTAGAGGACCTATTGTGCTTTTTTACATTTTCAACTGTCTTTAGTGTGTAATGTTGCTGATGTCACTGAAATCCCTGAAACGCATCCATTGTAGTCTTGAGTTTTCTACCGGGAACGAAGACGTCACGATATTCCTCATTTAAATAATTAATTTGCAGAATAAAGGGGTGGGGTCTGATTAAGTGTCTAGAAAAAGTCGCAGTTATGGTTAAGGGGCGGGACTTTGCAGAATAAAGGGGTGGGGTCTGATTAAGTGTCTAGAAAAAGTCGCAGTTATGGTTAAGGGGCGGGACTTTTTCTTAAACATGCTAAAATCGGCTGACCAATCACAAAACACTGGTCCAGCCGACCAATCAGAGCACATTGTGCTTTTTGGAAGGAGGGGCTTCATAGAGACAGGAACTAAACGGTCCTGCAACAATGTCAAATACGTTTCATTAACTTTCATGAAAAGCTATTCTAGTAGAGCCCAAACAACAAAATCAAAACTTTGTTTTAATAGGAAACTTTAAGCATTGCATACTATCTTGAGGTCATAGTTTATTTCCTGTTGCTCTAAGGGTGTCCTTTATCTGTCTACACAAGTCTTCTGTGTCAGCATGATTGTAGAAGAGGAAGACAACTGTGACAACTCACCGCCAGAAACAACATGCAGTACATCCCGAAGGAGGAGTGACCGGAGTAGAAGGACAGCCTGGTGCAACAGGACCGATGGAGGAAGGGCGGATCGACAGATACAAAACAACAGAGGGAGAGAGGGAAAAGAATCATTTTCACAGTTCACACATCATTTGGAACGAAACGGTCATGGGTCATTCCTCACTTTAAGGGACTTTTTGTCAAACTATGTTTCAAAAGTGTTAAAACCTTTATCACATGTCCATAATGGCCTTGACCTTCAAATGCATTTTGGTATGTGTGATGCCAATGACCTTTTCATGTTTAGCAGAAAGAGCTTTATAACTCTTGGACTTGCAAGGTCAACAAATTACTTTTAATTTATAAAATAAAAGAAAACAGTAATAAAAAATAAATAAAAAACAGAATAAATAAAAAGAACAGTAAATCTCAGATTATTTAAATATAGTGATAACTGTTTAAAGTAAACATAAACAGTGGAGAAAGAAAACACGTGTTACGTTATAATGGATCTGTGCGTCAGGTCTTAAAGTGACGGCAGCCTAATATACCTGCTGCAAAATTATGAGATAATATCAAACATGTCTAATATGCCAGTTTTTCCCAATCAAATCAATGTCAAAATTGTGGCCAGTGAAAATGCTGAGTGGCTAGTAAATCACTAGCCACAGTGGCAGGTGAGCAAAAAAAGTTAACGTCAAGCCTGATTACAAATATAATAATAAAATATTTCAAAATAATATTTTTAATTTAAAAAGTTCCCCTAATTATGGAAGCTTGTTTCCACCAGAGAATGGAAAATAAAAAAAGGTAATTGCGACTTTTTATGTCGCAATTCTGACTTTATTTCTCAGAATTGTGAGATATAAAGTCGGAATTGCGAGATATAAAGTCGGAATTGCGAGATATAAAGTCAGAATTGCGAGATATAAAGTCGAAATTGCGAGATATAAAGTCGGAATTGCGTGATATAAAAGTCGGAATTGCGAGATATAAAGTCAGAATTGTAAGATATAAAGTCAGAATTGCGAGATATAAAGTCAGAATTGCGAGATATAAAGTCAGAATTGCGAGATATAAAGTCGAAATTGCGAGATATAAAGTCGAAATTGCGAGATATAAAGTCGGAATTGCGTGATATAAAGTCGGAATTGCGAGATATGAAGTCGGAATTGCGTAATATAAAGTCGGAATTGCGAGATATGAAGTCGGAATTGCGTGATATAAAGTCGGAATTGCGTGATATAAAGTCAGAATTGTAAGATATAAAGTCGGAATTGCATGATATAAAGTTGGAATTGTGTGATATAAAGTCGGAATTGCATGATATAAAGTCGGAATTGCGAGATATAAAGTCGGAATTGCATGATATAAAGTCGGAATTGCGAGATATAAAGTTGGAATTGCGAGATATAAAGTCGGAATTGCATGATATAAAGTTGGAATTGCGAGATATAAAGTCGGAATTGTGTGATATAAAGTCAGAGTTGCGAGTTATAAAGTCAGAATTGTGAGATATAAAGTCAGAATTGCGAGATATAAAGTCAGAATTGTGAGATATAAAGTCAGAATTGCGAGATATAAAGTCAGAATTGCGAGATATAGTCAGAATTGCGAGATATAAAGTCAGAATTGCTAGATATAAAGTCAGAATTGTGAGATATAAAGTCAGAATTGTGAGATATAAAGTCAGAATTGCGAGATATAAAGTCAGAATTGCGAGATATAGTCAGAATTGCGAGATATAAAGTCAGAATTGTGAGATATAAAGTCAGAATTGTGAGATATAAAGTCAGAATTGCGAGATATAAAGTCAGAATTGCGAGATATAAAGTCAGAATTGCGAGATATAGTCAGAATTGCGAGATATAAAGTCAGAATTGCGAGATATAAAGTCAGAATTGCGAGATATAAAGTCAGAATTGTGAGATATAGTCAGAATTGCGAGATATAAAGTCAGAATTGTGAGATATAAAGTCAGAATTGCGAGATATAGTCAGAATTGCGAGATATAAAGTCAGAATTGCGAGATATAAAGTCAGAATTGCGAGATATAAAGTCCGAATTGCGAGATATAAAGTCCGAATTGCGAGATATAAAGTCAGAACTGTGAGATATAAACTCGCAATTGTGAGAAAAAAAAGTCAGAATTTTAACATAAAAAGTCTCAATTGTCTTTTTTTCTCGCAATTGCGACTTCATTTCTCATATTTGCGACTTTATATCCCGCAATTGTGACTTTATATCTCGCAACTGTGAGAAAAAAAGTCGCAGTTATTTTTTTCATTTTTTTTATTCAGTGGCGGAAACAAGCTTCCATACCTAATTGACAAATCGGCCAGATAGAACTGAAATATTTTCTGAACACTGGTCATGCTTTGTGTTGCATGTATAATCAAATCTATTTATACTTCAAGCCTCTTGAGGAAATATGGCATTTGAAAACACCACTGAGACCTTTGGACTGCAAAGGTCACCGCATAAGAAATCACAAATGTACTGGACAAACAGGAAGTGAAACAACAGGTGAACAGCAAAAATAAACAAATACAGGAAGTGAGGTCAGCAGTTTATGACTTCTGACACCGGCCCTTCCTGTCTCCTGCTTCTGTACCTGGATTCTGTCACGTTGCGATGGGTTCCCGTGCAGTTTATCTCCAGCATGTAGCCCTCACACACTTCTGGAGCACACACCGCCATGAAGTTGGGCCGTAAGCGTCCGATGGTGTACTTGGCCATATCGGTCAGAGACTGGCTCACACACGCGCCGAACAGAAACGTCCCCACCACTTTGTAGAGCGCCACAGCGTACTGGTTAAAGTCAGAATTGGAGTAAAGCCGTTTGGTGTAGACCAGGTAGGCCTCTCCGGAAGTGATCTGCAAGTGAGGAAACAATGAAGTCACTTAAACATTTTACCCATGAATGAGCAATATCAATAATGATGCATGAGTCAACATTGGTACATTGTAATAGCTTTTTATATTACATTTTTTATTGATTGTGTAAACATCTATTATGATTACTTTGTCAAGCACTTTGAATCCCCATTGTGTAACTATCAAACTGATTACAAATAATAATAATAATTATATATTTCAAAATAATATCTTTAATTTAAAAAGGTTCCCCTAATTATGGAAACTTGTTTGTGCCACAGAACGAAAAATAAAAAAAAGATAATTGTGACTTTTTATCTCGCAATTTTGACTTTATTTCACAGAAATGCGAGATGTAAAGTCAGAATTGCGAGATATAAAGTCGCAATTGTGTGTTATAAACTCAGAATTGCGTGATATTAAGTCAGAATTGCGAGATATAAAGTCAGAATTGAGTGATACAAAGTCAGAATTGCGAGATATAAAGTCAGATTGTGATATAGTCGCAATTGTGTGTTATAAAGTCAGAAATGCATGATATAAAGTTAAAACTACGTGTTGTAAAGTCAGAATTGTGAGAAATAAACTATTCTGATGGGAAAAATTTTAGTCTTTTTCCCTTAGAATTGGCCCGATAACTCGCAATTGCGAGTTTATATCTCACAATTCTGAGAAAAGATGTCGAGATATAAACTCGCAATTGTGAGATAAAAAGTCAAAATTGTGAGATAAAGTCTCAATTCTGTAAAATAAAGCCTGCGAGTACACTGTAATAGTTTTTTATATTCCATTTTTAATTGATTTCATACACATCTATTATGATTACTTTGTGAAGCACTTTGAATCATCATTGTGTAACTATCAAAAGGTACATAAACTTGCCTTAAGGTTCATTCTCAGTAATAAAAGTAACTGTTGGATAGATGACTCATGTTTTGAGTTGTACTCTGATGAAACATACTGAACTAATTACAATGTTCAGAACATGTGGCCACAATACAAAATCAACTTGCATCTTTTCACAATCAAATACAGACCCGAAATTTCACAATTACTACAACTGGCTGGTTCTCAAAAGTGTTTCAACAGCAAATCCCTTTAGACAGTTATGATGCTTCTTAAACATACAGTTCACAGAACAATAAAACTTTGAACAAACAGTCGAACCCAATAAAAGTAGTTCATATTCAATTGTGTGCTATATTCTGAATTCCTATGATAGCTTTGTGTGAAGAACAGGCAGATATTTAAGTGAGAAGACGACTTCCTCGTGAGCTTCACTGTGAGTCATTGAGTTAAATTCATGAAACACATTAGTTTGATTCTTTTGGTCTTCTTTGGGTCCTTTTTGAAGCTCGACAGCCAAAGTCACCATCCTCTTTTTCCAACATAACATTCCCTGTTTTCCAATGGAAAAACATGCCTCTCGCCTATAAAAATACAATTCACAACAGTTTCCTGCTGAAATGAACACGAGGGAGTAAAACACCAACAACTTTTAATCCTTTTTACACAAATTATTGATTAATAAAGACATGTTTTCATGTGGTTCATTGCACAAAACTATGCCATGACCTGAAAATACTTTTAACATAGTGATAAACCGCTGATTTGTAACCTGATACATGTTGATGTTTGCGTATACTAGAGCCAGACCGATATATCGGCAGACCGATATTATCGGCCGATATTAGGCATTTTCCAAACTATCGGTATCGGCAGTTATAATGGCCGATAAATGAATATTTTAAAAATAAAATAAAAACGGACGAAACACGCTTGAACCATGTCATGAGTGTTGGAGTTGTATAGTTTGTCCACCAGAGGGCACTCTACACAGTTCCTGTTGGCAACACTCATTGAGTTGGGAACGATACATACATTGCTTGAATAACAATTAAAAGAACATCCCCATCAGTTCTCTAAACTCAAATAAGCAAGACAAAATTTTTGACTATCATGTCCAGTTTAAAAAAATAATTAAATAAATATAAAAAAAATATCGGCCGATATATCGGATTTTAAAACCCCAAAATATTTGTATCGGTATCGGCCTTCAAAATTCTTTATCGGTCGGGCTCTAGCGTATACGTTTGGCTTTTCTAGTAAATTTGCTCAGTAGCTCACCATTGCAATGTGGAGGGCTCGGGTATCAGTCCTGTGAAACACGAGTTGTGATAAAAAGCTCAAAGGCTTGTAGAAACAAGCTAAAATTACATGGTTGCTTCACCAAATACGTATTAGCTCACTTTTGCTTTTGTTTACTAGCCTGGATGCTAGCCCGAACCCCGCTAACAGTATTTTTTGTTCGGGAAGTTCGGTCTGGACTCGATCCTTTGAGGAGTAATTATGGTCGGTTCAGAATTAGTCGGGCCAATCAAATTACCAGGGCGGGCTTTATACGATGATGGACAGATGACCTGCAGTTACGAAATCATCACGTTATCAAAGAGCGTTTGGGTTGAACTGGCTTCCTTCAAAGATGGCCGCCGCTGGAGAATTGAGATATACGCTATCGCGTCTGTTGCAAATAAAATGCATAGTAGGACCCCTTTAAAGGTTTGCTCAGCTGCCTGATTGGTGGAGACTCACGATAATGATGGAGCAGGAAATGGTAACGGCCGCCATCATCTTGTGAGAGATGGTGTCTGGTCTGTAGGGGTAACGAATGGTCTCGTCATCACAGTAAACGCCACGCTGGTACGGCCGGAACATGATGGTCATTATGATGAACGGCATCGCCACTGAAACACAAACAACAGCGTTATTATTGGGCTCAGATGGCTGGCTCAGTAACACACATCAGACAAATCATCTAGCGCATGTCTTGTGTTGAATTTTCCATGGGAACAGGAAAAAAGAAAGAAAATGCTTTTGTGATAGGAAACAGATGACATTGAAGTTCATCAGTGCTTCTGCGAATCATGCAGGGAAATCAACACAGATAGTGTACAACAGACTTTTCCACATCAAGAAATATCATTGACCAATCATAAATGTCAAACACATGTTGTGGATTCAGTAATGCTGGATAATCTTAAACCGCTTGCCATCCGGATACAGGATGTCAGTGGGAATTATCGCCAGGGTCACGGCACCAGATGTCCGTTCAACAGATGCCCACAACAGTATCTTGTGACCAGGAAAAGCACTGATTTATGTCTCCAACATGTGCAACTCCACTATTTTTTTAATCAAAAGTCATGAGAACCTTTGGTCGTGTTTCTCAAAGCCTGAATATTCCACGCGGATCTTTTCCCATCGGACGGCAAAGATGCCAATCAGATTTATCAGGGACCGTCGAGGGAAAATAAACTTTGGATATCGAGGCAGAGTGCTTCATCATCAAGTCCATCAAGATATTTTCTATTCCCACAGCAACGGTAACTTTCCCAAGATCAGGACCTTGGAGTCCAGTCATATTATATTACTTGAATCCACACACATGAAAGCAGACGTACACGACCAAATTACACATTCAAAGCAGCCTTAGTCAGAACAAGTTTAAAGATGTGCTCACAAAAGGACTGAAGGAACCAAAAATGTGTATTTGAACACTTAAAAATGTGTGAATGTCATCAAACCAAATAGTATTTATGTTAAAGAACATTAAGAACACAAAATGTATTCTTATTCTATTTATTCATATTGCACATACGCATAATTTCAAGTGCTTTACATAGGAATTACATAGCAAAGATGAGAGAAAAACAAACATGTAAGAATTGTTGGGGGGGAAGTAATCAGTTTTAAAATAATTTAAGAACATACAATTAATAAGAAA
The DNA here is from genome assembly GCF_988280905.1 of Pimephales promelas. Taxonomy (NCBI): domain Eukaryota; kingdom Metazoa; phylum Chordata; class Actinopteri; order Cypriniformes; family Leuciscidae; genus Pimephales; species Pimephales promelas. The sequence continues at coordinate 39,862,164 of NC_142773.1, read as the reverse complement.
AAGACAAATGAAATAACTTAAATGCTCAAACTTTTCAAAGTTTTTAAATGATTTCAGACAATGAATAAGGGTCTTATCAAGCGAAACGATCACTTATTTAATAAATAAATAACAAAGTTTAAGTTTAATAAACTCAAATGGTCGCCTTGCTCTGTTCTGTGATGCGCGTTTGTGACTCTCCTGTTCGAACTCGTTCATCAAAATGAACGAATCTTTTCCCGAGTCAACTCGTTCTTTTCGTTCGTTGAATGATCCAAATGACACGAAAAAAGATTTGTTCATTTTGATAAATGAGTTCGAACAGGAGAGTCACGAACGCGCATCACAGAACAGAGCAAGGCGAGCATTTGAGCTTATAAAACAAACTTTTTTTTTGTAAATGAGCGATCGCTTCGTGTGATCAGACGCTTATTCATCGTCTGGAATCGTTTAAAGCCCTTTGAACAGTTTGCAGTTTGCACTGAAACTCTCTTTTGGACCTTGAACCCTTTGGTTCCCATTGAAGTCCATTATATGGAGAAAATCCTGGAATGTTTTCATCAGAAACCTTAATTTCTTTTCGACTGAAGAAAGAATGACATGGACATCTTGGATGACGTGGGGGTGAGTAAATTATCAGCAAAAGTTTTTTTTTAAAAGTGAACTACTCCTTTAAGAAAATTTGGACTAAACCTCTCAAATCATTTGGATTAGTTTTACGATCTCTTTATGAACTTTTTGAAGCATCAAAGTGTCAATGGAGGGACAGAAAGCTCTCAGATTTCATCAAAAAGATCTTCATTTGTGTTCAGAAGATTTACAGTTTTGGAACGACATGAGGGCGAGTGATTAATGACAGAATTTCCATCTTTGGGTGAACTATCCCTTTAATGCATTAACTATTGTTAACTAATGGAACTTTATTGTAAAGTGTACTTATTTATTTCATAAAACTTTCAGATAATGATGTCATATGCCAGCTTGGAAGTCAATTTTTATTTATATGTAAATTAATGTGCAATTATTTGTCTGCATAAATTAACTTGGCAGCTGCTCATAGGCTTTGACGTCGAGGTTAACAGTAGCTGAGCTTATAACTCTGCCTTCATTGACACTGTAAGGTTCTAATTAAAGTTTTATGATTTTCCAACAGACGACCCCCAAAGCTCATTGTCATCCCCTCGCATCTGTTAAAAGACAGCTTTACAGTCGAATTCATTGTGAAAATGTGTGTGGTTGCTGGTGCCATTGTGTCAATGTAATGAATGTAAGCCATTTGTGTTCCCTTTTACAGCCCATCTGGGTTTATGGACATTTCCTTTTGTGCAAGAAAAACTTGTATTCTTTGTGTCTGAAAACAATGCATGCTTACTCAACACATTTTTAACCTTTCCCAGGATGTCTTGTTGGATCTAAAATGGGGATTTTTCTTTCTGGAAATATATGATGAATGGATGACCTACAGTACGAACAATGCTTCGTAAATAATTATTATACAATAAAAAGCCAAACATCAAAAAATGCAGTCAAACATGGTGATCATGAAAGTACTTTTGAACACTCATTTCATTGAATTAGATAATGTCAAAAGCAAATTTTGCAAATTTAAAATATTTTTCATCTTCAATATGTAACTATATTAAAGGAGTAGTTCACTTTTAAAAAAAACCTTTGATGATAATTTACTCACCCCCATGTCATCCAAGATGTCCACGTCTTTCTTTCTTCAGTCGAAAAGAAATTAAGGTTTTTGATGAAAGCATTCCAGGATTTTCTCCATATAATGGACTTCAATGGGAACCAAACGGTTCAAGGTCCAAATGAGAGTTTCAGTGCAGCTTCAAAGGGCTTTAAACGATTTCAGACGATGAATAGGGTCTTATCTAGGACCCTTCGGGTCATGACTTGAAAAAAGATTTGTTTATTTTGATGAACGAGTTCGAATAGGAGAGTCATAAACGTGCATCACAGAACAGACCAAGGCGACCATTTGTGCCTATACAACTTAAACTGTTTTTTTTTTTTTTAAATGACCGATCGTTTCGCTTGATAAGACCCTTATTCATCGTCTGGTGTCGTTTAAAGCCATTTGAAGCTGCACTGAAACTCTCATTTGGACCTTGAACCGTTTGGACCCCATTGAAGTCCATTATATGGAGAAAATCCTGGAATGTTTTCATCAAAAACCTTAATTTCTTTTCAACTGAAGAAAGAAAGACGTGGACATCTTGGATGACATGGGGGTGAGTAAATTATCAGCAAAAGTTTTTTTTAAAGTGAACTACTCCTTTAAGACACTACAGTTAAAGTTAAAGGGAAAGTTAACCTTTTTGGGCAAACTATCCATTTAACAAACACTGAAAAATGCAGAAATGAAGATTATTGTATGAACTAAAACTTCTAAAGCATTGATTAATTTGACATTTCTCTCACTTTCGCCAACTTTTTTTACAATTAGCTTGTTGCAAAGCATTCTGGGATTGCATTAGACCACCTTTGAATTTGGCCAAAGAGAAGGTCTCTTAAAAAGCAATTTAACTAGACTTTTAAAACATGCGTAACATGCTTCCTATAACTTACAATTTGAGAGGAGAGCCACAATCTGACTCAGACTGATAACATTGTTATGAAAGGGTTGAACCTTTTTTTTCAGAAACGCAACCCCCGATTTAAGCAAGTTAAAGGTTATTTACACGAGACTCTCAAATCATGGGTGTGAAGGTTAGCCTGCCCTAAAGGAACACGGCCGTCCACTATTACAGGACATTCAGAGCCGCGAGGTTAACCGTCTCTATCAGAAGTCTCTCTGTATGTCAGACTGTAAAAAACCTTTAACCTCCTTCCACTCAAGCCTTTTCTCTCCCTTCCTTCTTCCATCATTATCTGTCTTTTACAAATCTCCCTCTTCCTTCTTGTTTGAAGAGACCGCATCATTCGGCTGTCCTCAATTTAAAGACATTCAGTTCAGAAAGACGAAGACAACCAAGATGAAGTTCAGGAAACGGGTTTAAAAGAATCATCTCTACAGTTACATTCGGTCCATGATAACATTTGTGTTTGTGACAAAATATGCATTTATTTCAGATTGCGTGATTGATAGCAAATCTCAAATCGCATAATTCAAACTAGATTATCATTCAGTGATATATTTGGATATACCCGCATACAGTACTCACACAACAAAATCTCAACTGCTTCATTGCTTGTATCGTCATAATGTGTAAAAAATATTTTCGCCCAGTTCTAATCTGCTAAATGAAACTATAAGACATGAAAATATTAAAGGCGCACTATGCAGGAATTCAGTTTTTATCAAACAGTGACCCCTAGAGTCGCTGTGAAGTATTGTATTTAACGCTACTGTCGTAAACACCACTCGCTTCAGAGCGTCTCTGCACTCACGGCCTGATACGCCTTTGAAAGCATTATATTAAGGTACAAATCTTGCATCTAGAAGATCTAGGGGGTGTTTATGGGTAGGCCTATATGATATTAGACAACATAACCTATAATAAAAGATAACGAATTTCAAACCTAAACCAACCATTTTTTTTTTTTCAAAGACCAACAGTCTGTCATTAGTCTTTAGTCTGCCACTAAAAAGCGGTGTGTTGTGGTTCCGGTACACCAGCCATGTCAACGAAACGAATGAATGAAAATTTGCTTATAAATTCATGCCTACATCTTTGTAGAACTTTTTAAATATTTTATCAGACAATAACTACTCACGATTTTGCTTTAGTATAATTTTTTGGACGATTCAAGACAACAGCTTAGATTTCGGGACTGACCCGAATTTTTCGGGACGTCTGGTCATGTGGCGGTGCGCGCGCAGTCTCCACTCGAACGCGCTCTTCTATCGACGTTGTGGACTCTCTCTATTCATTCCGGTATATCACAAAATAAAATGCACACAAAGAGAGAGAGAGCGCCCCGGCCTCTCATGTCTTCAAACAACAATAGACAATAGTAAAAGGTTGGAAGACCGCAGATTTTTAGAGATTAGAGACTCAATGAACAACATCTCAACACTAAATCATAAAGGCCTGTCTCATATAGACGCCTGTCTCAAATACAAGCCGGTGAAGTTCGACAATTTGGGAAAATAAAAGCCCAGACTATTATTTGTAGTTTTATTATATGCTTATCAACTTTAAGGGTTTGTTTGCTTCTAAATTCAACTCTCACCTGCTAAAATCTATGTTCACACTTGTAATTCAGTTCTCTTGATTCAGACCAAAAAAGGGTAACACTTTAGAATACGGTTCCTTCGTTAATGAATAACTACACAAGAACCAATGAGAAACGAACTAGTAAGTAATAGCTCACAGACGAAAGTGGTAGTTCACTATTAACTAATCAATAACTTCTATTTTTTTAATTCTTCCCAGAGAACTACTGAAATTTTTTTTTAATAATCTAGTAACTACTAACTAAAAGAAACTCTTATTAACAAATTAGTAAGTAATAGCTCACAGATGAAAGTGTTACTAGATACTTCTGTGGGAATTAATACTAATTATTTGAATCCGTATAAAGTGAAGATCATTAGAACGAATTAGTAATGACTCAAGTGTTACTACATGATCTAGTCATGATTTGTGCAAACATTTGAGTTTTTTGGTGAACTTTAGTATACTTTTAGAAAATGTCTTTAGTAACATTTGAGTAATTACTAGTTAGTTCCAATGATCTTCACTTTATAATACGAATCCAAATAATTAGTAATTCCCACAGAAGTATCTAGTAACACTTTCATCTGTGAGCTATTACTTACTAATTCGTTAATAGGAGTTTCTTTTAGTTAATAGTAGTTACTATTGTTAATAAACGTTTCAGTAGTTCTCTGGGAAGTATTAAAAAAATAGTAGTTTTTGATTACTTAATAGTGAACTACCACTTTCGTCTGTGCGCTATTACTTACTAGTTCGTTAATCAGAGTTTCTTGTTAGTTAATAATAGTTACTAGATTGTTAATATTGTGTTACTCATTGGTTCTTTCATTAACGAAGGAACCGTATTCTAAAGTGTAACCCAAAAAAGGAAATTAATACTGGTTTTCATAGCATTCACACGGACCGAACCTAAAGATAAGAAACAACAACAAAAAACGCAGCTTTTATGGCATATATTTTCAAAAGACCTTTTTGGATATATGTATATTTTTACTATAAACTACTGTGGTACCATGTCAGATAACAAATAATACAGTATAATGAAGCAAAACTTCTGTAAGTTGTGTTTGGGAACGTTATTCTAGTCGACCATATTGCTATGTGTATTATAATGTGTTGTTTTTACAATAAACTGTGATTTATTTATTTTTTAAACTGATGATTGTACATTTGAATAACCATGAAGAAAAACACACAATGATCTTTGCCCAACACATGTACTTCTAGAGCAGCTCTGATATTGAGCATGAAGGGAATGGGGATGAGAGCAATACTTGACTGCAAAATCTAGGGTCAGTTCTTCCTTTCGGTTTGTGCTGGTTTAACCCGAGGGATGTGAAACTCTCGGAGAAGATCACTGATGCAGTTTAGAGAACTGAGATGAGCATTTTTCACAGAGCAGATGAAAGATCTCAAACTGATCTCGAGGCTGGGATTCGATAAAGGATTGCAGTCGGATGACAGAGTTCAAGCGTTGGGGTTTTAATAAGAGTCCATATGTGGAGGAAATTTCCACTGGCAGAAGATCTGCCAACTCAGAGGAGGCGGACCACAGCGTTCAGACTCTACAAGCTTCTCACCGGTTCAAGTAGTGAAATTACAAGGCAGTAAAGTAGTTAAAAAAGTTGTGAAGTTACACTCTAAAAAATGCTGGGTTGTTTTAACCCAATTTTGGGTCAAATATGGACAAACCCGAAATGTTGGGTTAAAAATGTAATGTAAAAATTTAACCCAACGGCTGGGTTAGTCCATATTTGACCCAAAGTTGGGTTAAAACAACCCAGCATTTTTTAGAGTGTACTGTACTATAAACAAGTTATCGACATTGAAGCTATTTTAGAGGGCAATAACCTTTAAATTGCACAATTTATTTATATAATTCTTATTTACGTGGCCTAAAAATGATAAATACTAAATATACAGTCAAGTAGAGCTACAAAATGAATCGAAACCAAACCAAAATCGTGATATGGCTTAGTGCAATATCAAATCACAAAGTTGCTTTAATATGCAATTAGGAACGCAAGATGCACAAACCATCTCCCCATGCTTGTATTGAATGCAACAAAATTAAAAAAGCTCCTACCAACAAAAAAGTAGATACCAATGAGATTTAAGTACATCAAAAATCATGAAAATACTTTTTTAGACCATGTAAAACCATCTAAAATATATTAAAATATGCAAATGGTACATATGAAGAGTTCAGATGCAAAAGCCTCTAAGTGCCATTTGAAATTTTCTAGAATGATCATTTTTATCAAGCTTGTGTATTTAATTTCAGTGATTTCACGTAAATGGCAATTGTTATTTAAGTGAAATCACAGAACTTAAAATATACAAATTTGACAAAAATCATCATTAAAGAAGAAAATTTCAAATGGCATTTAGAGGCTTTTGCATCTGAACTCTTCACATATGCACTCTAAAAATGCTGGGTTGTTTTAACCCAATTTTGGGTCAAATATGGACAAACCCAAACGTTGGGTTAAAAATGTAATTAAAAATATAACCCAATGGCTGAGTTTGTCCATATTTGACCCAAAGTTGGGTTAAAACAACCCAGCAATTTTAGAGTATATATATGAAGAGTTCAGAAAAAGCCTCTAAATGCCATTTGAAATTTTCTTCTTTAATGATGATTTTTATCAAACTTGTATATTTAAGTTCAGTAATTTCACTTAAATGGCAATGAATTACCTATTAATTGTTATTTAAGTGAAATTACTGAAGTTAAATATACAATTAAAATCATCATTAAAGAAGAAAATTTTAAATGGCATTTAGAGGCTTTTTCTGAACTCTTCATATATATATATATATATATATATATATATATATATATATAGATATATAGCACTGCCATCTCACGTCATGCTAACACCACAGTACATATGTCATGCCATTTCTTTTTTATTCATGGTTTTGAAATGTCCAGCATGTTATATTTGTTGGAGCACACCAGCAGAACGAGACCATGATGGTCAACAGAATGCAAAAGAGCTGGAGCGCTTCAAAAATGTCAACAAATGATGGCATTCGGCTTACAGTAGTATCTTTGTAGCATCAGGAAATGTGTGTCTAGCACAGAAAGACAAGCTCAACAGGTGTCTCACTTCATTTGTGTGTGTGTGTGTGTTAAATGTCACCTGAAATAAACTTGCACCAGATGGGATCTTTATCCAATTTCTGGAATTTTCTTCTAAACTAGTTTGTGAGGGAATCGTGTTCCAGCTTTGACTAAATGTGCTTCACATATTGACATGACTTGGGTTTAAACCACATGTCCTTGTGTTGCATTAAAATACTGTAAACTGTTTATTAGGGCTGTCGCGGTAACCGCAATATTGTAGTACCGCGCTTCTGACCAGTCAACCGCAGAGGATAGCACGTAACCGCAGCAACCGCGATATTCACGTTTTTTTTTATAAGGCTATACCCTTCTTGTTTTGAACTTAATGCATGTGTATTGAATGTTAAACAAGTTCATAACGATAACAAGACTGTTTCATGGTGATGTGTAGCCTACAGGCTTCACACAGACAGTGAATGAGAGAGATCGGCAGAGCGCTGCGCGTGCAATTACCTGCGTCTGTCTTTGAAGTCGTGAAAAGCTTGTCGTGTCAAAGGGAAGCGAAAAATTTGTCGCATCATCATTTTAATGTTGTTCTCTTGTTCTGTTGTTCTCAATGTTCTCTTCACGGGTATTTTCCCATAAATGCGCGTCAGCAGCAGCTCTGGTCAGCATCCCACAACACAAGGAAGCCGAAATAAAATCAGTGAGTCACGCATTGAATCAATGGGTCTCTAATAAGTGAAGCATCAGCTTCAGCATTGCCTATGCGACGCATTGCTGCTCAGCTGAGCCTTGAAAAGTTGAATCTCAAAGTTAAAAATAAATAACATCTTGTTGAATCAGCTTTTTTAAACGTGTTCGTTGAATGAACGGTTCAATGACTCGCTCAAAGTCCGTTGTCATAACAATATGCGCGCTGAGTGAAAGTCTTTCAATGCGCATATACTGTAGACGCTGTTTAGTTTCGGTTACATTGGTTACTGAAAATGTCCTCGTTTTTGTCCACATCGTAAACATTATTTATATAGCAACAAAAACATAAAAATTAAATAAATAAATAAATGGCGGTAATACCGCATATCGCGCTATTGAGCCACTCAACATTACCGCAAGGGAAATTCCATAACCGCGACAGCCCTACTGTTTATGCAATACAGTATTAAGTTTGAATACTCTAAAAAATGCTGGGTTGATTCAACCCAAATTTGGGTCAAATATGGACAAACCCAAATGTTGGGTTAAAAATGCAATTAAAAGTTGAAAGTGAAAGTTGAAGTTGGGTTAATTTGAAATTACATTTTTAACCCAACTTTTGAGTTTGTCCATATTTTACCCACATTTGGGTTCAAACAACCCAGTATTGTATAGTGTGTATGAATTCATATTAAATATGCATTTAACAAAAACATTTGACTAAATACAAAAAAAGAAAGAAGAGTAAAACAAAATGCAAAACAGGGACTTGCTGTTGACTGGTGACTCAAATATCATATTTCATCTCATATTTTTTGGGTCAGTTACTAAACTCTAAACAATGCTGGGTTTTAACCCACAATTGAGTTAAACATGGACAAACCCAAACGTTGGGTTAAAAATGTAATTTAAAATTTTAACCCAATTTCAACTTTCACTTTCAACTGTACTTTTTTAAATTACATTTTATCCCAACATTTGTGTTTGTCCATATTTGACCCAAATTTAGGTTGAAATAACCCAGTAGTTTTTAGAGTGAAAGAAACGGACTGAACTGCTTGCTTGCTCAGTTGCAAGCACTCAAAATCAAAATACTCTCAAATTGTAAATAAATTAACAAATGCCACTCAAAAGTCTCAAAAGAAACGCCTCCATAATCACATGAACAGCTGGTTTCTTATTTATCGCGATGGTTTGTCCGCTCTAAACAATGCCGGGTTGTTTGAACCCAAATTTGGGTGAAATATGGACAAACCCAAATGTTGGGTTAAAAATGTAATTTCAAATTTTAACCCAACTTAAAACTTTCACTTTCAACTGTATTTTTTTTTAATTGCATTTTTAACCCAACATTTGTGTTTGTCCATATTTGACCCAAATTTGGGTTGAAATAACCCAGTATTTTTTAGAGTGAAAGATACGGACTGAAATGCTTAATAAAATTAACAAACGGCACTCAAAAAGTCTCAAAAGAAACACCTCCATTATCACATGAACAGCTGGTTTCTTATTTATCGCGATGGTTTGTCCGCTCTAAACAATGCTGGGTTGTTTGAACCCAAATTTGGGTTGTTATTTAAAATTTTAACCCAACTTAAAACTTTAAAACTTTCACTTTCAACTGTACTTTTTTTAAAATTACATTTTTAACCCAACATTTAGGTTTGTTCATATTTTACCCAAATTTGGGTTCAAACAACCCAGTATTGTATAGAGTGTATAAATTCATATTAAATATGCATTTAACAAAAACATTTGACTAAATACAAAAAAAAGAAGAGTAAAACAAAATGCAAAACAGGGACTTGCTGTTGACTGGTGACTCAAATATCATATTTCATCTCATATTTTTGGGTCAGTTACTACACTCTAAACAATGCTGGGTTTTAACCCACAATTGAGTAAAACATGCACAAACCCAAACGTTGGGTTAAAAATGTAATTTCAAATTTTAACCCAACTTAAAACTTTCACTTTCAACAGTACTTTTTTTTAATTGCATTTTCAACCCAACATTTGAGTTTGTCCATATTTGACCCAAATTTGGGTTGAAATAACCCAGTATTTTTTAGAGTGAAAGATATGGACTGAAATGCTTAATAAAATTAATAAACGCCACTCAAAAAGTCTCAAAAGAAACACCTCCATTATCACATGAACAGCTTTTCTTATTTATCGCGATGGTTTGTCCGCTCTAAACAATGCTGGGTTGTTTGAACCCAAATTTGGGTTGTTATTTAAAATTTTAACCCAACTTAAAACTTTAAAACTTTCACTTTCAACTGTACTTTTTTTTAAATTACATTTTTATCCCAACATTTGGGTTTGTTCATATTTTACCCAAATTTGGGTTCAAACAACCCGGTATTGTATAGAGTGTATAAATTCATATTAAATATGCATTTAACAAAAACATTTGACTAAATACAAAAAAAGAGAGAAAAAAAGAAAGTAAAACAAAATGCAAAACAGGGACTTGCTGTTGACTGGTGACTCAAATATCATATTTCACCTCATATTTTTGGGTCAGTTACTAAACTCTAAACAATGCTGGGTTGTTTTAACCCACAATTGAGTAAAATATGGACAAACCCAAATGTTGGGTTAAAAATGTAATTTCAAATTTTAACCCAACTTAAAACTTTCACTTTCAACTGTACTTTTTTTTAATTGCATTTTCAACCCAACATTTGAGTTTGTCCATATTTGACCCAAATTTGGGTCGAAACAGCCCAGCATTTTTCAGAGTGTCCGAAGCAAGGTCACAGAGGCAATCTCGACATCTCCGATTCCTCCCCAAGAGCCGGACTCACGCACAGCCCTGGCCTTATAGCGGCTCCATTGCATGGCAGGCATTTTTTGAAGTTATTACAGTGCCGAGTGATCGGGAGCTGCGCCAGAGGATCGTTTGTCTTTGCGCTCGCATTGGATCCCAACTCACGGAATAAGAAGAGCTATTGTCTCCAGGGGCCTGTCGCAATGTCATCTGGCTCTCGCGTTTCAATCAGGATGAAACTGGATAAAATAAACAGGCAAGAATTCACATTTGGACACAGTTTGCCTTTGACTCTGTTCTGTGTTTCCCATGGCCAGAGAAATTAGAAATTATACATGTTATTGGTGTTCTCAAACTCAGCAATGCCAAAATACACATCATATCACAATAATGTCAGTGTTTAACACCAGCCAAAGAGAAACTTAAAAAGACAGCTGGTCAGGTCTCAAATTTTACAATTTCACAATCACAGAGTGTGGCCATTCTGCCAAAAATGAAGATTTGGTTTTACAGAGATGGAAAACCAAGTACATAAGCGAGAGAGAAAGCGTTGCTGCCGCTCTGGAAAGATAAAGTGACACGACAACATTTAAAGAGGAATGTTGGCTGAGACAGAGGTGATAAAAATCTTGCGGGAGATTGCAAAAGATGATGAGCCATGACTCAAAAAACCTCTTGCGTCGGTTTCTAACTTGCTTGGAGAAATTACAGATTTACTCATCATTTTGGCATGACTTTGATAAACCAATTTTGTTTTTCGAAAGAATATTTGTATTCAGTGAGGATGTATTGATTTAATAATTACTAAAAAATCCCATTTCAAATAAACACTGTTCTTTTGAACTTCCTATTCATTAAATAATCCAGAAAAAATATGCATCATGGTTTACAAAAAATATGTTGATAGCAGCAAATCAGCATTAGAGTGATTTCTGAAGGATCATGTGACACTGAAGACTGGAGTAATGATGCTGAAAATTCAGCTTTGATCACAGGAATAAATTAAAAATATTTTTTAAATAGTAATAATAAAAAGTTTTTTTTTTATTGTAATAATATTTGACAATATTACTGTTTTTATTGATCAAATAAACGCAACCTTGGTGAGCAGAATAAACTTTCAAAAATATTTAAAAAATCCTACTGACCCCAAACGTTTAAGCAGTAGTGCATGTCAGGTACTACTATATATATATATATATATATATATATATATATATATATATATATATATATGAAGAGTTCAGATGCAAAAGCCTCTAAATGCCATTTGAAATTTTCTTCTTTAATGATGATTTTTATCAAACTTGTATATTTAAGTTCAGTAATTTCACTTAAATAACAATTAATAGGTAATTATCATTGCCATTTAAGTGAAATTACTGAACTTAAATATACAAGTTTGATAAAAAATCATCATTAAAGAAGAAAATTTCAAATGGCATTTAGAGGCTTTTGCATCTGAACTCTTCATATATATATATATATATATATTCACTATAGAAAATCTCCAAGATTACACTCATTTTCATGACTTTTTCCATTTCCATGACAATTTCAAACCAGATATTTACTGGGTTTTCTATGATAATCTACCTTGAATCTCAAACCATTGAGTTTACAAGCTCGTCGTGTGCGTGTGAAATCTAGATGTCTCTCTTGACTGGAATCAGTGTCATTTTCACATGACACTGCTAACACTGACCACAGAGAATCTCATACAGCTCTGCATAATATCAAAACGTGATGGCACATCCAACAGATCACACACTTACAGAGGAAAAAGTGAGTGTTGTCTGGCCTCGCAAAACTCAGTCGCATTTCAAGGGTGTGAAGGGTGGTTTCTAGGGTGTTGCTAAGGTGTTTTTTGTTTTGTTTTATATTTTAAATGCGTTTGCTAGGGAACTGCTATAGAATTCATGGCTGCTACACTGCAAAAACATTACAGATAAATCGGTAACATTTTACTTGAAGGGGTGTGCATGACACCTTCATAATCGACAGGCCACATGTCATGAATATGAAATAGGTTAAACTGTCATTAAGTGTCATTCGCTCAATTATAACATTTTAATGCAATTATGACATTGTTTGAGATGTCTTTGTAATGACACCATAAATGTCTCATAAACATGACATAGCAGATTAATTATTAAACTTAAGAAAACACTTAGCTTTATGGGTTAACATTACATTAAACTGTCATGGTTGGCTTTGACATTGGCTGTCTGAGGCCATTATAACCGTGTCATGAATATTTATCTTGACCTCAACTACATTGAATGTCATTAAAAAGTTATAATGGCTTCATGACAGCCAATGTCAAAACCAACCACCCGACAGTTTAATGTAATGCTAACCAATAAAGCTAGGTGGTTTCTTAAGTTTGATAATGGATCTGCTATGACATGTTTATGACAGGTTGTGTTGTCTTAGTAATGTCAAGTTGTCAAGACAAAGACACTGACAGGTTATGATGTATTGGTTTATGTCAAGGTGTCATTACAAAGACATCTCAAACAATGTCATACTTCCAATAAAAATGTAATAATTGAGCGAATGACACTTAATGACAGTTGTCACAAACATGCATAAACGTCCTTCTTGCTCATAGTCATAACATATGTCCTGGCATGATTATGAAGGTGTCATGTCAATCTTATGTACACCCCTTCAAGTAAAGTTACCAATTTATCTTAATACAATCTAAAAAAAAATGCTGTGTTGTTTCAACCCCAGTTTGGGTTAAATATGGACCCAACCATTGGTTTACATTTTTTTAATACAATTGGGTTTTTGTTTTAAAACTGTTGGGTTTGTCCATATTTAACCCAAACATGGGTTGGAAAAACAACATTTTAGAGTGTAATTTTGAGTTACATTACAAATATCAAACAAATTAAGATGCATTGACTTGAGAAGCAATGAGCAATGTATCTAAATCCAATGTGAAGAACAAATATCTACCAATGGGGTGTTTTCTCTTTAAATTAGGTTTATTTTTCTGACCCAATCGGCAGATATTTTCTCTTGTTTTAAGCATTTAGTAACTTTTGTTTTTTTTTCAGGAAATAAGCATATTTCCCTTGAGGCTAGCATATTTTTCCAATTGTTTTCAATGGGAGCGCCATGTTTTTAAAACAACAGAAGCGTCTATTTCATGCTGTGTGCTCAGTTTTTTCCAGTCACTGAGAGTTAAATAATGCTCATCACTGTCACTTTTTACCCAGCCATCCATATAGTGAAGGAGAGATGGCAAAAATACCACATCCTGCTTGTACAACATATCAAACGACAGCAACAAGCTCATCTCTTCATCCAAAACTAGTGCCAGGGCAAGTACGTTGCATTGTGTCGACATTTTTATATTCAGAAACATATCATTCGCAAAATTAGATACTAGTAATAACAGTTCCGGTAACAGCACAACTTTTCTCAATAAAATGTGTGATTTGAGGGATCATTTTATACATGACCCGGGACTAAATATTGCCCAGGATTGACATTTGACTTCCATTAAAATGAAAAAAAAAAAAACTAAGGACTTCCTTTTTCATTGAAAGACAGCAAGAGATGACGAGGAAGGGTCCAAAAGAATGAACCAACTAATTCAGAGGAAATGATAGAAAAAGACAGAACAGAACATACTCTGAACAGCAGTTAAGTCGGTTCACTTCACTCAGGTTGATAAAAGACATTTCAGATGTGCTTCCCCTCAGCATCACAAGTACTGACGGTTTTAAACTGTGAGATGATGAAACAAAAGAAGAAAGATAACATTAGAGGACTCTTCGGCCACAATGGCCAGAAATAAATGGAGTGCAGACTGTGGGGGGAAGCACACTAAAAGGATGATGATCTCAAAACATGTAACAGAAAAGCAGAAGGAAGAGCTGAGGTCAACACTCTTATGATAGCTAAAGAAACTTTGATGATATCAATCACACTTTATCTCTAGTGATCTAAGCTTTCTGCTGGTTATTCAGTGCCAATATACACTCACTTAAAGGATTATTAGGAACACCTGTTCCATTTCTCTTTAATGCAATTATCCAATCAACCAATCACATGGCAGTTGCTTCAATGCATTTAGGGGTGTGGTCCTGGTCAAGACAATCTCCTGAACTCCAAACTGAATGTCAGAATGGAAAAGAAAGGGGATTTAAGCAATTTTGAGCGTGGCATGGTTGTTGGAGTGTTTCACAATCTGCTCAGTTACTGGGATTTACACACACAACCATTTCTAGGGTTTACAAAGAATGGTGTGAAAAGGTAAAAACGTCCAGTATGCGGCAGTCCTGTGGGCCAAAATGCCTTGTTGATGCTCGAGGTCAGAGGTGAATGGGCCGACTGATTCAAGCTGATAGAAGAGCGACTTTGACTGAAATAACCACTCGTTACATCCGAGGTATGCAGCAAAGACACACACAACCTTGAGGCGGATGGGCTACAACAGCAGAAGACCCCACCGGGTGCCACTCATCTCCACTACAAATAGGAAAAAGAGGCGACAATTTGCAAGAGCTCACCAAAATTGGACAGTTGAAGACTGGAAAAATGTTGCCTGGTCTGATGAGTCTCGATTTCTGTTGGGACAACATTCAGAATTTGGCGTAAACAGAATGAGAACATGGATCCATCATGCCTTGTTCCCACTGTGCAGGCTGGTGGTGGTGGTGTAATGGTTTTCTTGGCACACTTTAGGCCCCTTAGTGCCAATTGGGCATCGTTTAAATGTTTAAACATTGTTTCTGACCATGTCCATCCCTTTATGGCCACCATGTCCCCATCCTCTGATGGCTACTTCCAGCAGGATGTTCACATGTGCATGCTTTGAAACTTCCCCATTTTGAGAAAATGCAAAAATGGAAAGCACTTTTCAGCGAACTTTAGAAGCTATGAGGGTAAATCAGTGCATCACTCCTCTCTAAAGGTTGAGTGACTGAAAGAGACTCTGCACCAATGACAGAGGAGGACTTTAAAAGGGGTCACTTAACAACAAACGTCTTTCAGTGGCCATGGATGAATATTTGCTGTTTTGCAGCTGTTGACGTTTAGGAGGAATTAGACAAGCTGGTCAGAAGACTGTGAGGCTGTGACCCTGAGATGGACACTTCAGGACAGGTTAAGAAGGAAATGTTCCAGAAATATGAAACGTCTGCTGATTAAAAGATGCTAACAGAGGAAATTGTTCAGGAGCAGAAGGACTATTAAAGAAAACATTTGACAGAAATCACATTCACAAATAGTAAATATCAAAAGTATATTTAATTATAGCTTTAATTATATTTAATTATTATATCATTGTCAGTATTTAAGTCAAGTATGAAAAAACATTTGTGTGACTTAAAATTTCTGTATATGTGTTGTTTTGTGATGATTGTTGTTATTTATTATAATAGTTTGGTGTATATGAACTGAAAAATCAAAAGGAGAGGCTTTATTATAAGCCCTTGGGGGTTTCTTGCCTCTCCTGCACAATCCATATGTATTGTTTTTTAATATCTGTCTGTTTTATCTTGTGCTAAATAAATAAATAAAATAGCTAGTTGAATATATACTATCTTTGAAACATTTGAGATCAGTATGATTTTTTAAATGTTTTGACAGAAGTCTCTTCTATACATCAAGGATGCACCAATTTTGAAAACCGTTGTGCTGCATAAAATATTTTAGGTGAAACCATGATATTCTCTGATGAATAGAAAGTTCAAATGCATTTATTTGAAATATAAATTTTGGGAACATTATAAATGTCTTTCAGCAAATTTACAGGTTTTCCAATGAGGATTAAGCTGTGCCTTTTCCATTCCTTGGAAAAGGCACAGATAAAAAAATAAAAATAAAAAAAGAAGCAATTTATTACATTTCCACATTGGTAATAATATTAAGCTCCACGGCTCTTCAACAGACCATAATGAACGCATCAAAAAGACAAACATTATATAACCCCAAAGCCTTTCAAATGAAACCACACGAGACCAACATCAGATCCACCTTGGAAAAGAACAAAAAAAAGTTCCAATTTAAAACAAACAAAACATTAACATTCTGATGATGTCATAAGAAGAACCTTTCAAAGTTCCACAAATAACTTTCTATCCTCTAGTAGTTCCTTAGAACACCAGCAACACACCAGAGCTTTAAAGAACCCAGAAACCAAATCACTGATCTGAAGAGTCACGGTAAATCTTCATGATCCGCTCTGAGATCATTCAGGTGTACAGTTTCAAAACCAGCTCAGTTTTCTTGCTTGCTATGATGACATATTAAAAATGCTCACTGATGTACAAGTTCCTCAACAGTTACACTCAAATGTTCCTTTCAGTTCTTGATCTAGTGAAAGTTTGTGTGTAAGAGTGAAAGTGTGTAAGAGTGAAAGTGTGTGTGTGTGTGTGTGTGTGTGTGTGAGTCAAAAGTGTGTGAGTGAGTAATACTCAGAGTTATGTGCTCATAGAAATGGTTGTTAAACCTGAAACATCTAATCCACACAGACGAGACCACCTCCCTTTTATGATCCTCCTTTCTTTCTTTCTTTTTCTTTCTTTCTTTCTTTCTTTCTTTCTTTCTTTCTTTCTTTCTTTCTTTCTTTCTTTCTTTCTTTTTCTTTATATATATCTCCAAATATCACCACCACATCTCTTCTCCGGCTCTCTTCTGATCCCTCGTTCTGTGGGTCCTGTGGTTTGTGGTTTTGTTTCATGCATTCTGAGTGTTCAGCAGAGTGAAGACAGACCTGATAATCGGATTTATTCAATCCTCCGTCCACTAAACCTGACACAGCTTAAGCTGGTAAAGCACTTTTCATATTTGGGATATACTACCACATCATAAAATAAAAATAAATAGCTATCAAGATGCAATATTTATAATAATGAACATTTGGGTCAGTAAGATTTTTTTTTTTTTTGTTGAAGAAACATATGCTTTACTTCAGCAGGGATGCATAAAATTGATCAAAAGAACCAGTAAAGACATTTATGTTGCAAAATATTTATAGTTCAAATAAGTGCTGTTCTTTTGAACTCTCTATTCATCAAAGAATCCTGAAAAAAATGTATCAATGGTTTCCACAAAAATATGAAGCAACAACTTTTTCAACATTCCTAATAATCAGAATATCAGCATTATGATTTCTGAAGGATCATGTGACACTGAAGACTGGAGTAATGATGCTGAAAATACAGCTTTGATCACAGGAATAAATTACATTTTACAATATATTCATATAAAAATCAGTTATTTTAGATTGTAATAATATTTCACAATATTAGTGTTTTTACTGTATTTTTGAGCAAATAAACACAGCCTTGGTGAGAATAAGAGGCTTCTTTAAAAAACATTTTTTTTAATATATATTTCAACCCCAAACTTTTGACCAGTAAAGCTGTGGAAGCTTGGAGACCTTGTACTTCACACATGCCGAGTCAATATGAATTTAAATCTGACTGTCACTCTCAGAAAAAAGGTACAAAAGCTGTCACTATGGCGGTATGTTTTCAAATAGCACACTTTTGTACCTAAAGGGTGCATATTGGTACCTTAATGGTACATATTAGCACCTAAAATACCCATATTAGCACCTAAAATGCACATATTAACACCTAAATGTCCATATTAGCACCTAACATGTACATAATAGCACCTAAAATGCACATAATAGCACTTAAAATTTACGTATTAGCACCTAAAATATTAGCACCTAAAATGTCCATAATAGCACCTAAATGTCCATATTAGCACATAAAATGTCCATAATAGCACCTTAAATGTACAAATTAGCACCTAAAATGTCCATATTAGCACATAAATGTCCATAATAGCACCTAAAATGTCCATATTAGCACCTAAAATGCACATATTAGCACCTAAATGTCCATATTAGCACCTAAAATGTACATAATAGCACCTAAAATTTACATATTAGCACCTAAAATGTCCATAATAGCACCTAAATGTCCATATTAGCACCTAAAATGTCCATAATAGCACCTAAAATGTACATATTAGCACCTAAAATGTCCACATTAGCACATAAATGTTCATAATAGCACGTAAAATGTACATTTAAGCACCTACAATGGACAAAAGTTTACCTTTTGAAAAGGTACAGCCCCAGTAACAGCTTTTGTACCTTTTTTCTGAGAGTGCATTTACCTGCTCTTATTCAATGATTTATCAGTGCATGTCATTGCAACGGGGGGAAAAAACGATTTGCACTGATGCACACCATCCAGACACCTTTGGCATGATATTTTCAACATGGAAATCCTACTTTTGCATACTTAATAGTATAGGTGCAAATTGGGATGAAGCCAGTGAGAATAAGCAACAGAAAGCTTCCAGCATGTCCAATCATTTTAGCCATTTGTTGCTCATTTGTGCCCACAAAAATAAACACAGCAAGGAAATTTGGTCAGATCTGACAGACTTAAAAAGCATCCGAACACAGATGTAGGGAAGGGGAAATTAAAGCATGGCTTAAAAGAAAAGGAAGGAACGCATCTGATAAGAATTAAATACAGAGCCTTTCGGCGTTTAGCACAACAGCTTCTCTGAAAATCAGAGGATTTGGGTTAAATCAGTTTGGCATGTTATCTGATGTTATCTGGCCAAGGCCGTTCCAAACTAACTCAGAGAGAAGAGAACAAAACACAAATCAAATGTCAAGAGCTCGTTCTCACAAGCTTCATCAATAGAAAAGTAAACGGAATATCTCATGCAATATTTTGCTGTTGTACTGAACCATCACAAACAGAACTTTCTCATAAAATTAAGGCAAACAAACGAGTTTTGGAAGCACGCAAACTTTCTCGATCCAGATCACGTCTGAAGGATTGGAAGAAAATGTTTCTTTAACAAGGATAGTTCACCCAGAAATATGTCTACTTTAGGACATTCTACTAACTTTGCAACTAAATGTCAACTAACTCAACCAACAAACTCAACAAAAGAAAGTCACACAGATTTGGAAGAGCACGAGGGTGAGGTAATACCTAAACATATTTTTTCTTCTATTTAAACTCTACAGTCCGGGAAATTCTGTAATTAACATTCTTCAAGGTGGTCAAATTCTATGAGGCAAATACTTTTAAGTATAGCTGGAGCATTTCCAATAATTCAGTAGGAATCATGGGACATACAGGAAGAGGAAATACAGACTCTTAACCTCTTATCCTGTGGAGGACTTTATGAGCCAAACACAAACAAGAACTCATGAATTCTTCTAAAACTGCTGATGCATCAAAGGAAAGAGGAAATCAACTCATACAGATGAAGTTTCACTCCCTGTGATCCCTGTACACATTAAAAATTAAGGTCTTTATTGGTAGTGATGGAGAATCTTGAAGGCTTAGATAAAAAAAAAAAAAAGAAAACTCCCTCATGTTGTTCCAACCCTGTAAGACTTTCGCTCATCTTCGCAACACAAATTAAGATTTTTTTTGTGTTCAACCGTCATGATAACTTTCCTTAAAGGAGTAGTTCACTTTTAAAAATACTTTAGCTGATAATTTATTCACCCCCGTGTCATTCTTCAGTCAAAAAGAAATTAAGTTTTTTGATGAAAACATTCCAGATTTTCTCCATATAATGGACTTCAATGGGAACCAAAAAGTTCAAGGTCCAAATGAGAGTTTCAGTGCAGCTTCAAAGGGCTTTAAACGACACCAGACGATGAATAAAGGTCTTATCTAGCGAACCTGAAAAAAAATAAATAAAAAAGTTTACGTTTTATAAGCACAAATGCTCGCCTTGCTCTGTTCTGTGATGCACGTTCGTGACTCTCCTGTTCAAACTCGTTCATCAAAATGAACGAATCTTTTTCCGAGTCATGACTCGAAGGGACCTAGATAAGACCATTATTCATCGCCTGGTGTCGTTTAAAGCTGCACTGAAACTCTGATTTGGTACATATTAGCACCTAAAATGCCCATATTAGCACCTAAAATGTACATATTAGCACCTAAAATGTCCATATTAGCACCTAAAATGTACATATTAGCACCTAAAATGCACATATTAACACCTAAATGTCCATATTAGCACCTAAAATGTACATAATAGCACATAAAATGTACATAATAGCACCTAAAATGTCCATAATAGCACCTAAATGGCCATATTAGCACCTAAAATGCACATATTAACACCTAAATGTCCATATTAGCACCTAAAATGTACATAATAGCACATAAAATGTACATAATAGCACTTAAAATTTACATATTAGCACCTAAAATGTACATATTAGCACCTAAAATGTCCATAATAGCACCTAAATGTCCATATTAGCACATAAAATGTCCATAATAGCACCTAAAATGTACAAAATTGAACCGTTTGGTTCCCAATGAAGTCCATTATATGGAGAAAATCCTGGAATGTTTTCATCAAAAACCTTAATTTCTTTTTCACTGAAGAAAGAATGACATGGACATCTTGGATGACATGGGGGTGAGTAAATTATCAGCAAAAGTTTTTTTTTTTTTAAAAGTGAACTACTCCTTTAACTCTATGGAGTAAATCCACTTTACCAGCTGTTGTGCAGCTGTGCAGAGAAGACCAATGGACAAGATCAAGAATTTCATTAAATAATATAGGTCTGCATTAAATTTCGGTTTGTTTTTCACCAAACCTTATACCCCTGAACACTTGTAATATACAACACATGTCGTATGGGATCATTCTGTGATACTTTTGCATCTTTTTTAAAAAGCTTGATGCTGGTCGCTATTCACTGCCATTATATGGACTTTTTTTTCTCCTTTTGTGGTCCATAAAAGAAAGATACGGCATTAGTACAACACCACAGAGCTTAAATGATGACTTAATTTTGATTTTAGGGTGAACTATCCCTTTAAGAGTGAGGCTTTTTAGCATTTCAAATCTCACATTTTCACTACCCGTTTCAGTATGAAGAGCTTTGAAATGTTTCTACATGTGTATGAAGTCCTGAGGGGTGTGGACATCTGAGGATTTGCTCATATGTCACAAACAATGCAACCTGCCAATCCCAACACTGCAGAGATTTTCCAATACCAAACCCCTCAAAGGTCTACCAATGAGCCGTGAAGGGAACTTTATCTAGAAAGGCGGGATATTAAACAGTGAATCATAATCGTGGAACATTAGCACCAGAGCTGGACTATAATGCAATTTCGGAGCCAAAAGTGAGCAATATCCTTTGAAAATACAATTTAGACAAACTGAAAGAAGAAAGTGCCACTTACATCTTCTATATCAGCAATTATATCGACAAACGTTGTTATTTTCCCCTCAAAGGCTTCTCTATACGCATCCAGATGGACGGGACTGGTGTGCGTGAGAATCATTAATGAATCTAGGACATTGATATTCAGTTGCTATGGTGTTTAAGGTGGTTGCTAGGTCACTAAGTCAAGTGAAAAGAGTTCAGCTTCAAATCTCCATTGGCTCAGATCTACAATTGCACGATCTAAGGAAAAAAATTGCAATGCAAAATTGCAACATTTTCTTTAAAAAAAAAAATTAAGTTAAATTAAGTTCCGAAATAAAATTACAGCAACATGACTTAAAAAAACAATAATAATATTAACAATAATATCGTAATCAATCACATCTAACATTAAAGTCTATAAATAATAAATATATATATACGTTATTATTAGTGCTGTTAAATCGACAAATTACGATTTATCAAATATGAAAAAGTGATATATATATAAATACAAGATAAATATTACTATTGTAAAAATTCTACTACAGTAAAAATTCTACTAAAGAAAAATCCTCATTAATTGTATTTTACAGGACAACTGTAAAATTACAATACCAATATTATGGCTTTCTTCATCTTCATTTTCAATTTTAGTTTGGTGTAAAATTAAAGGGTTTATAACCGCTTATTACAAATATAGGAAGATGGTTGTAAAAGAACCCAGTGCCGCGATTCGTTCTGAAACACGCAGCGCATATTCAATAAATCACAGCCTTTGCAACTTTATAACTGCATTTTAATTTTTATTTTAATTAGTATATGGGTATCAAACTCCACACTAATTGACCCTTTCTGGCCGCTCCGGATAACCAAACACATGTACAAATATTTGCCTTTGTCTGGACAGACATGTAAATGTAGATTTGAGAGCAAACCCTATCCGGTGTTGACAGCAGTGAATAGCGTGTGACTTGCACTGACCTGACTCTACAGCAAGCCTCGACACGCAGCGTCGCAACACATTCACAGATGCAAACAGTGCAGCAGGAATGTGCAGACAAACACCTGCCCTAGATTTATTATTTCGGCCCACTTTGTTTGAGTTGGTCTTTCCTGACAGTTCACACTATCGTCTTCCCACTGAATGGCACGGGTGGGGTTTACCTGTAGGCCACGCCCACACTGTAAGGAAATACCTTTCATAGTAGCTGCAATTCAATTACCCTTCAAAATTACACAAATTGAAAATACGCCAGATGGAAACATGTCAATTTTGCAAAAACTCCCATTAATCGCAAACAAGTTTACACGCTGCAATAGGTGTTTTTTACAGGGAATTCGAAAAATAACATTAAATTTAAAGGTCACCTGGTGTGTGTAAAAGTCGATCGATCATTCTGTAAAGATGGCGTGGTGTGTTCAGGCAGAGTTTTTAATTAAACTCATAAAAGACAGAAGTATTACGGGAATACTGGATTCTAAACAACAAAGAAATGCCACAATTTAAGCAGATATGAGAGATATGAGCCGCTCACAGTATAAGGGGTTTTCTTTGCCATTAAAGGGATAGTTCACCCCAAAATGAAAATTATGTCAGTAATTACTCGCCCTCGTGTTGTTTCAACCCCGTAAGACTTTCGTTCATCTTTGTAATAAAGATGAACGAAATTTTTTTAAACTTCACTTTAAAAAAAAAACTAACTTTTGCTGATAATTTTGTCATCCAAGATGTCCATGTCATTCTTTCTTCAGTCGAAAAGAAATTAAGGTTTTTGATGAAAACATTCCAGGATTTTTCTCCATATAATGGACTTCAATGGGAACCAAACGGTTCAAGGTCCAAATGAGAGTTTCAATGCAGCTTCAAAGGGCTTTAAACGACACCAGACGATGAATAAAGGTCTTATCTAGCGAAACGATCGCTCATTTAATAAATAAATAACAAAGTTTAAGTTTTATAAGCACAAATGCTCGCCTTCTGTGATGCGTGTTCATGAATCTCCTGTTCGAAACGAACAAATCTTTTTTCGTGTCATTTGGTTCATTCAACGAACGAAATGAACGAGTTGACTCTGGAAAAGATTTGTTCAGAACGAGTTCGAATAAGAGAGTCACAAACGCGCATCACAGAACAGAGCAAGGCGAGCATTTGCGCTTATAAAACTTAAACTTTTTTTATTAAATAAGCGATCGTTTCGCTTGATAAGACCCTTATTTATCGTCTGGAATCCTTTAAAGCCCTTTGAACATTTTGCAGTTTGCACTGAAACTCTCATTTGGACCTTGAACCGTTTGGTCCCCATTGAAGTCCATTATATGGAAAAAATCCTGGAATTTTTTCATCAAAAACCTTAATTTCTTTTCGACTGAAGAAAAAAATGACATGGACATCTTGGATGACATGCGGGTGAGTAAATTATCAGAAAAAGTTTTTTTTAAAAGTGAACTACTCCTTTAACTTTATTTTTCCCTTTCAAAGTGATTTCAATCATATTTCCACCAACTCAAATCCATTATGTTGAACAGTTCGCATCTGGAGTGTTTCAGCCGAAGGAAATAATCCATCATTTAAAGGCTTTAGAATATCAGAATCGGGTCATTAACGATAAATTTAAAAATTAACATATCGGCCGATACATAGTGTGCATCCCTAAAATTTTACAATGATGTGATTGATTGGTTGGTTTGTTTCATTGATAATAGCTCTTAACAAAAACTTTGGGAAAAATACTTCTAGAACCAAGGCAAAATAAAATTATAAAGTGGGTGAGCACTGTCAAACTCTATAAAAGTAGTTCATTCAATTCAAACACAATATTCCAAGTCTTTTAAAGCAATTTGTTAGCTCTGTGCGAGAAATAGACTCACTGAAAATCTTCCCCTTCATCATAGCCAAACCTATCAGAAGTCACATCACAGTGCTTGTATATTTCTTTTTTGAATGTAAATGATGACAAAATTGATGTTCCGGGTGAACTATTGCTTTTAATGAAAACAGATCCCAATACACCAATACTGGCACTGATATAATGATCCTGAGACTCATCTGTGAGAGTTTGCGGCGTCAGCAACAGTTAATGAACACTTCTTGGATGTCTCACACTAAGTGAACCAAGTCAAATTGATTTACAAATGTTATTCACTCTACGCTGAGTCATCTGGACAGGTCTACTAGACCGCACAGAAGAACTGAAGCATATATGAGCCGCAGTAAAACTCATTGTTCACTTTAACTATAATTATGCATGGAGACACTCCTAAAGGTCAGCATTGTTACTGTGATGAATGATATAGCCTATGCTTCAGTAGAGGAGCGCTTCGGATAATGCTTGCACAGTTTATTTTACCGGTGTAATATTACAGGTGTTATTATGTGCCGTCTCGAATAGTACTTGGTGGCGAAATACAAAGCAGAATCTCAAATCAAGTTACACCGGCACAGAAACCATATAAAAAGCAGGAATGGGAACATGTCACCAACAGTTATTATAATTCCTGCATCTGAACTAATAATTAAGCAAATAGTTTCAGTCCTTTTGTAACATAAGATTGATTCATTCAAAGAAAGCACTGCATGTGCGAACAAGCTCCGAAGTTACAGTTAGTATGACTTCTAAATGATTTGACGGTAAAACTATGGATTGATGGAGTCAATGGAGACCCCAATTTTATTTTGGAAAACAATGTACAACAAAATATCACGTTTGTGATGTATAATTAATGATTCGGCTCTATTTGTAGGTTACTAATCAAATGCAAACTAGTGCCGTTGATCATTTGACTCTTTGCATGGACGCTCAGCATCTCAGATCATGCTGAAGAAAATAACGATCATCAGGTTTTGTTCATGTCATAATTTAACTGTAATGAAAATGTTAGTATTTAATTACAAAAGAACGTTTTATCATATTAATGTATGATGGTATTAACACGGCGCTGCAACCCCACACACAAAAAAAACAGTATTATAGAGGATGTAAATCATTATGTACACAATATTCAGAATTATTTTCAATGTCAGATTTCTGCTTTAAGTTTGGTCCCCTCAATCTTAAAAATTTGGTTACATCCTTGGTATGTTCCTGTAGTATCGCTTCAAGTGGCATGAAATACATAATTATCACTTAAATTAAACACCAGACAAATATTTGCTCAACATTTACTCAAACCAGTCACTTAAAGCTGCAGTCTGTAGTTTTTCCTCTTTGGCGCCATCACTGTTCGAAATCTGCAATTGCAGTTACTTGCGGAAATTATCAACTTTACGTGGGTTGTGCCTCGGCACGGCACAGCGTGGATGAACACAATGTTTTTGAGGAGAATGTCATTCGCGATCACATATTCTACTTTTTGGAAGTATGACCAACATAAGAATTTATCGTAAAATGTCTGAACAAGTAAGAAACATCCACTTTTGTTCTGACCAACTACTTTGTTCTCACATTGTTAATGTTAACACCATCAGCATTGCGTGACTACATTTAATGCCCTTCTGATATTATTCGTGTTTTCGCATGGGCCGGTTGCAGCACTGTAAAAAAATATTTTCAAGATTTGTTATCACAACATATTTTCTTTGGTTAAATAATTTATTTCGTTGAGATAACTTATTACATTGAGTTCCTGATTAAATTAATCTCCTTCATTGTATTAACTCACTTTTTCCAGTTCAATCAACTTAACATTTTAAGGCAACCCAGGTTACTTACTTTTTTAAGTTAAACCAACAATATTTTTTTTACAGTCAATCACATTTTTTCTTTTGTCAAATCAACTTAAATAATTTATTTAGTTGAGATAACATATAATTTTGAGTTTCTGATGATTAAATCATTCTCCTTCATTGTATTAACCAACCCGGTCTCATCCCAAATCATCATATAACTGACGTTTTGGGACGTCTTTTGACCATACGTCAATATTCGCCTTTTTAGGGCCCCCTTAAACGTCGGTAGATGAGGTTATGGGATCCTAACTCTACCCCATACCTAAACTTAACCCTAAACCTGAACCGTCACCTAACTGACGTTAAAGGTAAAGCGTCAGTTGTATGACGGCCCGGGATCGCCATCTACCGACGTTTAAGGGGGCCCTAAAAAGGCGGATATTGACGTATGGTCAAATTACGTCCCAAAACGTCAGTTATATGACGATTTGGGATGAGACTGTGTTATATTAACTCACTTTTTCCAGTTCAATGAACTTAAAATTTTAAGGCAACCAGGTTACTTACTTTTTTAAGTTAAACCATCAATATTTTTTTACAGTGAGTCTCTTTTTTTCTGTAGCAACTCCGAAACGAAGTCTTTTGCATTTTACAGCGGGTCAATCTGTCGTCACTGGTGATTGTCGTTTGAACCTTTCGGGATCCGCCATCAAATTGATAAGTTTAATAATTATATCAAGTGCTGTGAGAAAATGCTGTAAATATTACCCTCCAACATCCTCACACGCAATATAGCCTACTAGCCGAGACTCTTCTTTACGTGTACAGATGCACAGATGTGACGTAATGATGCAAAGACGTGCTCGAATCCCCCGCAGAAATTCAGTACCACTTAAAAACATTATTACAATCTTACCGTTTTGAATCGAGCTAAGGCATATTTTGGATAATATTTCACCCAAAAAAAGTTACGGAATGCAGCTTTAAATAAAGGTAAATTAGAAAGATAAAGTCGTAAGCTCGTAAAAAAGAAAAGAATGTATTAGTCAGTGACATGACACTTATTTGTTTTGTCATATTGTCTATTTAAACAATGCATTTAAAATGCAATTCATACAAAATAATTGTTCTACGATGAATGGTTTTAATTTCTGAAAGCAATGTCATAATCTATTTTTGACCTTTCCATTAAAAAAGGAATATTTTTTCAGGTCAAATTGAGTAGCCATGAGAATTTGCAATACACACACTTTATTTATCCTTTAAAGATTTGGAGTGTGGGAAAGGGTGTGAACTTTAAAAAAATGAATGAAACCAAGATATTATCCTATATTAAGAACTGGGCATATTATATTAACAACTGGGACATAAAACTTTTTATATCAGACAATGGTCATAGTCACTGACCCAGATATAATGTGTTGTGTGAGATGTGCTTGTATCCTATCCTATAGGAATAAAAAGAAGTTGAAGGTTGCAGGTAAACTTCGGTGTACTCAGGCTGGATTTCACAATCATCGGCTTAGAACAGAAATGCATTTGTAATAAAAGACCCGACTTACCCACGAGCACACACACAACATCCATCAGCACAATAAACAGCTTGTTCTTCTTCAGCTCTGACATGACTGTGATCTGTTGAGCTCTTCTGGGCTTTATGGAAACTGAAGCGACTCGTATGATATTCGATGCGCGCGTTCTTCCGGGTGTTCTGTGTCACCTGCGTTAAAGGTGAGCTGATGATGTAACGCGTCCTCCCTCACGCTGGCAAATTTCACGGACGTGAGTTTCACGCGAGTGAACAAAACGCTTGAAAAGTGAAGACTGAACCACAAACTGTTGAACTGACTTTACTCTCCCAGGTACACGCCCACTGCTGACGTCAATCGGTGTTCTCTCTCACACACACACACTGGAGTCGTCGAAGAGTGAAATATAATAGAAAGATTAACTCGTTCAGACTAGTGTAGCTAGTGTAACGGTGTGTAGGCGCACACAAATATATAGCCTTGATAATATTTCTTGTGTCATAGGCTACTTCAACAATTACTAGCGCGATGATTAATAATTTGTAAATAAAGTGGTAAATTGTGTTTTCCAAACAAATAAGGATACAAGCCTACTTTAAAGGCAGGGTAGGCTTTTTACGCTAGTTGGAAGTCTCTTCACACCCTGATAGCAAACAAAGTTAAGTGGTCTAAATGTATGTCAACATATTTCCATTAATCCACGCACCTGCTCATAAATATCACACATCATCAGCGTGTTTTTGGTTTCATGATCAGATTTAGACAGACGTCATCTCCGAGCGCCAAAACAGCAGCAACTTTTACAGTTCCTCGATCCTGAACCAAAACAACCAGCTTAACGTATGCTGCATTCACGCCATAACTGTCATTTGCAGATTGGAAACCTGTGATTATGAGCGCTTTATGATTCAAATTTATGTGTTTCAGTGGCAACACACTATCCTCCAGCAGTCTGCGTTCTTTAAGTTGTTTATGTTCGTTATTATTATTGTACTGTTATGTGCTTTGAGACATGAGGTAGTGTACACACCGTCTCTCGTGATTCTTTTGTGTACTACTCACTGCTGTTTGTGTTCATGTGTTTTGAAACTTTTGAAGGAGTAGTGGATTTGAAGATGCTGGGATATCATGCTTTCAAAGCTAGCTCGCTATTGCTAGCCTCAGAAAATCTTTAACCTCTCTGGGGCTTGAAAGTGGTAGTTGCGTATAGGCGGTCAATGGAGGGACTAAAAGCTCTCAGATTTAATTAAAAAGATCTTAATTTGACGAAGCAACACAAGGGCTTTTGTTTGCGTGGAAACCACAAATTACCACTTTATTTACACAATATTAATCTCCAATGGACATTCACGAGAGCACCACGATGCATGCGTGTTTTGTTGTGTTAACGCGAGAGCAGATGTCGGAGATTAATATTTTGTGGTAAATTATGTTTTTTTTGTGCTAACAAAACAGCTACATAAAATTGAGGTTACACCACTGCACTCACATGGATCACTTTAATGATGTCTTTACTACCTTTCTGGGACTTGAAAGTGGTAGTTGCATAGCAATGGAGGGACTGAAAGCTCTCAGCTTTCAATCAAATGATCTTCATTTGTGTTCCGAAGATTAACGAAGGTCTTTCGGGTTTGGAAAGACATGAGGGTGAGTAGTCTAATTAATGACAGAATTTTCATTGTTGGGTGAACTATCCCTTTAACAGTATCCAGTCTAATAATAGCATCATTTGAATGTAGTTTATGATTTATAGTATTTTTTTTCTTCTGTTAATTGCATTGTATATGTTTAACCCCAATTTATTTTACATACCATGGATGCCTTTCACAGCAGCTCGCACTGCTTTTTTTGCCTCCTGGGTAGTTATTTAAGCTACTTCAACTGGAAAAGATGTGCAAACTTGTCTCACTATTAAGTAAATGAACCCTAATCATCACTACGCCCTCATGTGGGAAGTTAAATACAAAAAACCCAAAGTTAACAAAATGTCTACACAGAGAGAAAAAGCTAACATGCACTTTTTTACTTTTTAATTTCTCCATACATGAAAGATCTACACAGAGCAGTCAAAGTGCAAAGGAAATAGCTATGATCAATCACCACACCCAAGAAATATCAATAAATATAACCAAAGTCCAACGTATGCTGACATTTCCAAGTGCTCAACACATGTATAGTCTATGTATATGCACATATTTCCTCAAATATTAACCTTAGTGACTTGAGATAAGAATAACGCAAGGTGATTTTCTGTTCAATTTATAAGTGAAATAACAATGAAATGTGCTTTATCAGAATATTTACATACCTAGCCTTGAGAACATTACTACAGGAATGACAAATTGTGTGCTAAGCATTAATCCATCCCTTTTTGAGCCACATTCGAAGGCTGACAAATTCCCGAAGGACTAGTGGAATGCAAGGAGTGTGCTAGCGCAGTTCTGGCAGGTCAACGTGAATATCCATCTATTGTCAACAATAACACATTTCTTCCACAATAAATATTGCTGCACCAGCTCTGGCACACGGCCGATCTGCGCTCTTGTCACCGAAGATCAGCTCTGTGGAGCCGGATGCATGTGTGACACTGCCCTGGCCCGTCTGTCCAAACAAAGAGGGACTTTGTCGGGAATTCCAGTCGCAGGAAAGATGGACCAGCGGTGGTGAACTCTGGCCTAAAGCCACAACATTCCCAACAAAATGTTCCCAATGCTCGCCTAGCGACTCTCTCGCTGTCTTTTCCTCTTCCGTAGTCTGGTTTATCTTCAGATACAGCTCACAAAAATGAACTTTTAACATTATTTTACAAGGGAATTGCATAATTATATTCATTAGGTACACCTGTTCAACTTTTCATTAGCACAAATCAGTCAATCACATGGCAGGAACTTAATACATTTAGACATGGTCAAGATGAAGATCAAACTAAGCATCAGAATGAGGAAGAAAGGTGATTTTAAGTGTCTTTGAATGTGTCCTGGTTGTTGGTGCCAGACAGTAAGGCTGCATTTACACTGCAGGTCTTGATGCCCAAATCCGATTTTCTGACTGAATCCGATTTTTTTTGACGATCTGCTTACATCATCTTTTAAAAGTGACCCATATCTGATTTTTTGCATTTACACTATACACTGCTGAAACTACCATATGCAGATGTTCTGATGGTTCTGAACCGGGAAATTAAGCAAAACAGCACGAAATTCAATGGATGCAGATGCGAATAAAATTATCCAGTGTTTTCTTTCCACAATATTTCAATAAGTCATCAACACATTGGTCTCGTAGCCTACGGCGGAGAAAAAAAGAGGAGATGGCCATGAGCACTTAAAACGATGCCTCATATCTCGTGAAATGTCTTCAAAAACGGATTTATTTCTGTAACAACCCTGCATTTTTGCCTACTATCTTCACCCCAAACACTCAAAAGACATGAAACCTCCGCATTGCTCCACTGTGTGTATCCTTTCTTCCATCGCGCCTATAATCGCGCAGTTTTAAATGACGCATGACTCGCATTTACTGGGGAATATCCGAATTGTCTGCTTACATGGCACGCGCAAATGTACGTATCTGATTCATATCTGATTTATTACCACATATGAATGCCTGAATCCGATCTGAGAAAAACGGAATCCATGCGTTTTTTTCCTGCTTACACGTTCACCGGTCATATCCGATCTGTGCCACATGAGAGGAAAAAAATCGGATTTGGGTCACTTGAAACATGCAGTGTAAACGAGGCTTATGAGAATGATCTGAAAAAGAGAGAATATCTGGTTCGAGCTGAAAGAAAGGCAACAGTAGCCACAATAACCACAAATTACAACCAACCGAGGTCTGCAGAAACTACAACATCTGAACACACAACTAATTCAACTTTGAAGCAGAAGACACACCAGTGCCACTCCTGTCGAGAAGGGTCTGACTGCAGAGCCGCAGAGCCGCAGTTTTACCCCAGCAGTTTCACCCCAGCAGTTTTACCCCGCGCATGCGCAGTTTCACTATAGCAGTTTTATCCGCTCGTTTTGAATAAGTTATTAAATTGTCTTCACTGCAGTCAGTTCAGCAGTGCTGTTGGACAAATCATTCTTTTATTTAACATATTCATGTCGCAGGAAACTTTCAGCACCAGGCCGTTGGATCAAAATGAAAAAAAAAAAAAGTAAGGGTATTTTGTTGTCTTGTTTTCGGGACACTTTAACGTCCTGATTGATTTCTTTGTTTTTCGAAATGCAATTTGCCATTTCAGCATATCTCCCATCAACTCGATATGACATCCTGTCGGGTCTTCATGATTATGGTAAGTTATTGGACTTTTATCAGTCTGTCTCCACTCTGTTATATCAAAAATATATTGTAAAATGAATGTTTCAGTATGCTTTACACATCGTATTGAATGAACCCGTTGATTTCACTGCTGTAAGTCTTATTTCTACGTTATATTAATATTATTGTTGTTAATAGTATTCATGGAAGTATTGCTTTTTTCTCAGCATGACATTCATGACACAATAAGTGGTGCCTTCTCCTAATGGAGAATTTTGTTTCTAGGGTTTAGTTATTATTATTTGTCATTTAGCAGACACTATTATCCAGAGTGACTTTTAGTAAACTAACTTTAGGGACAGTCCTTGATCAGGACTCAGTATTCTGCACAACTTTGTTCTCATTGTTGTCTTTTTGTATTTTGTCAGACATGGAAGGTGGCTTGCACATTGGGCGGAGGCGGTTGGATTGCACATGGCGGTTGGATCTTGCCTCACTGACAGTGAAGTGAGCTTTTGTTGCCAAAGTATTTTGTTTATTTATTTATCTATCCTATTGTCAGTCGACAATATTCTATACCTAGACTTTCAGGGGACACAGATATCAGATGGGTTCTTAAAACACACCAAGTCCCATTGTTGCAGGGTTGATCCTTGAAAGACCCTAAAAGACCCCTGTGAACACACATGTGCCCCAAGCCAAATGGTCTAGAGCTAGTCTGATCATTACAGGCATGCACTACTTTAAATGTTCTTGCTAAATGTAATGTTGTAGTTTTATAATGCGGTATTAAAAAGGGCTTAAAAATTTTAACTGGTGGACACCCTGTATTAGGGCAGGGACATTGACCTTTGTTATTTTTGTTTGTTTTTGTAAAATGGATTGATTCAAATAGATGAATTCTCTTGTGCAAATTTGAAGTAAATCAAATCTTAGTTTGGTTCTGCATTGCATATGCATGAAATTATACATTTTATTAAATGAAACATTTTGTAGTGGACAATTGAAATACATTACATCACACTGTGCTCTTCTACAACAGATGAATGGACCAGGAGAAATTGGGTATGGAGTAGGAGCGCTGGAGGGGGACACGACACCACACAATCTTGAGGTATTTTGTAGAGTTCTGCAATGTATATAATATATTTAGACGTTTTATTTATCTGAAAATATAAAATTGTTGATTGCTGTTAATTTTCAAATATTTTTCATAAAGAATGCCAATATGATGAGCAGCATCAGGAAAGGTGTGGAATGGTTGAAGGACAATCACCCGCTGATGAAGATCAAGTCCTTGCCACCACGCATTGACAGCATGGAGGAGGAAGAAAGCCCTTTCTCCACTACATTCACATTGTGCCACAACTTTGGATGAGGATGATAAATTAAGAGCCACATTCTATTTTACATTTAAAAACAGAGAGGTCATGCCCTTTTTCATGTCTGAGGTTAAGGACAAAGAAAAAAGTAAGAGTGTCATCATTTTAAAACCCTGACATTTAATTATTATATTTATTTTCTAATTGGTGACAGACTTGCTGTCTGTCTGTCTGTCTGTCTGTAGCAGTATGTCTGTGTATGTACTGTATATTAGACGGTCTGTCTGTATCAATATGTCTGTCTGTCTCAGTGTGTCTGTGTATCTATGTCAGTATGCCTGTCTGTCTGTATCAGTATGTCTGTGTATGTATATTAGTTTGTCTGTCTGAATCGTATGCCTGTCTGTCTGTATCAGTATGTCTCTCTGGTAATTGAATTGAAATATAATTGTATTCTTGGTAATGTCTTCAAAATTAATAAAATATTTGAAATAATTGTTAATAATTTGTGTTCAAGTCCTTTGTTTTATCAGGCAGATTTAATTAATTTAAGAATAATTAGACATATATTGATTTAGACTAATAGTTCGCCTTTGAATGTCTAATCAGAAGTTTGTGTTATACCAGGTATTGAGCAATTAAGTGTGTGTATATATATATATATATATATATATATATATATATATATACACTTAATATATATATATATATATATATATATATATATAGGCCAGGCTATTTATTGTTTTGGAGGAAAAAACGTAAAAGATTAGTGTGCTCCTGATACAAGCACTGTTTTATTTCAGTAAAGGAACCTGAAAGCCTGCGAGCAACAGCAAAAAAATAACTAGTAAGCAAAAATAATTGGTAACAAATACTATATAGGTTATTGACACTGCGCGTGCACGGGTAAAACTGTTGAGGTGAAACTGCGCATGTGCGGGGTGAAACTGTGGCTCTGCAGACTAATAAGCAAAACTAATTGGTAAAAATAACCATTAGATCGTTTTAATACTGAACAATTTGCGCGGGTAAAACTGCTATATTGAAACTACGAATGCGCAGATAAAACTGCTTAAAACTGTTGTGGCGAAACTGCGCATGCGCGGGGTAAAACTGCTGGTGTAAAACTGCTGGGGTGAAACTGCGGCTCTGCGGCTCTGCAGACAGATATTATTGCTCCTGTCAGCTGAGAACAGCAAACAGGCTTCACACGGGCTCACCAAATTTTGTACAATAAGACTGGAAAAACATTTCCTGGTCTCGATGTGTTTCTTGGCACATTCTAGGCCTTTAGTATAACATGTCATATCACAAAACTCACATCATATCAAATATCCATCTGCCCTGTACAGTGAAAACCGGGATTTATCCGTGAAGAGAACACCTCTCCAATGTGCCAGCTGCCATCGAATGTGAGCATTTGATACTCGAGTCGGTTACGACGACGAACCCATTCTCGGCCCATTCTCCTCTGACCTCTAGCATCAACAAGGCATTTTCGCCCACAGGACTGCCGATACTGGATGTTTTTCCCTTTTCACACCATTCTTTGTAAACCCTAGAAATGGTTGTGTGTGAAAATCCAACCCGATCTCACGGCCAAGTCGTACGAATTCGACGAATGATTAAAAAGTGGCTAAAACGTAACAATTCATACCTCACTCGTACGAATTAGTACGATTTTGCTAAATGAATGAATTCATGCGAATGACCTACCCCTTACTCCGCCCCTAAACCTTCTTAACCTTTATTTAACTAGGAAAGTCACATTGAGGTTAAAACCGCTTTTACAAGTGAGACCTAGTCAAGACAGGGTCGGATACCAGGATTAAACAAATTACAGCAACAACAAAAAAACGCAACAAACAAATCTCCATGACAACATATTACAACACCATGACACAGCACAAACTACAAACATTTAGGTACTGCACAATGCCCTAATACTATTCACAGAAACAAACAGTATTAAATCATAGGTTGATAAAAAGTTAAGTCGTAATAGAATTGGCATAGCAAGAGCAATTAATAGTGACCACCTCCTGTATTCTATGTTTAAAATCATTTAGAGAAATGTAGGATTGTAGTTTCAGTTTGGTCTGCAAATCGTTCCAAGACCAAGGGCCATAATAGAACAGGCTTAGCTTTCCAGCCTCTGTTCTGATTTAAACTGAAGCCAATTATGTGACCTGAGATTATGAAGGCTTTGAAGTGATAAAAATTTCCTTTTTAAATAAATTGGAAGTTTTCCTAAAATTACCTTATAAATTAAAATATACCAGTGTTCGAGCCTGCGCAAATGAAGAGATGACCATCCCACCTGTACCTAACCATCACGTGGGTTTAGACAAATCGTACAAATTCGTACGAGTGAGGTCGTACGAATTAGACACTTTTTAATCATTCGTCGAATTCGTACGAATTGGTCGTGAGATAGTGTTGGAAAATCTCAGACCGGCCCGTCTGGCACCAACAACCATGCCACGCTCAAAATTGCTTAAATCACCTTTCTTTCCCATTATGACATTCAGTTTGGAGTTCAGGAGATTGAATTGACCAGGACCACACTCCTAAATGCATTGAAGCAACTGCCATGTGATTGGTTGAATTGACAATTGCATTAATAAAAAATGGAACAGGTGTTCCAAATAATCCTTTAGGTGAGTGTATAAATACATACAGTAGTTCAGATCAGGTGGGTTGTGTTGTTTTTCTTAGCTTAACAGGTTACCAGTACATCTGGTTAGGCTTTTATGTTCATATATATGGCTAATGACACAAATGGTAATTTGTAAAAAGACTTAAGATTAGCTCTAGTTTATTTCTAGACTAGTTAGATCCAGTTTTGTTAGTCTTGTAGTTGTTTGGATCCGTTACAATTGAGTTCCGTCTTATATCCAAAACTAGTTCGAATTTAGTTTTGTCTGATATCCAAAATCAATAAACACTGAGTTTATCCCCCCAAAATCTGTCCTGTCTGATACATATATGCAGTATATATATATATATATATATATATATGAAGAGTTCAGATGCAAAAGCCTCTAAATGCCATTTGAAATTTTCTTCTTTAATGATGATTTTTATCAAACTTGTATATTTAAGTTCAGTAATTTCACTTAAATAACAATTAATAGGTAATTATCATTGCCATTTAAGTGAAATCACTGATCTTAAATATACAAGCTTGATAAAAATGATCATTCTAGAAGAAAATTTCAAATGGCACTTAGAGGCTTTTGCATCTGAACTCTTCATATATACTGTATATATATATATATATAAACAGTTATTGAGTTAAGTTTGATTTCCAAAACCAGATAGATTTGAGTTCCGACTTATAATCAGTTATAAATTAGTTTTGTCTGGTATCCAATACCAGTTCGAGTTTGCCAAACGTCCAATAGTCTAATATCCAAAACCAGTTTAGTTGGATTTCTAAAACCAGTTCGAATTGAGTTCGAATTCCAGTTAGAATTTAGTTTTGTTTAATATCCAAAACCAGTAAACAATGTATTTTGTCTGATATCCAAAAACAGTCACAAACGAACACATCTAATCAGGCAAAAGGCCAGATGAAGGCAGGACGACAGGCTTAATGCAAGGAGCAGTGCTAGTTAAGACCATCAGAAAAACACAATGCACAATAATAAACAGGAAAATTTGGACCCTCAAGTTAACCAGGTCTGTATAATTCCAAGATGTGTCAGTGATGTGGGAAAGTGATGTCCCATCTGGGACTGTTTGTCCTTGACTATGTCAACAGAAAAAAAACACTAATTACAAAATGTAACAGTAAACCAAATCTCACAGAGATGATAAAAAAAAATGAGCAAAACAATATGCACAGTTTTAATAAAATATTTTAATGCGACAGAAGCAATTTTCCCACCTGGCACATTTTTTTTCCATGCAGTTTGTAACTGGTATCAGTGGTTTGTGCATCTTTTTCTTTCTTGAGATCAAAGTGGTTTAGTGAGAGGTATCGCATGTGGAAATGACTAGACCTTGACTTCGACGAGATCTGACAGGAGGATAAGCAGTTCCTGCTAGGTCAACAGTGAGCAGTCCCAATCTCTTGAACCGTCTGTAAATCCACCGCCATTATAATGAACTGAGGCTGTCTACACCAGACAGTTTCCATTGCATCTGGCTTTATGTCCCAACCAGCCTTACTCAGCCTGTGTATATCTGTCCATCAGAATGCACACAAAGATGGTGTTTGATATGAGGGCACATGTTTTGGCGGGCTGGCTGGAGAGAGTGGGATTGTGAAACCCCAGTCACGTAGGACTCGTTGTTTACGCTGAGATGAACTATATGTTGGTGTCCTCCGGTAAAACCTGCTGGAAGTGCGAACACTCGACGTGCTCAGGAGTTCTGTTTGCGTCTGCAAGTGTAACAAACGGTGCGTAGCTCAGGGACTCATGGATGTAGGGGTCTAAATCTACTGGATTCTTTTCACAGCTGAAGAGTGAATCAAACAAGAGATCGGCCGAGGAGGGCTTCAAGTCTTCAGGAATGACTTGGTCTGGTTTGGTGTAGCTCTGGTTGAGGAGATGTGTCGGGAAAGCTTGAGTTGGTGCTGGTTTGGGGTCCAGGTGTGTTCCAGTGCCGTCGGTCTTGGTTTCGGCCTCATTGTCGTCATGTGGAACAGTGTGGTAGGTTAATACCTGAACTGGGACGTAGTCTTTCCCAGCATAATCCTGATAGCTTGCAGCTTGACCGATTGAGATGATGGAGCTCATGGTGGACGTAAGTTTATGCTGTTGAACATAGAAGAGTTGCTGTAGTTTGAATATATATATTATTCAGGGCTGTGCAAAAATCCAAAATAAAAGTCTGTGTTTACATAATATACTTGTGTGTGCTGTATATCATTATTTTGTGTATATATAAATAAATACACACACATGCATGTATATATTTAAGAAAATGTGTTATTCATATATAAAATATTTATATTTATATAATATAGATTATGTATTTATATATATATATATACAGAATTTAAGCACAAATAATTCTTAAATATATACATGCATGCATAGGTATTTATATATACAAAATAATTATATACAGCACACACAAATATATTATGTAAACACAGACTTTTATTTTGGATGCGATTAATCGCAATTAATTTTTGCACAGCCCTAATATATATATGTATGTGTGTGTGTGTGTGTGTGTGTGTGTGCGTGTGTGTGTGTGTGTGTGTGTGTAAAAGTTTCTTATATTGCTTACCAAGGCTGTGTTTATTTGATCAAAAATACAATAAAAATAATAATATGGTGGAAATATATACAGATTAAAAAAACTGTTTTAATTCATTACTTTTTATTTCTAATATGCTTTTTACTATTAATTAACTTCCTTACTTATTTCAAACTCCAAACTAATTATATATATATATATTCTGATCCCAAGTTGTATTTACCAGGATTTCACTTCATTCATATTTCATGTTGTGGATGATTTTTCTCTGACACTGTTGTCGTCCTTGCTAACCGAGTACACCAACTTTTGACAAAACTTTATTAAAAATTAGGGCTGTCAAATGATTAATCACGATTAATCGCATCCAAAATAAAAGTTTGTGTTTACATAATATATGTGGGTGCACTGTGTATAATTATTTTATATATATAAATACACACACATGCTTGTATATATTTAAGAAATGTTTTCATGTATATACTGTATCTAGATTTATATATAATTTATATTATATGTAAATATAAATATTTTATTTATAAATAACCCACATATATTATGTAACCACAAACTTTTATTTTGGATGCGTTTAATCGCGATTAATCGTTTTATAGTCCTATTAAAAATTGTTAGTATTAGTGGAAACTGAGTACTGTATACAAAAATTATTTCCATCCTTAACATTTTTTGTTATATGTTTTCCAGTAAAAATATCTAAATATACTACATGTTTTATACGGAAGTGTTTTGCATTCACATTTGAATAGACAAAATCTACTCTGTTTTTCTGAAATAACGAGTTAATAATCTCAGAATTATGAGATCATTTTTCATGGAAAAAAAGTTTTTGGTCTGTTTTTCTGAATTTCTGAGTTTTTGAGATAATCAGAAAAACAGAGCAAAACATTTTTTCCATGAAAAATGATCTCATAATTCTGAGAAAATTAAAGTGAATGCAATAGGCTTCCGTATATTTAGGCCACATCTTTGGACATTAATATTGGGAATATGCATAGCAAGAGATACAATTAATCCGCCCAAAAATTATTTGAATATATAGAATATATTATATAGAATATATTATCATTATTCTTTAAGTTTAAGATAATATTGATACCAAGAGGTGTATATATTTCCTCCTATAAGCATCGAAGAATCCCTGACCACGCTGAATAACTATAACTAGGGTTGTGTTTACCTGACATGGTTTAGTGTTGGACCAGACGGACAAGCTGCTTTTTGAGGGGTCTGGTACGGTCGGACACAGACACTGTTTAATCCTAAAAAAAAAAAAAACATAAATACAGAGACAATAAGTACTGCATGCTAGTATGTTATCATATTAAATAAACACTGACACACACTGCACTGCAAAGTGTAAATATTGGACCATGTTTAATAATGCTCTCCTTGAAGGGATAGATTTGATAACTGAATCATGATTTATTTATAAATGATCTTACCTCACTCTCAAGCATAATGGGATTATTAGTATCAGAAAGCTCAGTAGTAGTGAGCATAGCAGTATGGGGATCACTTGTATATCCTCAAGGCCTTTGGACACACACACACACACAGACAGGTTTAAAGATAACATTGTGTTTATGCAGGCATGCATGAATATATCAAATGGTGTCATCCTTACCCACAGCCACCATGTGCCACGGCCCAGCGGCGCCCCCTACTGCAGTGTGAGCCATTACACAGATGTTATATGTTCCTGCTGTTAGTCCACTCAGAGATATCTGCTCAGCACGAGTGTAAACCTTCTCACCTTCAAATAGACACAAACTCAAAAATAAAAGCTCTGTTCTGAAATAAAGCTTTCAATATTTTGCAAAAAAAAGGTGTGCGTCTTACTTATGCCATTTATACTGTACAGAACAGTGTAATGCTGGATGAAGCCATGAAGTTTCTCAATAGGAACAGGTTCCCATTTCAGAACAACGCCGCTGCTGCTCGTCTTCAGCACTGTCATCTTTGGGCCGACAGAGGGCGCTGATACACAGGAACACATCAGTAAAGCATTTTGTTTACACTTACAGACTTACTTTAACTACATAAGCAGACACTGTTCATTGTGTTCATCTTGATATTTAAATACCGGTATTGCTATGAGCT
The DNA here is from genome assembly GCF_988280905.1 of Pimephales promelas. Lineage (NCBI taxonomy): Eukaryota > Metazoa > Chordata > Actinopteri > Cypriniformes > Leuciscidae > Pimephales > Pimephales promelas. The sequence continues at coordinate 39,821,144 of NC_142773.1, read as the reverse complement.
GGACGGATGAGTAGAGTAGTCAAATGCAATGCAAATTCATGAGTAGCTGCACTGATTTTTTATTATTAATATTAATATACTGTGTAGCTGTCAATGGAGATGCATAAAAACTCTCAGATTTCACTTAATTTGTGTTCCAAAGATTAATGAAAGTTTAAAGTAAAAAACTTAAAGTTAAAATTTTTATAATCCTATAGGTGAGTTATGTATATAATATACTTGCATATATATATATATACACTTTTATATACATAAATCTTCCACAACACATGTAATGGCTTTTCATCTAAATAGTAATACAATTATGCATTTGGACTTTTGACTCAAAACCTTACAGTTAAATAATCCTATAGGTGAGTTATGTATATAATATATAATATACTTGCATATTTAATATATAATGAAATATTAATATTAGGGCTGTGCAAAAATTAATTGCGATTAATCGCATCCAAAATAAAAGTCTGTCTTTACATAATATATTTGTGTGTGCTGTATATAATTATTTTGTATATATAAATACCTATGCATGCATATATATATTCAAGAATTATTTGCGCTTAAATTCTGTATTTATATATAAATACAAAATCTATATTATATAAATATAAATATTTTATATATGAATAACACATTTTCTTAAATATATACATGCATGTGTGTGTATTTATATATACAAAATAATTATATACAGCACACACAAGTATATTATGTAAACACAGACTTTTATTTTGGATGCGATTAATCGCAATTAATTTTTGCACAGCCCTGAATAATATATATATATATATATATATATATATATATATATATATACATTCTTCCACAACACATGTAATGGCTTTTCATCTAAATAGAAATACAATTATGTATTTGGACTTTTGACTCAAAACCTTACAGTTCAACATCCCACTAGCCCTGTTCTTCTCTAAAGTTCAATAACATCTGACCTCCTTCCTGTGTGAAGGCAATGACAGACTTGTCACTTCCTGCTCGTCGCCCATACAGGCTCACGACTGACAGATTATATGGGACTTCTGGCAGAAGACCTAAAACACACACACACAGACGTGGACTAAAACCATACTGTTCGAGTTATTTGATTAAACTATGATTATGAGTGGTAAAAAACGACAGTATGTTAGGGTGACCATATTTTGATTACCAAAAACCAGGACACTCGGCCCGGCAAACAGATGGGCCTACTCAAATGATACTCGAAGTTTACTCAAAGATACCTTATTAATTTCAATACATTTAAAGTAGGTTATGCCTCCTCTGTATGGATAGAAAATTGATATATTGTTATTTGAAAACAGGACTTGTCCTGGGAAAACAGGACAGTTGGTCACCCTACAATATGTTTTTTTCAGGACGAAATAGAAGGAAAACTTAGTACTTCTTATGAAAGATGAATATGAAATGAAGTCTATGAACTTTAATAATGAACTTGTGATCCACACCAACAGGCCCCTGTCATATCGACCAGCAAAAACAAACAAAAAATGACTTAGTGCGCATTCTATAGGAGTATAAGTGATGGATCAGACCTGTGAGATTAAAACTTCTTGCAGTTTTATTCATATGTTCCCAGTGCAGATTAGCTGGTCCACTGTGAGGCACAGAACTCCACTGCAGCACAAAGCCGCTCTCTGATTGGTTCAGTGCAGCTGTCCATTCCACCTTCAGACGAGTGCCGTCCAATGGGGTGACGCTGAAATTCTGAGGGGGAGGGAGTTCTTCCGGGGCAGGAAATGGGAGATAAATTTGGGATTAATGAACGTAAGGTTTCTGATAATGATGTTTTGTTTTATGAATGCTTGTGCAGAACTTCCCATCTAATCGTCACTATTTCATTAGACGTCCACAAGGAAGTTGCTGTTTTTTTAGTTTTTTTTTTTTTTTGTAAAATATTCAATGAAAAAAAGTTTGTATATTAAATAAAAATTGCGGTGCCTATTTTTTTTTTAAACAAATCAGAGAATGAAATACTTTTAAAAAAAAGAAAGCTGCGTATTCTCATTTGATTATTTTCTCTTTTTATTTTTAATTTGAGTTAAATGACAAAAACAATCAAAACAATCAAACTTATCTTTTCTACTTAATATGATATAATATAACATTTATAACACATTGTTCACTTTGACTCTCCTGTTTGAACTCGTTCATCAAAATGAACGAATCTTTTTCCAAGTCATTGGTTCATTCAACAAACGAAACAAACAAATTGACTCAGAAAAAGATTCGTTCATTTTGATGAACAGGAGAGTCACGAACGCGCATCACAGAACAGAGCAAGGCGACCATTTGAGCTTATAAAACTTAAACTTTGTTATTTATTTATTAAATGAGCGATCGTTTCACTTGATAAGACCCTTATTCGTCGTCTGGAATCGTTTAAAGCCCTTTGAACAGTTTGCAGTTTGCACTGAAAGAGTCTTTTGGACCTAGAACCATTTTGGTTCCCATTGAAGTCCATTATATGGAGAAAATCCTGGAATGTTTTCATCAAAAACCTTAATTTCTTTTCGACTGAAGAAAGAAAGACGTGGACATCTTGGATGACATGGGGGTGAGTAAATTATCAGCAAAAGTTTTTTGATAAGTGAACTAATCCTTTAACCAAATATGATATATGTACATCTGTGATGCACATTAAGTAGAAACGTATGGTTGCAAACTATCAACCATAAATAACCACCGGTTTGGACCAGCTAGAAACCATGTAAACCAGTCCAGTGGTGCATTTTCCAACACATCAATTCCACTGAAGCATCACATCAGTGATTTACCTGCATCTGTGTCCGCGGGTATGTAGATGTGAGCTGGAGGTGACGTCCCGGCAGAGTTGGTAGCCGTCAGTTTGCAGTGACAGGGGTCGGTTGAGACGGCGAGGACGCAGGAGCTTCTGGATGCGTTTAATGCGCCGCAGGTCCACTGAGATGAATCCAGCTCACTGTGACAGGACACTGAGTAACTCAGCACAACACCATTGACCTCAGGCCAGGAGACAGGCTGAAACACACACAGATGTTAATTATTATGAATAATTAGTCATGCTTTAACCTGTTAACTGTCACCCCCCCCCCCCCCCTTTTTTTTGAATAGACATGAAAATGCACATTTTGAACTTAAATGGTTGTAATTCAAGAACGCTTTGGAATATAGACATATGATTGGTCTTGTTTTAAAGAAGACATTTGGCAGATTTTTGTAGAAGTGAAATAAATTAAGAAAGTGACACAGAAAAAAAGTTATAGAAGTTTGAGTTTATGGAAATGTACAATGTAAAAATATTAATTATTCATATTTTACATAAAATATATATTTTCAAAACCTGGGCTACTCTAAAATGGCAGAAAGATCAAAGCCAAAAATCTGAACAAGTTGTGTTTCAAATTTTAGGTCGATATCTCAAAAAATGAGCTTTCAGTAAGATTTTGTTTGAGCGCAGTACCAAACTTTTTCACTAGGGCACAATCAGACTCCATTACTGCCCATATAAGGGCGCCTGCATTTCCATTCGTGTTTTGAGTGATATGAACCATTATTTTCACAATTTTCATACAATTTCTGAAGTATAGATCCTATTCAGAAGTAGTATGGGAAGTTTGGCAGATTTTGATATGAATTGAACCTCTAAGAAACACATACAAAGAACACGCATGTAAGTCATAGCTATAGCTGCCACGTCACAAATGGTGAATTTATTATTTTTTTCTTGATATTTCAAACTTTTCAGACCTTTTTTTTCCAAAATAATTGAATGGATTCTATCTTTTGAACTTTTGGCATGAAAACAAACTGAGGCATCTACCATTTTTTCATGATTTTTCTTGTTTACTGCTATTTTAAAATAAAGGTCTGAACACGCCTTATGAGTATGAAAATAATCTTGTTTTATATTGATAAATTATGGCTCCTCTGTAATATATTTTGAAAATCAGTCGCCAAATATCGAAACTAGAGATTGTAAGCTTTCAAATGATATATAGTTTGTCAATATTATTTAAGGTATTTACTAAGATATTATTGTTTTAAAAATATAGTGGCAAACGTCCCACCTGTGGGACGGTGACAGTTAAGTTTTAAAGCAGGTCATTGGAGTAAGATGCACATGCAGGCAGATAGTGTAGTTACAAGATCTACCAGCAGGGGCTGAAAGGGTCATGAAAAGCAGACAAACACTGACCCCTTCATCACAGCCACAGCTGCAGAGCAAGTATAGAAAGTATAATGCTTTAAAAACACATAACAAGCAAAGAATTTGCAAATATTATAATGCATGGTATAGCCCTCAAACCGTATTCACTTAATAGCCCTTAATCCTGTAATTGTGGACAAATTGTGGGCACAGAGGAATTTTTATTTATTATAAATGTTATATCACTGTCTTTGATAAAGTTTTGTCTATCCATTTATGGTGTTTTTCTTTATTTTGGGTTTTTTTTTAATTTATTTAATTAAAAAAGTACCATATTTTCTATGTAAATTATGCTTATTTTTTATGTTTTATTTATAATTTTTTTTAACTACATTAAAATATCATTCCCATAAGTTCTTAGAGCTAAAACCTAAAGATGAAGTGACTTTGCTGACTGGGGTGCTCTAAATTACAGTTTTTCCCATTCATTTCTATGGGTGCCCATTTTTGACCCAAATACACGATTAAGGAGTTTTTCTCACTCCCTTAACATTGTAAAATTGAGTCAAAAACAAATTGTGTGTGTTCAGGAGGCAAACTTAGGAAAAGTAGCCAAGTCGTGTACCGCTCAGATCAAGGGAAGTATTTTTTTTTTTTTTTAAATAAATCAAAACTATTTTGCCCACATTTGTCCAGAATACGGTTTTAGGGTTAAATTAAATTAATTATAAAAGATTATAAATGCCTTTATAATGCATTACACATAAAGACTTTGTTAAGTCTCACCAACATTTTAAATGAAAGCCCTGAAACATAATTTTGTTAAATTATATTAAACTTTTTCCAGTTTGAAAATCCCTGATTTAGATAATAAGGATTTACTTAGTTTATCAGAAGAGATTTAGTCATGATTTAGTTCATCCACACTAAATGACTATAAAGCAGTGAAAATGACAAACATGTAAAGGATGCATGGCACACTTATGTCTTTAATTAGCACTGGGTTCTGTGTTCATTTCCTGTTTCAAATGTTCCTCTGCGACAGAATGAGGCGTTTCACCCCACACCAGATCATATTAATCACAGCATCTGTGAGCCTGGAGTCATTCTGACTAAGGTTATTATCCTTCCAATTGTTATTGCAAACAGTGAAAGACGAGAGACAAAACAGCATATTAAAACCTATTAAGTTGAACTGAGGCTTCAATAACTATCATTTCATAAAACTCAACAAGTAAATGTGGGTACGGACATGTCTGGGACTAGATTTTGTTGTCGATGATGATACTTTACATTGGACCCCATTGACTTTCAATGTATGTTCAAAAAGACATTTGTTCAACCCATTTGGCATTTGTTGATATGTTCAAATTGACATTTTGTGTCAAACAGTCATACCGTTGTCATTTTTAACAGGATTATCAATTATCTCTTTTAAAAAGTTAGTAGAGATTCAATACTCTACAGATTGTCTAATCACTAAATCAGGTGCTACATTCAGCCATACCAGGCCAGGATGTGGTCGTGCTGTTTGTCAGATTTAAGCTGACAGGAAAATGTGAAAGAGTGTTGTTAAAAAGGGAAATGCATTGAGCCATAAGCAAAGTAAATGAGTATAAACGAGTCTTTTAATTCAGTCGCTGATCTGATCTCTATATTTATGCTGTTGATTTGTTTTTGTCTGTATGCCAAGTGGGACAATATGAAGAGTTCAGATGCAAAAGCCTCTAAATGCCATTTGAAATTTTCTTCTTTAATGATGATTTTTATCAAACTTGTATATTTTATTTCATTAATTTCACTTAAATAACAATTAATAGGTAATTATCATTGCCATTTAAGTGAAATTACTGAACTTAAATATACAAGTTTGATAAAAATCATCATTAAAGAAGAAAATTTCAAATGGCATTTAGAGGCTTTTGCATCTGAACTCTTCATATATTAAATATTAATGATCAAAACATTTTCCAATAAATACATCCAGAATGGTCAAATTAGGCCTTTTTAACATCTCAAATGCCTCTCGATGATATTTAATATAGTTTCCCCTGCGAAAAAAAAAAAGTCCCCAGTGATTTGAAATGTCTCAGATTGTGCCAAGATAAAGTCCGCAATCAAAGTAAGATATCTCAATAACGTCGTGCTGTACGTCAACAGACTCGTTTGGGTCTGTTTTTAATTGTCATTTCAAGGAATTACAGGTGAATCAACTTTATAAAAAGCTAACGCAAAATAACTGAGAACTACAACAATGCTGTATTAAAGGAGGGGCCTGTTTTTCTGTGGGCTCGGTGCTTTAGCTGCCTTTCACAATCATCCTTTGAATCACACCCTCATCATGTATATTTAAAAACAGATTTCTATAGAACAAAAGCAAACCTTCCAGAGCAGGGTGAGGCGTCTCTTTCCAGCTTCTTCTGCAGGTTGGATGTGTCTCCAGAACCGAGGAGCCGCAGACGGGGCTGAGGAAAGATAACTCATATTCATCATATGACCACATTTAAAGGTGCTATATGTATTTTTTAGCGGCCTCTATCGGTGATGTTTCAGATTGCGACCAATTTTTACAAGAACGCGCTCATGGTACACGGCCACACTGAGACTTTCAACACACCGGAGAAAGCATCACACAACATGCTGGAAACCATGTAAACTCCCACTACAACAATACAATAATAGGCTATTTTAATCAGCTTGACTGAACTATTGCTCGATGCTCGTACCATGATAACGTTACATTTGTGTGTTATCTAGCATAAGACATTTCACTAACTATTCGTGAATCTTTCACAATCAGCAATGTCAACATATGTGAATGTATAATATGATAACAAAAAACGGTAAGACGGAACAATTTCAGTGCAACAGTAAGATTGTAGGAAGTAACATTACTGTAGTGAACAAGTCTGGAAGTGTGTATTATAGACAATATGATAGTAGTGGGATGAGTGATGTTAGACAGTAGATCTAAAACATAAAATAAAAGTGAAATCCTAAAGCACCGACTTTTTGTTATCCTGGAACAGTCTTTTGTGTTCATTTCATGTCTCATACAGTTTACCATTATTCATTTTAGCATATCTGAAAACGTGTAATTTATCACAATAAAAATAGAGGAGGTCTCCATAATTCAAACGCTCTGCCGATGTTGATCCGTGTTTTCGTCGATTCACGTTTGCTTCAGCAGATAAAGTTTTGTGTGGTAAATAGGGCTGGGTATCGATTCACATTTCAATTTCGATTCGATTTCGATTCACAAGCTCTCAGTTCGATTCCGATTCTCGATTCAATTTTCGATTTCGATTCCTGATTTGATTCTCGATTCGACTATAATGAAGATGTAATACAAATCCTATATTTATAAAAAAGAACAGCGGACATAAGTTTACTAGTGGTTAATTAATACAAGGAAATTAAGAGCCATAAACCTGTATATAAAACTCTTTTTATTTTAGGTACACTAAATGCATACAGAGAATAAACAGGATTTTGATGCAATATGCAAAAAAAGTCAGAACAGTCGCACAGCTTGATCAAACAGTATCATGTTATTTTATGTTTAAGATAGATATAGATAAATAAATATATCAATATTTAGACTTTTTTTTTTTTTACATTGATCTTACCTAAATGGTAATGTAATTTTTTGTTTATTTTTGTTTTAAGAGTTTATGTATGGAAGCTTGATTTCAATCTTTGAATTAAATTGAAAAAAAGTAGCACAAATAAATACAATAGAATAAAGACACAAATTAAGAGACATTTTGGGGTGGTTTTTTGGGTATGTCAGAAATACTACAGAAACTGAATAAAGTAATCCAATGTAAAATAACACTGGATAGTCTTTTTAGTCCATACAAAGGCTATTAATTCTGATTGCTTACAATTAATACTATATTCTGTTGTTATGACAACAGAATTAATGACTGACACAAATGGCTGCGTTCACTTTAAGAACTAGTGCGCGAATCCATTACTGTTTCATTAACTTTCTGTCACACGCGTTTAATGCTAATTTAAGACATTACCGACTGTCTTTAGGAGGTTACTCACCAAGACCAGAGTTTTGACATAATGTCGCGTGTTTTAACTGTTAAAGTGATATAATCCAGGGATAAAACTTTTGTTTCTGGCGAGCTGTTTGTGAGGCAGATTTAGGCTGTAACGTTACTGTGCACGCAGTGAAAGACATCTCTGAGAGTGCGCGAGCACGGGATGGTTTAACATTGCTTGTAAAACTCAAAAAGACGTGATAGGTTACGATGCAATGCAGGCCCGATTGTTAAGTGAATATTCCGTCATGTCCCGACTCCTAAACGCGTGTGTGTATCGACGCTGCAGCGCTTGGCGCTTGATTAGTGCAGAGAGACGAGAAGATGCAGCACCGCGTCCGCGAGCCCTTTATATGGAAAAAATCGATTCCGGCCGTTGAGAATTGATTTTGAATCGAACACATTTTAAAAAACGATTAATCGAAAAATCGATTTTTTTGCCCAGCCCTAGTGGTAAAAAAAAAATAAAAAATGACCAAAGTGTTTCGATATTTTTCCTATTTAAAACTTGACTCTTCAGTAGTTTCATCGTGGACTAAGACCGATGGAAAATATCGAAACACTTTGGTCATTTTTTTTCTTTTTTGGGAAATGCTAATGGTCTTGTGCACTTCAATGATGTATGCTAAGCTACGCTAAAAGTGGTGCCGCCAGAACCGGAGATCGGCTGAATGGATTCAAAAACGGTAAAATTCAACACCTTAACTCTGGGGGAGTTGTAAAATGAGCCTATTTCCAAACAAAGTGGAGAAATTTGTAGTGTAGTTTGTTTATAGCCTACGTCTAGCTACTTCCGATTGAATTTAGGCTTCAGAATTCATTTGTCAAGAGTATCATGATGAACAAAACATGTAAGAATCATAACCTTTCTCTTATTTTAAACAATCATCCAAACGCCAATGGAAAAATCCAATTGACCTATGGCTAAGCCACGCCCTCAAACGCGATGAGCCAATCACAGTGCGCAGCTAACCCAATGCACTCGGACATTCTCTGCTTCCACGTCAATTGAAATGCATTGCAGTAAGTCAGTGTTCATTCGTTTTTTCTTGTGATTTTAAGTTTAAAATGGTCAAACGGTGTGCATGAGGTGCATATAACTCCGACACTAGGTTCCCGAGAGGCTGGGCGATGGTATGTATTTTTAACCCTTTCCCAAGCCACATCTCAACTGAGAAAAGTGTCTGCTCTGGATTAAGTTATGCAATAGACCACAACACCAACTAAACGCGGATAAATTAAACAAGGATGTCGACATCTGCTCTAAGTTAAGTCAACAACGTATTTGAACGTTATATTTAAAATCTCTAACATAACGTTAGTCTAAAGTTAGACGTAAATTAGAAAAGATTAACGTTAGCTTCTAGCTGCGTTGTACATCACGTCACTTAGCTTCATTAGCGTATATCTGTGAATAACCGAGATAACAAATGTTAACAATGTTGTGCTAAATGATTCGTGTAAATACTGTAGCACCAAACGGTGATGGCAACGATATGAGGTTTATCACGTTTACACTGTGACCTGTACATCTCTGCCTGGAGATGATGCTTTTATCGACCTTCTCAACAATAAAATTATTAATATAACCCTCCAATGTATAGTTAAGGCCCTTTAGGTGACTTCGAGATGATATATAATCTTTCTGTCTCCAAAAATCACCAATTGCCTCCTGTGAAATGTCTCCTACTGTGACGGCTGCCATAGCGCCCGTGCCGTGTTTGTCCGAGTGAGTGGAGGGGGCGTGGCTTAGCCATTGGTCAATTGGGTCTCTGTTGTGGGACCAGTTGTGCTAACTTCTGGGTTGGCCTACAGAAATACGTCATCCCTGCCGCGCTCTCTGTCAGACCCATCTGAGTTTTACCTTTCTCCGCTGTGGTGATATCTTCAGAGGTCCATGAGCTCCAGTGGGCGGATGCTCGATCGTCCTGAGCTCTCAGTCTCACCGTGTACTTGGATCCAGGGTGTAAGTCACAGAGCTCCAGTGTCTCATTGGAAAACGCTGGTATAGTCTGTGATCGAGTCTACATGATCATGGGAGAGAGTTTCAATAACCGACAAATAATATTTTGTGTATTCAAATAACATTTTTTTTTAACCTTTTTGAAAAAGAGGCACACTTTAGCATACTTTTAAAGGCCAATCCGCAATTATGTCACTTCTCAGACAATTCTCACACACAAAAAAGAGCTTCGTGCCCTGGATGTGCATCCTATCAATATGGGCCAACATTTCTAAACCTTGTTCAAATCAATGCCACGTAGAATTAAAGGGTTAGTTCACCCAAAAATCATTAATTACTCACCCCCATGCTGTTCCAACCCCGTAAGACCTTCGTTCATCTTCGGAACACAAATAAAGATATTTTTGATTGAATCTGAGAGCTGGATCAGTCCTACATAGACTGACTGGCTCTTGACGGCCCATAGAAAAGGTTTAAATATTCCATGTGCCTACAGCGGCTCAATTATAAGTTTATCAAGCGACGAGAATACTTTTTGTGCGAAAAAAACATAAATAACGACTTTATTCCACTATTCTATTACTTCCTTATGGGCGCATGCGCGAGAACTGAGACGAGGACGTTCTCATTCGTCTACTTCTTGTTACCGGCTGCTCACCGCTTAGGAGTTTTACCGCCCCCTACCGTATAGGATGATGTGCTGATATAGCTGGAAGCGCAAAACTTTCTGTTTACAAGCAGAGGAAGATGCGCGCTGTACATACGCTTTTCAATGTGCGTATTTTCCGCACTATAAGGTGCACTTAAAAGCCTTTAATCTTCTCAAAAAACGACAGTGTTCCTTATAATCCGGAGCGCCTTATATATGGATCATCATTTTATACGGTAGGGGGCGATAAAACTCCTAAGCGGAGCAGCCGGTAACAAGAAGTAGACGAATGAGAACGTCCTCGTCTCAGTTCTCGCGCATGCGCCCATAAGGAAGTAATGGAATAGTGGAATAAAGTCGTTATTTATGTTTTTTTCGCACAAAAAGTATTCTCGTCGCTTGATAAACTTATAATTGAGCCGCTGTAGGCACATGGAATATTTAAACCTTTTCTTTAATGACTTTATGGGCCGTCAAGAGCCAGTCCCTTAGGCAGTCTATCTAGGACTGATCCAGCTCTCAGATTCAATCAAAAATATCTTTATTTGTGTTCCGAAGATGAACGAAGGTCTTACGGGGTTGGTACAGCATGGGGGTGAGTAATTAATGACTTAATTTTAATTTTTGGGTGAACTAACCCTTTAAGGCAGAACTGAAGGCGAAAGGGGGTCAAAAACAGTATTAGTATGGGGTTCCTGAGTGTATAAACCTGGTCATGTGTCGTGAACTCCACTTGGAGTCGTATGTGTATTTCCTCATCCTTGATGAAGCTCTCAGTCATTCCCCAGACCACATGCAAACATCCAGCTGATGGCTTGAGATGTGTAATCTGTGGGGGAGGAAGTTTCACTGCAATAGAGAGAGAAAACATAGTAAAGAAAAAACTCTTTTAACAGGTTATTGGTCAGAAATGCCCTTGGCACTGAACACAGGTGCAAAGAATGATGAACACTGACTGTAAACATCATAATTGATGGAAATGAGTCATTTGCATAATGACATTTGTTGAGACATGTGTCACTATCGTATGAAAGGAATAAACAATGCGTGCATGTGTGCTTTTGTTCTCTTGACTTTATTCATGGCTTGTTGTTGGCGTTGTCACGACCAACCTTGACCTGTTACAATGGCAGAATTGAATATTAGCATACTGCTAAAAAATTGTATGGATGACTAGATACGGATAATTAACATTTAATACATTAAAGGATTAGTTCACTTTTGAAAAAAACTTTTGCTGATAATTTACTCACCCCCATGTCATCCAAGATGTCCATGTCTTTCTTTCCTCAGTCGAAAAGAACTTTAGGTTTTTGATGAAAACATTCCAGGATTTTTCTCCATATAATGGACTTCAATGGGGTCCAAACGGTTCAAGGTCCAAATGAGAGTTTCAGATGCAGCTTCAAATGTCTTTAAACGATATCAGACGATGAATAAGGGTCTTATCATGCGAAACGATCGGTTATTTCAAAGCTTCTTCCAAAAATGTAACTTTTCTAAGGACAAATGCTAGCCTTGCCATATTCTGTGAGGCGTGTTTGTAACGTCGCGTAATACATAATTACGTTTAAAAGGTCACGGGCGACGTAGCCAGAAGTACAGTCAGAGTGTTTACAAGTTGAACGCATAGGTTGAACGTGCAAACCAACTCAAACGCCGTTTACAAAAAAAGGAATTAAAAGGAAAAACAACGATGTCGGACGATTTTGATTCTGTACTTCCGGCTACGTCGCCCGTGACCTTTTGAACGTAATTACGTATTACGTGACGTTACAAACGCGCCTCAGAGAATAGAGCAAGGCTAGCATTTGTCCTTAGAAAAGTTACATTTTTGGAATACGTTTTGAAATAAACGATCTTTTCGCATGATAAGACCCTTATTCATCGTCTGGTGTCGTTTAAAGACATTTGAAGCTGCACTGAAACTCTCATTTGGACCTTGAACCGTTTGGACCCCATTGAAGTCCATTATATGGAGAAAAATCCTGGAATGTTTTCATCAAAAACCTTAATTTCTTTTCGCCTGGGGGTGAGTAAATTATCAGCAAAAGTTTTTTCAAAAGTGAACTACTCCTTTAACATGCTAGATATGTAGAATATATACACTACCGTTGACAAGTTTGGGATCGTTAAAGCTGCACTTATTTGATTCAAAATACAGTAAAAACACGATATTGTGAAATATTATTAAATGTAAAAATATCTGTTTTCTATTTGAATATGCAATTTATTCCTGCGATGGCAAAATTGTGCTTCTTTACAATTCTGTGGAAACTTTTTTCTGTGGATTTTTGATGAACAGAAAGATTAGCATTTATTTGAAACTGATTTTTTTTGTGTAATATTACAAATGTCTTTATTGTCACTTTTGATGAGTTCAATGCATCCTTGCTGAAAAGTGTTAATTTCCTACTGACTCCAATCTTTTCACCAGTAGTGTAGGTTTTCTGGGTAAGTTATTAGGCACAATATGAAGAGTTCAGATGCAAAAGCCTCTAAATGCCATTTGAAATTTTCTTCTTTAATGGCGATTTTTATCAAACTTGTATATTTAAGTTCAGTAATTTCAATTAAATGGCAATGATAATTACCTATTAATTGTTATTTAAGTGAAATTACTGAACTTAAATATACAAGTTTGATAAAAATCATCATTAAAGAAGAAAATTTCAAATGGCATTTAGAGGCTTTTGCATCTGAACTCTTCATATACACCCTAAATAGTACAGTAAGACTTGTATAGTGGTATGCTATGTCCAAAGTGTTCATACCTCAACAGTCGGCGCAGAGATTAATGTTGTTCAGTGAAGTGTTGTACCTGATTCAGAACCGTTGAAGAAGTACAGCGGTGAGCGCATGGATCCAGCGTGTGTGTACGCCAGCACGTCGGCACGGAAACAGTGTAACGCTGAAGTGCTGAGCTGGATGGAGCAGTTAGACCCTCTGGTTTCACAGACACCCACATTGTTGAAGATTTCTTTGCTTTCACAATGGGTTCTGTGGAGAATAACACAACAATATTCACACTTACATGCTTGCAAGTTAAGAGCCAACTGGGTACTGGTGGTTTAAAGGGGCCTTATGCTTTCTTTAGTGTGTAATGTTGCTGTTTGAGCATGAAATAGGTCTGCAAAGACACAAAGAACAGAGTCTCTCTAGTCTGAGTTATTCTCTGTCAGTGTTTCTGAACTCCCTGAAACGCCTCCATTGTAGTCTTGAGTTTTCTTCCAGGAGCGAACACACCTCAATATTCCTCATTTAAAGCTACACTGTGTAACTCTTTTAGTTTATTCTTAGCTAAAAACACTTAGTCCTTTCAAAAATATGTGTGCTCATTAATGTATATTTAGTTCATTCAAGTAATAAAGTATTCTCGTGAGTGTTTAATATGCCATTGAAAATACATACGGGTAAGGGGTTCTAATGTCGGTCGCCATGTTGCCCCTCCATCTTGAAAGTACATTAGCCAAAGAGGGACATACCCCGCCCTTAATTCAAGCTTCGCCTTTCGCGTTTACGTTTCGCATGGACGACGTCGAACTGGAAGCCATGTTAATCTTGGACTACATTGGCCACCGTAGGAGTTCGAAATCGAAACTAATAATCACTGGATGGTCATATACCTTTTCACCGCTAGATGGGGGTAAAAATCACACAGTGTAGCTTTAAATAATTCCCGCCTCACGGCAAATGCAAAATAAAGGGGCGGAGCCTGTTTGAGTTGCAGGTGGCATTTCCGAAACAGGCTCAATCACAACTCACTCATGCAGCCGACCAATCAGAGCACAGTGTGCTTTTCAGAAGGAGGGGCTGAACTGAACGTTACTGACAGACTGGGAAAGAGGTCCCGCAAAGTTTAAAATATGTGTTTTTGAAAATTCAATCATGAAAACCTATTCTAGTAGAGCGCGAAACAAAATCAACACTTTGTAAAACTGCATCATAGATCCTTTAAAAAAAAATCAAAACATTGATCTGAAGAACCTGTAATGAAACACCAACGTGTTTCATCTATATAGCAAGTAAAGAAAACGTTCAAAACATTGCAATGAGTAAATGTGAAAACAGAACTTAAACCGATTGTTTCATTTATCGTTTTTCTATCCACTCAACACGACCTTAACCACGATCATTAACCACTTTCAATTCAAGATATCCAGTTTGTAAAGCCCCTAAATTAATTTCGAAAGAAAAAAACGAATTAAATGTGAAGGGACTTTTTAATGCAGGGATCTTCAACAAGTTTCATTAAACATTGATGATCTTAATGATCAGTTTCGATGACGGGCACAAATTTGCATATTGGCCGACAGAAGTGATGCCAATCAAAACCAGCAAGAACATGTGATTAAAATATCTAAGTACTGTGGTGGTACTATCTATGGTATCAGATATTAAAGAGACACTTCACGCAAAAACAAACCTTAAGCGTTCCAAACTCTTCTGCTGAGCACAAAGGACGATCTTTTGATGAATGTTGTTAACCGAACCGAAGCCCCATTGACTTCCATAATATTTTATTCTATACTATTAAAGTAAATAGTGTCCATCAACTGTTTGGTTAGCCATATTCTTCAAAATATCTTCTTTTGTGTAGAGCAGAAGAAAGAAATCCATACAGGTTTGGAGTAAATGATGACAGGAATCAATGAATCATAGGATTGTCCCACAAGGCTTCTCCATAGCTTTACTTTTGTTAAATAAATAATGACACAATAATGATGCGTTGTTTACGGAAGCCCTGAACCGCAACCTAAAAAAAAAAAAAAAATCAGTAAAAAAAAAAATATGAAAAAAAAAAAAAAATCTAGCATTTCGAGATTAAAGTCGGAATGTTTCGAGATTAAAGTCGGAATGTTTAGAGATTAAAGTCGAAATGTTTCGAGATTAAAGTCGAAACATTGTGCATTCATAACAGTGCGCGTCCACTGGCTCAGAGCGCGCGCGCGTGTGTGTGTGTGTGTGTGAAGTCGAACTGCCATGGATAAACCCAAAATAGTAGCTTTTTACTTTTATCTGGGCTTTCAACAAAATTCTACACACGTCGCACGTGCTACTGGCAGTGTTTCTGAGGTGTTTTCGTGCTCGTCTAGTCAACACTATCTGGGTCGAGAACACAACAACTGTTCGGTCTCACTCTTCAACGTAAATACGCCCTGGATACATTTTAAGTGCATCATTCTGTATCCAATCATTTGGCCGGATCCTGTGATTTCCTAAGATTTAATGTAAAGCACTTTGAGTGTAGGCATATATGAAAGCGCTATATAAATGCCCTATTCATTCATTCATTCATTCATTCATTCATTCATAAAGCTGGATTTCTCCATCCAGTCTGAAAAGTGTTTTCCGTGTTGGTTTTCCTATAGGCTAAAGTCTATTCCGGCGTATTATATTTTATAACGATAAAGTAAGATAAGTAATTCAGATAAAAGTAAAAAGCTACTATTTTGTGTTTATCCATGGCAGTTCGACTTCACACGCGCACTGTTATGAATGCACAATGTTTCGACTTTAATCTCGAAACATTTCGACTTTAATCTCGAAACATTTCGACTTTAATCTCGAAATGCTAGATTTTTTTTTTCTTTTTTTTTACAGATTTTTTTTTTTTTTTTTTACTGACTTTTTTTTTTTTTAGGTTGCGGTTCAGGGCTTCCGTAGTTGTTGTATTTACCTCATTTTAAGATGATAAAAAGTGTACGTTACAGTCCATAAACATGCTAATACATTTTAGATGGTTTTGTTAGTGTGAAATGTCTTACTTGTTAATCTGCAGTCTGTATCTGCTGGCGTTCAGGTGGTGGTCGCTCGATTCCCAATAACAGGTGATGCTGATGTACTGCAGAATCACACACTGCGTGATGGACAGTGTCAAAGAAGCTGCTGCTGCTGAGAGAGTTAGCACATGTTTAATGATTTTTTTTTGAACACAAAGAAAGTGTCTCCGGGCTTATTGCGTAAAATAACAACGGATAAAACATGTGACATCTTGTAAATATCCTTGGACCTGAGAATGTAGTTCAAAATCTTTTTTTAATATGTATTGAGCATGTGTGTAATTGGCTTTATGCCCAGCTGCACTACTTCCTGAACTTCAGCCAGCTCCTTGTTTCCTGTCTGCCATTATTGGCCAAATTGATTAATTCAAATGTGTCTGATTATTGTTGCCATGACTACTGAGGTCAGGTACACCTGAATTAATCAATTTGGCCAATAATGGCAGGAAACAAGTGAGCTGGCTGAAGTTCAGGAAGTAGTGCAGCTGGGCATAAAGCCCATTGGATCTTTTGGTTGAACGTTTATAGCTACTGGGATTGAGCCCTCAGTGTGACAACTAGCCCCGGACCACCTAATATAACTCATTTTGACACAAAAATAGCAGGTGTGCAACAACAACATGCAGCCGGTGAGCATCAACCCCTGCAGCAGTGTGTGTGTGAGTGTGTGTCAAGTGAACTGAACTCAAAACAACCAGCCGTACGATCAGGTTTCAGATAAAGGGCAAGAAATAATCCAGTGCTGGGAATCACAAAGAAACTCTGAGCTGGAAACACACACTGAATGATGTCACAACACAACCACAAACATGTTGCATATAGCTTTGAAAGATCTTCAGCGAATAAAAATGTAAAATACTGGTCTGTTCTTCATCAAAATTTGCGAATGACTAACAATAGTCATATGAACTACTGGTGTGGTGTTTTTCAGTCACTATCACTGTAAAAAAAAAAAAAAAATTCATGATTTGTAATTACAACATCAACTTTAGATAATTTATGTAGTCAGATAACATAATATTTTGAGTTTCTGGTGATTAAATCAATCTCCTTCATTGTCTTAACTCAATTTTTCCATTTCACTGAACTTAAAATTTTAAGGCAACCAGGTTACTTACTTTTTTAAGTTAAACCAACAATTTGTGTATATGAAAAGTCATTGTATAAAAAAAAAAAGCCATGTGACGATTCTACAGAAATTCTGTTGTTTTCTTCTGAAAAAAGAAAACTTAAAAAAAACTGGAAGAGCATGACACTGAATTGTTTGGGGTGCCTTATTCATTTACTTACACCTGACCCCTTGGGGCTGTCCCACCACGCTAACTGTGGTTAAACCAGCTGTTGGGTTAAGCTATATGCACCGAATTATGTGCCTAAATTAAACAAACAAATCCAGCTGTTTGCAACCAAACTCGATATGCTTTGCAAAGGAAAACTTGACAACAACAAAAAAAATCGCAAACAAACTCGGAAAAGGAGCTTTTTTCGAGTTTTTCTTTGCAACGTAGATCGAGTTTGTTTGTTTGGTTAATTTTGGCACATAATTCACTCCATAATAACTAACTCGAGCACATCACAGATAGCCTACACTAACACTTTGACACACACGGCCAAGAAAGACGCTCATTTTAACTTAGAAGTACATAAACATGTAGCCTATCATTATAAAAACTAACCTGTGTCCAAGAACTTGTTCAGTACGTACATCCAGAGCAGGAGTCCAGCTTGAGAAGGCGCCCGTTGGCTCATTTCTGACGCGAAGACCGTCTGTGAAAGATAGATCTCGATATCTCAGCTGATGAGCCGACTGTGAATAGTTTCATAAATCAAGTAGAGACTCGATCAGAGACAAGCTCTTGCGCAATTCCCCACATTAAATCAGCACACTGTGTAAAAGCACTGGATGTATGGATTCAGAGAAGTAGCCAATACCTTTAGTAAAACAAAAGCGAAAATACAAATAATAAACAACTTATTATTATTATATTACTTTAAATATTCAAATACATAGGCATAAACGGAATAATAAGAATGAGTCGAATTACAAGATGAATGGATTCAGAAAAGTATATTTTTTTAGAGGCTAAAAAAAATATAGGCTACACAAATAAACAAACAAATAATAAAATATAATATTTATTATTATTTAAAATGTGTAGATATATAAATACACACATACAAGCAATAATAATAATAAATAGTCCATGTTTGAATCTAGAAAAGTATATTTTTAGAAGGTAAATAGTATAAGCAAAACAAAACGTTAATATTTTCTAGTCGTTCAGTCAAAACAGATTCACATTTGGCAAGCATGAGAGCGCAAATGAAGCAACTTAAATGGCGGATTTCCTAAACAAAGCGAAAGCCTGAATAACCGCGTAAAGTCGCCATGAGCGCGAGTCTAACTTACCTGTCCTGGATGAAGATGATGAAGAAGATGAATCCAACATTTCCCGCCTGCGCTTTAAGTGTCCGGTGATGACGGTGTGATGTGTGTCGATGTCAGACGCTGATGTCACGCAGACACGCGTGTGGAGCGAGGTGTGTGTGTTGAGTGTTGCTACTGTACAGGCTATCGTCATTAATATGGAGTTGGCTATATAGGCTGGATAAAGTCGTTCTGTATCGTAGCTGAGATATACACGTAAAAAAAAAAAAAAAACTTTTATTTTCATGTTTCTTATGCGGATAATACACTAGCTACGACAAAAATGAGTCTGATGAAATTTTAATAATGAATGATGACAATAATAATAAAACGTATATAAATATTGTATAGGCCTATAAAAATGTATTTCAACGATGCATCAAACAATAATAAATAAAAATAAATCAAATAAAAAAGCACATTTAATTTGTTCATAGATGAAATAATACAATGATGCAAAATGGGGTCTGAATCTGATTAATAACATTTCATCTATCTATCTATCTATCTATCTATCTATCTATCTATCTATCTATCTATCTATCTATCTATCTATCTATATAGGCCTATAGTTTATTTTTTCAGTGGTTATGCATCAAATATTCATTTCAAATAATAAATATAGGCCTACAATAAAAACAAACCTAAAATTTGAATGCAACGGTGTGATTAAGCTATAAGTTATGTTCATCTTTTTCTTCGAATGACTCACAAAGCCTTTTAAATAGCCTACACAAATGCTCATCACACACTGATTATTAAGAGAACGGAATATTTTATGCAATCATGTTTTTTTATGCAGCTTCTGATCATTTTGAACTTCATAACATTAGTGTGATTATATAGTTGTGGGAGTCTTTCTGTTAGAAAAGGCCATAATGGTTTAATATATTTGACAATTATAATGAAGAAAAAACTGCAACAGTTTAAGGAGTCTTAATTATGAAAAGAGAATTGATTGAAAATGGTCAAATCAAACCCTGCAACGACACAGCTGATGTTCAGAGGATATTTTACCAAGATCAGATGTGTTTCGAGCGGTTTATATAAGAGAGAGAGACAGAGAGAGAGTGAGAGAAAGAGAGAGAGAGAGAGAGAGAGAGAGAGAGAGAGAGAGAGAGAGAGAGAGAGAGAAAGGGGGCATGTTTGTTTTCAACTACATCAGATGGAAAACATTGATGTAAATTGCAAATCCCACTTAACACCACAACCTCAAAGCATTTGTGTGATCACTCACTCACTCACACACTCACTCAATCACACACACACATACACACACACACACACACACACTTAAGTGATGCTGGGGGAATATTTCTCAAATATAGACTGAACACACACACACACACACACAAAGGTGCATTCGGTTATTATTAATAGTTGGTAATGTTACAAATCCTTCCCATCCTTGAAAAATTCAAAAATGATGCATGTAATAATAGTGCAAAGCAAACATTTTAGATTTCTGAAAAAAAAATCATATATTTCAAATGACCTGAATTTGCTGATTTCGAGAGATTCTTTCAGATATAAGAACTGAAAAACCGAAGTTTGGCTGCTTAATTGGAATTGGGAACAATGCAGAATATGAGAATTAAAGGCAAAATGACAAACAAAGAGCAACATCTTATAAAAAGCTGCTTCAAATAAAATGAGAATACGGAGATATTCATGCCGTAATGCTTATTTGAAGACTTGCATTTTGTTTTCTGCATGGCATGGCACTGTTAACTGTTTTTGCTATTTGTTTTTGTCACATGGAGTGATAAAAAAACAGTAAAACGTTAAATAAATGTGAAATATAAACCGTGTAAATAGAGATTACAGATTCAAATGAGAAATGTAGTTATGTAAAATCATTTTTGTGAAAGCCTGTCATAAACGGATGTTAAATAATGAATCCTGCTCAGAGGAAGCTCACATTTCCCCGGAGTGAATACGTAAATGGTGGTTTGTGGAACAGTCAGGAGAAATAACACAATTATTGCTCTTCAAACACAACATTACTTAGCAACTTTTAATATTACAGTGATGCAACTAAGAAATAAACGGGTTATGTTTGCAATAGCATGCTGGATTGTTTTCATAAATAAATAAGTGAAGCGATATGTATTGTGTGACAATAAACATTTCAAACTGTAAAAGAAAGATCATTAAAGTGTGTTTTACAAGAAAATGCTTCTTTTTTTTTTACTCAAAAATCATGTTTAATTCAATGTGTTACTTGTAATTATTTGTTTAAGTTACTAGAAATTAAATAGTAAAACATGATTTCATTATGTGCAAGCTTAATTCTGCAAGTCATGCCATCAAGAATTACATTAAAACAAAATTGCACATTTTGGCAGTTACAGAATATTTACTGCACACAGATGTATCAATTTACCTGGTTTTGAGTGTGTGATTACCTTCTGCCCCAGCCTGTCATCCCTGTACCTGTTTGGTTTTTGATTTATTAGTAAATGTGTGAATCGGAGCCTGTTGACCCTGCCTCTCCTTCAGCCTGCACCCACTTTTGTCTCCATTTACCGTTACAAAAATGCACGTCATGAGTTCTTCATGTGAAGAGAAAAAAAGACTTCCCATGAAAACCTGGAACAGAAGTGATATCAATCACACACACGTTGTGGAAGCATTCATTTGACATTTTTCTGTGACATTTACTCACTCCCCTCTATCTCTATCACTAAAAAACAATCTTATGGAAGCACTAATGAGTCTCTCATGAGTTCAGTTAAGATGACACAACATACTGTACGTCATTTGCTGTTTGCTGAATATAAAATAATTTCTTACTGTAAATGGATATTGCATATAACCGCCACATTTCCAATGATGCACGTGGGAGATATTAGCCATACACTAATGACTATTTTGAATGGAATAGAAAATGAAAAGATAATTGTGTGATTGTCAACACTGGTCGCTGTCTTTTGGATATGTGTCGTAGATATACACTATGTAAATGGAAGATATGGACTAACCCAGCCGTTGGGTTAAATTTTTACATTACATTTTTAACCCAACATTTCGGGTTTGTCCATATTTGACCCAAAATTGGGTTAAAACCACCCAGCATTTTTTAGAGTGTGGGGTTCCATACTTGGCCAATAGAGCCTTTTACCAAAAAAAAAAAAAAAGGTTCTATATAGAACCATTTCGGAGTTCCATATATGAAGCGGGGGATGGAACCATTTCTGAATAGAACCATTTCTTCTAAGAGTGTAGGGATTTTGAGATTTTACAGGTGGATATTTCTGATCACTTTCCACTATTGTATAGCCTACTAGGGTTGCAGTAGGCTATACAATAGTGGATAGGGTTACCCTATATAGCAAATACGGTTGCTTTAAGGATTCAAATAAAGAATGACAGTCTTGCCGTGGATAACATTTGAATATAGGGAACTGATGGTGAGAGGCAATTTCTGCAAAGACCATCTTATTTTTCGAATGGAATTTTTTTGGGTAACATTTTTACCGCAGTGGAAGAAAATATGATTGATTTTGAAAATATGATATGATTTTGACAGACTGTTTATTTGAAGCAGGCAGATTCTGACTAATAAATGTACATCTAAACAACCAAGGTGGTGGGACGAAGATTATTCATCTCAGAAATGTGTAAAATACAATGCTTTAAATCAATTATGTGAGCAATTTGAACAGTTATGTCCTTGAGAGGACATTTTTAAAAACCTTATGTATAGCAAGGAAAAGCAGTATAACTCTGTTTTATGCAATGTCTTACAGAATAACATAAATGAATGTAAAAAAAAAATTACAACAAAATAAACCATCACTGAACACATACTTGCTTGATTGACACTATTTCCTTCTAGATCTGCTGTACAGGAGAAGCAAACTTTGTTGCATTATTTTCCTGTTATTACTGTAAAGCTGCTTGAAATAATCTGTATTGTAGGCTAAAAAGCGCTATGTAAAAATAAAGGGGACTTGACTTGAATGCTAGATATAATGCTCTTGCTATGTATATATATATATATGACTAAATAATCACCAACACAAATGATGGGGTGAAATGGGCTGTAATGCAAGGGGCGCCAGGTAAAATCCTGCCTAGGGCAGCAAATTAGTCAGGGCCGGCCCTGCTATTGTTTTGGTAATATATTATAAAGGTTAAAAAGTTAGGGTTAGATGACGGATGAACTGATGACATTCATTCTGTGATCTTTATCAGCGAACGTACAAATAGGTAAGTAGACAGGTAGACTTCAGGAGCAATTTCAGATCTGCAGGAACATGTCATTGAGCAAATCGTAGAATTTTCCCACGGATGAAGACATTTCAATTTAGCATGAAGTGCCTTCATAGGACTTTTGAAATAATTTTGCATGTTGAATATGAGAGTCTGAATGTCCTTTTTTTTAGAAGCAACAAACCCTGACTAACATCACTAGTCTCTTCTGCTCACCAATGCTGCATATATTAATAAAAAACAAACACTAGAAATAAAAATATTGAGAAATATTATAAAACAGTTAAAATTGTAATCATAGCCATGAAAAAATGATCTGACGGCACGGGCGCTTCGGTCTGGAAGTGATCGCTTGCGCGCCGACGTCACTCTTTGTTTATACAGAGATTTCGGAAGTTTTACCTTTCACTAAACATATTTAGATATACGGGAAACCGGAATGGAAGACGATTTCGGTATATCTAAATATGTTTAGTAAAAGGTAAAACTTCCGAAATCTCCATGTAAATATTGAGTGACGACACGCAAGCGATCACTTCCGGCGTAACATTGAACTGATTCAGTTCGGTTCAGTTGGACATTGAACAACTGATTCAGATCACTTGGATTACACGAGGTAAAAACGATATAAATACTGTTCGTTTTGTCACACAAACCGCTCGTTTCGTGTCTTAGGCCATCAGTGTGTACTTACATGTACGAGTCATTAAAAGGTTAGTTCACCCAAAAATGAAAATTAAGTCATTAATTACTCACCCCCATGCTGTACCAACCCCGTAAGACCTTCGTTCGTCTTCGGAACACAAATGAAGATATTTTTGATTAAATTTGAGAGCTGTATAACTACCACATTGGCTCCTAGAGGACTGCCTCTTGACGGCCCAGAAAGTCAATGAAGAAAATGTTTAAATATCCCATGTGACTACCGTGGCTCAACTATATGTTTATCAAGCGACGCGAATACTTTTTGTGCGAAAAAACAAACAAAAATAACAAGTTTATTCGACTATTTCTTTTCTTCCTTGTAGGCCAGAACGAGACTTCCTTAGATTTCCACGACGCATGCGCGAGATTTGCGATCTGAATACACCAGCTTACACTACTTCAGATCGCAATTCTCGCGCATGCGTCGTGGAAATCTAAGGAAGTCTCGTTCTGGCCTACAAGGAAGAAAAGAAATAGTCGAATAAACTTGTTATTTTTGTTTGTTTTTTCGCACAAAAAGTATTCGCGTCGCTTGATAAACATATAGTTGAGCCACGGTAGTCACATGGGATATTTAAACATTTTCTTCATTGACTTTCTGGGCCGTCAAGAGGCAGTCCTTTTGGAGCCAATGTGGTAGTTATACAGCTCTCAAATTTAATCAAAAATATCTTCATTTGTGTTCCGAAGACGAACGAAGGTCTTACGGGGTTGGAACAGCATGGGGGTGAGTAATTAATGACTTAATTTTCATTTTTGGGTGAACTAACCCTTTAAATCATGTTTAATTTGGACTTCGCTGTGCATGCTCTTTGAGGTGGTGACCATAGACCTCCATTATATGACTGACAGACAAGAACGGTTTGACCTAAAAATATCAAAATTGAAAATACTGTGGAAAAAAGACACTTACATCTTGGATGCCCTTGAGGTAAGCTAAAACATATCAAAAATTAATTTCAAAGTGAACTATCGCTTTAACTGAACCTCAAGCACGATTTTAACATCCACTGGCCCCAGCAGGAGATGACCATTTTCACTTTATAGCACAAAACTCATTTCACTTCGTTTAACTCGTATTGCTTCTTCTAATGTCGGGTCGGCAAATGCCCGTATGTTGTGACGTCATGTGGGAACTATGCATAGATAGCGTAGATTAAATGATAACGAACAAACCAGCCTCACTAAAGATGGAGGGATGATGGTTTATTGGCTTTTACACTTGCGTGGTAAGGGTAAAGACAGCTCCATCAGTCTGGGGGAGGCGGTGGCGGCCCGGGCGGCGGGACTGACCCGGTAGGGGTCGTACCCCTCAAACAGGGCCTGGCGTGTCTTGGGTCGAGCCAGAGTCTGCAGACTCTCGCTGGCTACAGCCTTCAGGACACAATCCGGGACCGGCCCAGACACTGGCCTGGCGAAAGCGTGCTCTGCGTGAACCTGTTTAGGAGCTGAGAGTTGAAAACATAAGAGAGAGGAGCGGAAAATCCCTATTGAAAGCTCTCCAAACGTGCCGATATGGACTCACAGGCCAGCTGCAGTATTCGTGAGGAGGGCGGAGTGGGAACGCCAGGGGTGTGGGTGCTTGAATCCACGCTGGGGGCTTCAAATAACACCATCCTAGCTCTCTTGGGTTGAGCTAAATGACATATCCTAGGACTCGGCTTGACAGTTTTAACCGCATAGCGTAACTGTAAAGGCACAAGAATCCAGATCTGCCATGTGTCATGCAATAAACAGTGAACACATACTCTGCAGAATGTGCTGGAGGGCTTGTGATGCAACATTTACAAGTGTAAGCAACTGTAACACAGAAAAACACACCTACAAAAAGAAACAAGCAGAGCATTGACCAGTCCCTCCAGAAAAACGCGATTATGCGATCGCTGAATTCAATGCAAAATCAGCCAAAGTCCGCATATTTATACGGGGGCCGCATTTTTTCAAATACACTTTCACTTTCGCCGCATAAATTGCCGATTTCCGTGCAAAATATGCGGGGTTTGCATAATTTCATAATCCTCGCATTTTCGTTGCAAAAAAAAGTCACATGTATCTTAGCAGAAAGTTGAAAAATGTTGCGTTTGCTTCACATAAGAGCAGCCATTTCCCCCTGTTTCCATGGGAACGTTATGAAGTGACGCAATTACGCGACGCCAGACAGACTCACGGAGGCGATTGACATCTCACAAATCGAACTCGTATAACTGTCTGTCGAACGTTCTACTACTGTCACATTGTTACTTAATAAACAACATAAGATAAAAGTAGTAGCCTAGCTTAAAACAGAAATTACCCGCACACATGGGGTGTTCGACAGTTCAACAGGGAGCGCGCAGCTCTTAAAGGGGCCACACCTTATTTACACTCTTACAGTCTGAAATAAAACAAGATGAGAAATTAAATATTCCCAGCACTTTCTATGATGTAGTATGCTTGCTTATCAAAGGAAGTAATAAGAAATGACTCTTACATTAACAGGATGTTGGGGGAATCACTTTTTTTCTCTTTTTCATCAAACCGCAATTTTTGCAAGTTCCCTCAATTTTTGTAAATTCCAGCAATTTCATCGCATAAAATTGCATAAATATACCACATATTCCATCGCATTTTTAAAGAAAACTGGCCGCATAATCAATCAATTTTTGCCCGCAACAATCACAAAAAAAAACTCCGTGTTTTTCTGGAAGGACTGAATACTATTATGGTAAATGTTAAATATAAATCGCAAATTTTTTCACAAATTTTTGGAAATTACCACCACAAAATCAGTCATTTTGATCGCAAAAATCACAAAAAAAAAAATCGTGAAATCCTGGAGGGACTGATTGACGAACATTAGAAGATCTGCCAAATACTGCAATCAGTTTCTGGAGTTGTCCACCCAAGAATGAAAATTAGCATTTACTCACCATTAAGCCATCTTATTTGTATATGACTTTCTTCTTTCAACAATATGGAAAACATATACAGTACCGTGCAGAAGTCTTAGGCACACTTCTATTTTCCCCTCAAAGAAATGGTTTTAAGCCAGTTATTTATATATTTTGTTAGTAGGAAATATCAGTTTGCGTTTCCAGACATTAATTGTGCCATTAAATCCAGTGAAATTTTTGGATTCTGACAACAGCCAACGCTCCACACGGAGGTCGGATCTCACCATCATCGAGTGCATCTGATATTATATGAAGAAACAGAAAAAACAGAAACTAAGACCAGAAGAACTGCGGCAACGTTTCCAAAGATGCTTGAAAAGAGCTGCAAAACTAAAAACTATGTGCAATACCTGGACAAAAGCTGTTTTAAACGTAAAGGGTACTAAACACCTATTCATAAAAACAGTTAATAAAAGTGAATTGATAAATAAAATCTATTTATGATTATGACATTATTTTTGAAAACATTCTCATTTACAGCATTTTTACACAAGTGCCTTAAACTTTTTCACTGCAGCTTTGCAGGCAGGCAGTACCTTCGAGACGTTGCCGCAGTTCTTCTGGTCTTAGTCTCTGTTTTTTCTGTTTCTTCATATAATATCAGATGCACTCGATGATGGTGAGATCCGACCTCTGTGTGGAGCGTTGGCTGTTGTCAGAATCCAAAAATTTCACTGGATTTAATGGCATTAATATTTATGGATTTAATACCTGTACAGAGAACTGATTATAATTTGTTGTATATACAGACCATTCCTTTTATGGGTAAATTTAAATCTATCTTTGTGATAACTGGACATATTCATGACCAGTTATTAAAATTATATTCCATTTATTTGAGCTAAAAATCACTATCTATCTATCTATCTATCTATCTATCTATCTATCTATCTATCTATCTATCTATCTATCTATCTATCTATCTATCTATCTATCTATCTATCTATCTATCTATCTATCTATCTATCTATCTATCTATCTATCTATCTATCTATCTATCTATCTATCTATCTATCTATCTATCTATCTATCTAGTCTACAAGTTTAATAAACTATTTCATCTATAAACTATTTACTCACAGGAGCCAGAAGGGGGCGATCAGGCTGCCATCCATCAACAGGCACACGAGGCGAAGCCAGCGAACACACTCTTTGAGAAGGACATGCTTTTAGAGCCGCTGCACTAACCGTCCACTCCGGTGACCTTCTGAGAGGACAGACATGTGAGCTATGTTAAAGGGATAGTTCACTTTGAAATGAATTTTTGATATGTTTTAGCTTACCTCAAGGGCATCCCAATTAGGTCAAACCGTTCTAGTCTGTCAGTCATATAATGGAAGTTAATGGGATCTACCCTGCGTTCACCTCAAAGAGCATGCACAGAAAAGTCGAAAGTTCGTTTTCTCACACAAACCGCTCGTTTCGTGTCCTAGGCCATCAATGTGTACTTACATTAACGAGTCATTAAATCATGTTTAATTTGGACTTCTCTGTGCATGCTCTTTGAGGTGGTGACCATAGACCTCCATTATATGACTGATAGACGCAAACGGTTTGACCTAAAAATATCAAAATTGAAACTACTGCGGAAACAAAGACACCTACATCTTGGATGCCCTTGAGGTAAGCTAAAACATAATTAAAAATTAATTTCAAAGGAAACTATCCCATATTACCATAATACTATTTCTGCAGTACACGGTGCATATGCAAAAATAAAAAGGTCAACAAGCACTCAACTTGACCTTCCATTTCATGTGAAAATGTATGCATGAATCGTGATCATGTTCTTCTAGCTTCTTTCTTTTCTTCAAATCAGCTAGATGACACCCGAGAGAGCTCAATTCATATTTGCTTATTAGCTCATTTCAGATGCAATCATCTGTTGAGAACGCAGCCAATAAAAGCCCTTTGATGAGCTTTGAGACTGAGTTTAGCGTTTGAATGGAACCTTGAGGACAGCGAGTTATTGCATGAAGATGTCAGTTGTTTTACTGTATGGGTTATTAAACTCTAAACGGAAACTGAAATTATGAGATAAGCATCCTGGGATATTTTGAAAGTGATATGAATATGAGCTTATACACATGAAGATGGGCGTGCAGTGCATGTGAAACAGTCAATTAAATTCAATGGGAAAAAAAAAATTCAAGAATGAATGGAAATTGTATTAATACATGCATACATGATCACTTCCGTGCCCGTGCCTTCAGGTCACTTGGATGTGACTGTAGTAACAAGAGGTAAAAACGATATAAATACTGTTCGTTTTCTCACACAAACCGCTCGTTTCGTGTCTTAGGCCGTCAATGTGTACTTACATTTACGAGTCATTAAATCATGTTTAATTTGGACTTCTCTGTGCATGCTCTTTGAGGTGGTGACCATAGACCTCCATTAGATGACTGATAGATGCAAACGGTTTGACCTAAATTATCAAAATTGAAACTACTGCGGAAACAAAGACACCTACATCTTGGATGCCCTTGAGGTAAGCTAAAACATATCAAAAATTAATTTCAAAGTGAACTATCGCTTTAAGTATTTTTAATGGGAGTAACATTAGTCACCTGCTCTTCTTAAAAAGACGTCTCGATTGTTTGCTCTGGGCGAGCTGCTCCAAGCGAGGAGTCAGTTCTGTGGAGACAATCTCAATTATCTTTCCTGAAAATATTTTCAATAAACACAGTACAGATTGTAAACTTTCACAAAAAGTCAAGTAAAAGAGGTGCCAGATTTGCAACCTCGCGTTCATTAAGATTATGTTTCATAATTTTTCATAATGTTTCAGTATTTTCATAATGCTTCAAGGCGTTCGGTAAATGAAGTGATTCTCATACCGAAGACCGTTGTGGAGACGTTCTTTGACCTGGTTGGTAGTTCATCAAGCCAGTATACTGAACGCCTATTTTGATATTAAAAGAATACAAAAGAAGTAATTATTGCAGAAAAACAGAAATTTAGCTGCTGTATTTCATCACATACTCTTAAAAATCAAGGCATTCACAGTGATGGTTCCATTAACATCCATGAACATCCACAAAAGTTTCTTTATAGTGGAAAAAGGTTCTAAAATGTTCTACACACTAGAGGAAAAGGTAGTTATTTTATGAACTGTTCACTGAAAGGTTCTTCGAGGAACCAAAAATGGTTCTTATGGCATCACTAACCTTTATTTTTAAAGATACTACTGTTGGGGTCAATGTCACTGCAGTGTTATTACAGGAATGCGGCAGAGACGAGTTGATGTGAAAGCATGCATAATTCACAGTGGTGCTGTATGAGTGAATCAAAGAGCCCCCCTGTGGCCAAACACGCCTGTTCTTTTAAAAACTAGGTCAAGCGCAGAGGTTTTGACCATGTGACAGAATGACAGTCTCTATTTTCCTGGGACACAGCAGTGCAGTTGTGTCTCTGTAGAGGATGTTGCCACATTTAAGTCCTGGTACGTCTTGTATATCTATATTTTCAAATGACATTCAAAGCAGAGTAAGACGTTCTTAATTATTACTCATTATTTATCTATATACACTCTTAAAAGAAAAGGTTCTATATAGAACCTTAAAAGGTTCTATCAGCGCTACGTATTTGGAACCACTAAAAGGTTCTATACACTCTTAAAAAAAGGTTCCTCTGGGTTCTATATAGAACCCGTACTTGGCCAATAAAACCTTTTACCAAAAAATAAAATAAATAAATGGTTCTATATAGAACCATTTTGGAGTTCCATATATGAAGCGGGGGATGGAACCATTTCTGGTTCTAAAGAACCATTTCTTCTAAGCAGTGGTGGAATGTAACGAAGTACAAATACTTTGTTACTTTACTTAAGTACATTTTTCACGTATCTTTACTTTACTTAAGTACAATAAATAGTGCATACTTTTTACTTTTACTTCGTTACATTTTGCAGCAATTACTATACTTTCTACTCCACTACATTTCTACAACTTCTGTTACATTTTCTGATCAGTTTTTCCCTGCCAAAACGTAATCTGACCGTCCGTTCGTTGCACGTTTGTCTCACCAGTGACGTTTGGTTGCCATAGATACAGTATATCAACCCGGTCACACTAAATGCGTCTCACACGCAGTGTGTTTATCATGCAACTCATACGCAAAAATTTGTTTTTACGTGCATAGGAAACACACCGTGTGTAATATATGTTTGGTTTGGTTAGGATTATGGCAAGCCAAGAGGTTCAGAATTACACCATAAATGAATCGCGTTTACTGCCAAACATAGTTATTAACATATAGTAAGGATAAGCATGATATTGCCTAATTGCAAGCTTGTTTCAGAAATGGTGACATTTTTTTCCATCATTATTGAACATCATTATAGGAGTAGGCTATTAGGTTGAATGAGTTAGAATTAAATGTTTTATTAATCATTAGAAAATAGACATTAAGATAATAAATTGTTATGCAAGTACTTTTACTTTTAATACTTAAAGTACATTTAAAATAAAGTACTTTTTACTTAAGTATGGTTTTCATTGTGTTACTTCTACTTTTACTAAAGTAAATATTTATCTGGGTATTTGTACTTTTACTTAAGTACTGAGATTCAGTACTTCCTCCACCACTGCTTCTAAGGCCCCGTCCACACTATTGCGTTTTCATTTAAAAACGGAGAATTAAAACGAAAACGATCTCCGTCCACACTAGCGTTTTACCTGCGTATTAGAATTTATCTCCGTCCACACTAAAACGACTGAAAACGTGGATCACGTGACCATTCACCAACACTGGGCATGCGCGCGCCGGTGTAAACAGTGGTTGGCGAATCAGGGAAAGATACGTCATGACTGATGACACCCAATCATAGAGCCGAGCGTGAGCCTCTGCGTCATCGTTTGTAAACTCCTCCGTTTTGTCTCGTCCATACTAAAACGCCCTCCGGAGATTCAAAACGTACGTACGACGTATCTTTCCCTGATTCGCCAACCACTGTTTACACCGGCGCGCGCATGTCCAGTGTTGGTGAATGGTCACGTGATCCACGTTTTCAGTCGTTTTAGTGTGGACGGAGATAAATTCTAATACGCAGGTAAAACAGTAGTGTGGACGGGGATCGTTTTCGTTTTAATTCTCCGTTTTTAAACGAAAACGCAGTAGTGTGGACGGGGCCTAAGAGTGTATAAATATATAGTCACTAATTAACAATGACTTGTTTCAGTAAACTCCTAATTACTGCTTATTAATAGCTAGTAAGGTAGTTTAAGATTAGGTATTGGGTGGATTAAGGGATGTAGAATATGGTCATGCAGAATAAGCCAATCTAATAATAACAAACAGCACATATGCATGCTAATAGCAATTAGTTAGTGAGAATTGGACCTTAAACTAAAGTGTTAGCAATTTTCTTTCACTGGCCGTCTTCTTTGACTAGGTTTTCTTAATTAATCACTCTCCTGTCTCTGAGTTTATCTAGAAATCTAACTCTTCATCTTGTTGACTTGACCCGCATCTACTGGACTCCTGCCCATCTGTCATCTTTGCACCGGTTTCTTTCTTCATTGATACATATATCAATGCTCTCTTTTGTACTTTTTATTTTACAAAAGAGAGCTTTACGTATTATTACAAAATCACAATATAGGGATCATAGCAATGATTTATTTTTAAAATTAAACATTCTAAAATTTTATGATTTAGTGGATTACAAGGTTACATTGATAATGTATAAAGTGTATTATAAAATGCTGCCTGATAAAATTTTGAGTATGTTTGAGAAACGTTATTGTAGGTATGAGTTGAAAGGAATATGTTTGTTTAAAAAACTGAAGGTACGAACAAACACTAGATGTAGAACTATCTCTGTAAGAGGAGTGAATTTATGGAATTGTTTGCATACAGATCTAAAATTGACACAAACAATAAGTGGATTTAAACGGCTCCTAAGAAACAAGATGATATTTACATATAGATAGGTGTGGGTAATTAAAATCTATGACTTTGTTGTTTCAAGTGTTGCAAGAAGAAAACTGAGCACTGTTTGACTGTTGTAAAAATTGTTTGAATATTTGTTGCTGTATATTTGTTAATGATAAACCAAATAAAATGAAATGAATGAATGAATATACCTTTGCTTCATTTCAAGAAACCCAACCTCAACCCTCAGTTCTATCTAATCCTATTTCAACCCTACCGTATCATTAATTGCAAAATTACTAGAAAGAACGGTTGTCTTTTCTAGTTGAAATATACTCTCTTAGATTCCTTTCAGTCTGGCTTTTGCCCATTTCATAGTACTGACACTGCCCTTGTAAAGTTAGTAAATGGTCTACTACTTTCTGCTGACTCTGGCTCTCTTTCTCTCTATACTTCTCAACCTGATTTAATCTAAAATGATTTACTTATTTCTTGCCTCTCAGATGTGGGTGTTGCTCTTTTTTGGTTTTCCTTCTATCTCTCTGATAGACAATTTTACATTTCAATGCAGGATTTTAGATCTCAGACTATCCCTGAAGCAAGGTGCCCCCCAGGGAACCATTACTATTCATTATTTACTGTACATACTACCTCATACACGGTTTTATCATTAGCTGATGACATCCAGATATACTCAATGTGCAAGCCCGCTTTATCAAATTGATAGCATATCCACTTTTAAAACTCTCTGAAACGTAATAAGGACAAACCTGAGATCATTATTAGATGAGATTGAGATAACCTGAGATTATTACCGACCCCAGCACTTAGCATACAAGCAAATTCCTACAGACTTTGCCTGTGAGATTGTTAGTACAAACCAAACCATTCAGTACTGTAAATTTCTCTCTCACATTTGAGGCACATATCAACTATCACTAAATCTGCTTTCTTTCATTTAAATGTCACATTACCCATTGTTAATAATGTATAGGCTACTTTACAAGGTATGTTCTATATAGCCTACATACATAATGTAGGCTATGTACTATATATATATATATATATATATATATATATCACATAAACACTTATTTTGCCTAACTATATTGAGCGATAAGAAAATAGCAAACATTTATTTATTAAATAAATTATGTAATTTGAAACCTTTGCATCGGGATGTTGTATATAAACCATTTTTTACAGTCTATGATATAAACACACGGCCCGCTGTTGACCTATATAAGGATTGTGCTGGTGTACCTGTCTGGGAATCTGAGCAGGTTTGCTTTGGGCAGCGCGAGGCGGTCTGTGCGCGTGGCCATGGTGAAGCGCGCTCCTGCTCACTAAACACAACAGCTTACAGTAGATATAGCTGAACTCTGAAATAGAAACGTGTGCTTTAACATGTATAAACAAACCATTGCAAATATATCTGCATACACATGCAGGCTAACTGAATACAAATAAAGTGAATGTTGGTATGCGCATAAATTCGAAGGAAAAAACAAAGCAAAAAAACAAAGCGAAAGAATAACCTAAAACTTCAGATAATATCGATAAATGCCGTTTAAATGTTGTTTTATTAGATGAACAGAAGCTTCCACAACTCACTCACCGATCCAAGCGTCAGTGCGCGTTACGTGTCACCATAGCGAACGGTGACGTCAGGACGCTCGCTACCCGGATCTTCATTAAATGCGTTGGGGGAAAAAAAAACGTACATTTTGTACAAATACAGAGGTTTAAAATCATTTTCTGTAGGAGTCACATAGGAGTCAGCCGTTATTACAAGGCCATTAGGAAGGACATTCTCAAATCCCGTATCACGTTTTAAAGACACAAAAGAATTCTCTCTCAATACTCACTCGTTGTTTTCATGTTATGGGGACTTCAGACATAACAATTTTATCCGGTAGCCTACAAACTGTTTATTCTACCACCCCACGCTAACCCTTCCCCTAAACCTACCCATCACAGAGAACTTTCAGCATTTTTACATTTTCAAAACACTTCACTTCTATGATTTATAAGCTGTTTTACTCATGGAACCAAAAATGTTTGTCAAAATGTACTGGGAGACAAAAAAAGAGTCCCAATGAGTTAAAAACAACAACAACAACAACAACACACACACACACACACAATTATATTACAGTTTCAATTTGGATAAAGTTGTGAGGTGAAACCAACATAACCACAGCTAGAGAAAAAAAGCAAATCGAATTTATGCACTGGACTCACTTTTGGGTTGCAAAATACAGACCCAAGATAATTAATTAAATGATAATAAAATCAATTCACTTGACTTGCATGAAATAATCAGTTTGAGGTGTAGCTAATTCTGCTCAGATAAATAACAGTGTCAGTGTGAGCTCCAGCACAGCAGCAGATGCGAGTCAGAGCTTAGCTTGCATAATGATCACCAAAGTCAAATACTGGTAACTGAGCCCAGGAGAGAGGGAACCACGATCACAATGACGAAGATTACAAAAACACAAATGCATCTGAAAAGAAGGCCATCAGCAGCTGTTGGCACGGACTCATCAGTGTGTGTCCTCTTTCATTCAGATCTCACTGCAACTCCTGCCAACTCAACTCAACACACCCTTCGTATCATATTCGGATTGGTCAAACACACTATACAATGTTTGTACAGTGACCTCTAAAGTGGTAAAAGATCCCTGTGCTAGTTTCACATCACTTTAGCATACTTTGAAACAGTGTGGAATGTAATGTTTCCGGACTCTTAATTGCATGTTATTTACAATTAAATATAAAATTATTATTAAATGCATACATAATGCATTTAGATGAACATTAGAATGCTTTTTGACCCCACAATTACTTCTATTGTGTTTGATATATGTTTAAAGTGCACTGCCGTATGGACTGACAAGTGTTTATGATAAAGTAAAATATAGGTCAATTCTGGATAAATTAGGACAAAATTTATCTGTATTCACCTGTAATTTGTCCCACTGAGACGCCTGGGGAAAAAAATGTCCCATTTATCCTGAATTTACCTACTTTAATGCAATTTCTACTGAAACTTGTTTTTTTTTAAATATTTGTAATGAAGTTGCAATTTAGTACATTTAAAAAGAAAAAAAAAAAAAACATTAAATAACATGTCAAAATTATAATCATCAAAACAAGTATATTTAAAGCATGACAACACATTATTAAAACAATGATTTATGGTGTACTTTAAAATTAATCTTTTATTGTGACTGTACTTAAATATTTAAGGCAGCAACTCACAATCAGCATCGACGTTTAAGTCAAATCAACTTAAATTACATAAAACTGACTTTAAAAAATGAGTTGAGTCTTGTATAACTTATGTCATGTTGTCTTAACTTATTAATCATATTTTTTCGTGTACACACACTTAAGTGGCTTTTTATTTCATTAATCTATCTGAGTTTTTTTTTAAAATGATACACTTAAGTACACATTCAATACATGTAAGTGCACAAGGTAAATATTTCATATAGTAAAATAAACTCATTGCAATATTTCATGTCTTCTAAGCATCAGTGCAATACGCTGGATAATATTAAGTATCCATGTACTAAGTGTGATAATACACATCTTAAATCAATCCCAACACGACACAAGAACCCTAATTCCTAAAATAAAGAGGGTTCTTTGCCAGTCATTATATAAATATTACATCCTAATGAGGACAAATATAATCTGCTAAACCCATGTGAAGCTTAATGATCTTTGAAGCCTATAATACGGCTCTTGAGAAAAGGGCTGTGCTGTCACTGCAGGGCAAAACTCTGAACATCAGTGTGTTTCAACATGCTGAAGTATGACATATGAGCACAAATCACTATACATGTAGACACATGCCAAATATTTACCATAGTATTTGTTTTGCCTGATAATTCATTAACAGGTTGAAATATTACATTTTTCTAGAGTAAAATCCACAAAGGCATTAAAGGGATAGTTCACCCAAAAATGATAAATCTGTCATCATTTACTCATCCTCGTGTTATTCCATACCTGTGTGAGTTTATTTCTTCTGCTGAACACAACAGAAGATATTTGGAAGAATATGAGCAACCGTACAGTTGAACAACCTCCGTCACTTGCAATAAAACACAACATTGTGCTTTTATTTGCGACACTCTAAACCTAAAACGGTAACCCAACCAAACACACACACTGTTTAAAAAGCAAAACATATTTCCAACCCCATTTCAAAAGAGTCTGTGGGTCCCATCTTTTGGACATTAATCATAGCATTGGTTTTCATTCCTTGTCCAAAGAGCTTACATATTCAACATTACGTATTCTACATAGAAAATCAAATGCGTCTTATTTAATACGGAAATCAATTAAATTTAGGGTTCGTTAAAATGAAGGACTTTCCGTACCATAGCTTTATGCCACTTCTATCGTGAGAACGGCTATTACAGTTTACATCACAGCAGGTAGACGGCATCTTGTGCGCTGTTTGAGCCGCAGATTCCCAAAATGCTTTGCGTTCACCTCTGGTAATACGTCACATTAGCTATCTCTTAACAAACACCAGTATTCATCTAGTACAGCACTTAGACTGACAGAAAACAGTTTTCAAGAATTACGTGTTGCTCTTATGCTCACCAAGGCTGCATATATTTGATCAAAAATAGTTATATTATGAAATATTATTTTTTTTCTATGTAAATATATAGTATAGTGTAATGTATTTCTGTGATCAAAGCATCAATACTCCAGTCTTCAGTGTCACATGATCCTTCAGAAATCAGTCTAATATGATGATTTGCTGCTCAAGAAATATTTATGATTATTATGAATGTTGAAAATAGTTCATATTCTTCATTAAAAACGTGATACACTTACATTCAACTGATTGGAGTAAGAAAAATTTAATTTTATCGCCAAATTTATCATGTTACAAAAATGTTTCTATTGTTGTTTTCAACTTTTTTTTCATCAAAAAAGAGTCCTGATTTCGTCATGATTACCTTCATTTCTATGGTCTAATACTTGCCCACACCCTCCGGTTGCCCTTTTCTGCTCTTTTTGGATCAGGCCGAAGGGATCAGCTATTGCCGCGGTGATCAAGGTGGTTTCCTGGTGCTTGTCCAGGAATTTTCTTTGACCCGACACTGATGAAATGTTCCTGCTTCACACACACACAGAGAGAGAGAGAGAGAGAGAGAGAGAGAGAGAGAGAGAGAGAGACACACACACACACACACACACACAAATAAACAGTTTCAGCCCAAGGCATATTAGTCAAAAAACAAATATAGAAAACTATGTCACCATGCCCTTTATTTTTCGCAATTTTAATCACTTTTTTGCCTTCACTAGTTTATAATTGTTGTATAATGATAATTAAGAATAATAATAAATAACACAATACTGTTTAAAATAGTTTAGAGTGTAGCATGTCAGCTACCCAAGTGTAAACACAACAGTATTATAATAAACATCTTGTCAAGCGGACAGTAACGCGGCGAGACATTCTCAGCATACCGACATTAACACAATGCAAGGATGCGGGACAGTTCTTCAGTGTGTGTGTGTGTGTGTGTGTGTGTGTGACTCACTCAGGACAGGGGTGCCACTGGATTCCTCAGGACAGCACTTCGAATGTGACGCGCAGGACAAAGACCACAGGAGAACTGAGAGAAAAGTCTATGACAGGAAGTCTATCTGGAAGTGTATCACACCGACATGATGCACTCTCAGAAAAAAAAGGACAAAAGCTGTCACTGGGGCGGTACCTTTTCAAAAGGTACACTTTTGTACCTAAAGGGTGCATATTGGTACCAATATGCAGCCTTTAGGTACAAAAGTGTACCTTTTGAAAAGGTACCGCCCCAGTGACAGCTTTTGTACCTTTTTATCTTTTCAATATCTCATTCAGAAGCCCATTTCTGCCACATTATGATTTGGTAAAAAAATAAATAAATAAAATAAAATCAAATTATGAACTCTTTGACCTCATAATTAGGACATCACTTTTATTAGCACATCATAATTTTGTATTTGTCATGATTTTTTTTTATATCTCATTTATGATTGTCTCATAATTTTTTTACTTATTACTAGTATAAATTTTGACCAGTCATTTAAACTTTTGCAGGAATGTCATTATTATCACTGTCTTAGTTTTGATTGTCACAATTATGACTCTCATTTTTGACTTTTCTCATTATAAAGAAAAAAGCTTTGCTAGATCATAATTTTGACTAAATGTTATATTCATGACAAAAAGTAAAGACTGATACTAAGTTACAGTTATGCAAAGTCACTGACAAAAATTGACTCAATCTCATAGTTACATTTTTTATGAGAGTCAATTGATTTTTAGCTCAATTATGATTTAATATCTCACAATTTCAACTTGTGCCTTAGTTTTGTGCCATATTAGTGATGTCATAATCATAACTGCTTATCTCGTCTTTGACTTGTCTGAATTTATAACTTATCTTATAAAGAAAAAAATGCTTCATAATTATAACAAAATGTTATATTTATGACAAAAAGAAAACTATACTAAATCGTTATTATGTAGTCACTGACAAAAAGCCTTTAATTTAAACTTTTATTACGGTCAATTTTGACAGATTTTTATCTCATTATTTTATACCGAGTCAATTTTGACCATTCATTTCGACTAGCAATTACTGTCATAGTTTAAATTTTTGCCATAATTATGTTAGTTTCGACTTCTTGTCGTAATTTCAACTTATCTTTTTTATCTTTTATGACAATTATAATTTTCCAAAACACGATTTTCCTTGATTTACATTCCCCATTCCTTATTACTGATAATTCGCCAACATTATCCTACTTGTTCTTGTATTTGCTGCTTATATCGGTTTTTAAATACATCAAAATACGTGGTTTAAACACCACATCACGTACAGAATACACACTTAACCAATCATCTGCTTATAACTTAACCCCCAGGTGCTCTTCGGTCATTTCTGACCGAAAAATGTTCTGTTTTGAAATTTTAAAAATCACAGCTTCATCGCAATGTTACGAAACTTGGTGACTTTTATGGCATTAGGTATGTGAACACAAAAAAAAAAATTGAGGTCATGATCCGAGCATGCTAAGTGGTCTTAAAAAAATAGTCACACTTGTGGTCTTTGGTCAAAAATGACCCCATAGGAAATGAATGGGAAATTGTAAAAAAAAAAGAAAAAGAAAAAAAAATTGGGAATATTTGTTTTTTGTCATTTTTTTTATAAGAAATAGTTTTTGAGATTGTTTCAACTATATATACAAATCCACCACCAACAACAACAAAAATGTGTTCATAAACAGCTGGGGAATTCACATGCCTCTCCATAGAGAGCTGCACATGCCATCTAGTGGTCACACCATGATTCTACGCTTTTTCTCTATACTGTAACCAGATGGTGCTAATTTTCTTCAAAAAGTATTTTTTTTCTGAAGGCCTAGACTCTATATTAAACTAAAATACTGCATTAATATTTTTTTGAAGAAAATAACATATATATAGAAAATAATATATATTTTTCTATGGCAAAAATAAACCATAAATATTGCATAAATATTAATAAATTCATTTAAATTGTCTCAAAATACTAAATTAAAAAGAATAAATATTATAGAACAAAAATAAATTGTATTGGTTTTACTGGGATGGAGAAAGTTTCATTTTTAGGTGTCCGGTCACTTTTGACCGGGAAGATAACAAGTGTGACTCCGAAACGAAGAGCACCTGAGGGTTAAAGGTTTTGAAGCAAACCATCATTTGTTGGTCGAGAGATGCAGAAGACAAAGCGCAAGAGCTAACTAATAGAAGGCCTTTAAAACAGTCACAGAGCTCTTATCATCTGCAGACTGCGATAGGAGAAACATTTCAGACGTTATTTCATAACACACACATACCCAGAGGCATCAGAGCTCAGAGTCAACAACAGAGTGTGTGTCAGCTCGGTCACATGGAGGAGGTCTGACCTATTTTTACAGTGTTTTCGCTGCCTTCTGCTTCTCGCTTCAACCCAGTAATGTCACATACAACCGTGTACCATGGGATAATAATTCCACACAATTTATTTATATTTTTAGAAAACAAGACTATTTGTTCCAAAGAAAAGCTGGAAAACAGCAAATAGAAAAAACCCATAAACTCACTAAAATTACAGTCATAACAAAACAGCAACCGTATGGATTTCTAAAGCAAGTCAAAATGCAGTAGTGTGTGTCACGAGCAAGTAAACCAATCCCAAACCACGTTAGCATAAAAGCTGTTTATCGGAGAGAGGGAGATTGTGTTTCTAGATTTCACTGTGGTCAAACTGGCCTTATTTCAAACATCACGTTAACCCAAATGAACTCAAGAGAAGATAACAGTCATGTAAGCTTTAAGTATTGCTAATATGGCACAGAGCGGTATCATGATGGGTCGCA
The DNA here is from genome assembly GCF_988280905.1 of Pimephales promelas. Classification (NCBI taxonomy): domain Eukaryota; kingdom Metazoa; phylum Chordata; class Actinopteri; order Cypriniformes; family Leuciscidae; genus Pimephales; species Pimephales promelas. Next base: position 39,779,965 of record NC_142773.1, on the reverse strand, counting down.
TTGTGACAGCAGCCTTAAGTGAAGCGAAACGCCACCGTAATAAAGACTGCTTCCTGTCATACTACAAGACCGGAGCACAAGTGTAGCATTAGATCACTTCCTGTTTTCATCATCCTCTGGGATCCATTCGGACGAGTGAAAGTCACATATCCTCGCTTCCCTCACCATTAAACAATGATTCATCGCTTCTACACTGACAAAAGGAAGTTAAGGACCGCTTTCCTGTTCCTGTTCCTAAAGAGAAGCCCTGATGTTCACCTACAGTCACTCAAAATTAAATTCGGTCATTATTCACTCACACTCATGTCCTTCCAAACCAGCATGATCGTATATCATGGAACAGAAAGGGAGAACTACAGTGAATAGTGTTAAATGTACAATACAATGAAAGTGGATTGTGACCATCTCAGATAAAGGAGTAGTTCACTCTTAAAAAAAACTTTTGCTGATAATTTACTCACCCCCATGTCATCCAAGATGTCCATGTCATTCTTTCTTCAGTCGAAAAGAAATTAAGATTTTTGATGAAAACATTCCAGGATTTTTCTCCATTTAATGGACTTCAATGGGGTCCAAATAAGAGTTTCAGTGCAAACTGCAAACTGTTCAAAGGGCTTTAAACGATTCCAGACGATGAATAAGGGTCTTATCAAGCGAAATGATCGCTCATTTGAAAAAAAAAAAAAAGTTTAGGTTTTATAAGCACAAATGCTCGCCTTGCTCTGTTCTGTGATGCACGCTCCTGTTCGAACTCGTTCATCAAAATGAACGAATCTTTTCCAGAGTCAACTCGTTCATTTCGTTTGTGGAATCAACCAAATGACACGAAAAAAGATTTGTTCATTTCGAACAGGAGAGTCACGAAACGCGCATCACAGAACAGAGCAAGGCGAGCATTTGTGCTTATAAAACTTAAACTTTACTATTTTTTTTTTAAATGAGCGATCGTTTCGCTTGATAAGACCCTTATTCATCGTCTGGAATCGTTTAAAGCCCTTTGAACAGTTTGCAGTTTGTACTGAAAGTGTCTTTTGGACCTTGAACCGTTTGGTTCCCATTGAAGTCCATTATATGGAGGAAAATCCTGGAATGTTTTCATCAAAAACCTTAATTTCTTTTCGACTGAAGAAAGAAAGACGTGGACATCTTGGATGACATGGGGGTGAGTAAGTTTTTTTAAGAGTGAACTACTCCTTTAAGCTCTAAAAAAAGACAAAAAGCACCATAAATGTAGTCCATATGACTTTTGAAGCTAAAATTTAAGTTTCAACTTTTTATGTCATAATTTTTATATGGCATAATTTTTTCAAATGTTAATAATGGCTCAACGGCAACCTTTTTGTCATACTTTAAACTTATCTTATGAAGAAAAAAAATGCTTTGGTATTTGATAATTATAACAAAATGTCTTTGAGATACTAAATCATTATTATGCAGCCACTGATAAAAAAAGCCTTCATTCTATAATTTAAACTTTTATTACTGTCAATTTTCACTCATACTTTTGATTGTCAATTGATTTTTATCTCTTATTATTTGTCAATTTTGACCATTCATTTCGACTTGCAATAATGTCAGAATAATTTCTGTCATAGTTTTAATTTTTGCCATAATTATGACTTTTTAAAAACTTTTTGAGTTAAATTTAAGTTATTTGTATCTTTCCCTCTGCCCTAGTTTTATTAATGCAGAAACACAAAATGAGAATCGAGAGCTTCAACATGGTGAAAAATGTTACATAAATTGTGACGTTATAACTATGACATAAAAAGTAAAAATTTACAAGAAATATAAATTATGACGAGGCATAATTGCCAAAAATGGACTTGTCAGAATCGACTTATCTTATCATTCAGAGTTAACTCACCCTTTCAACTTTTTATCTCATAATTATGACCATTTATGTCAATTTTTAAGTTGTTAAGTTGCCTTAGTTTGAATACGAGGAAACAAAAATGAGAATTAAGAGCTGTGACATAATGAAACATTAATGAATAACAACTAAAATTGTGCCGTTTTCCTCACACAAAGCTACTGTATGGCCTCAAAAGACTTATTATGGACTATATTTATGATTTGACCCTTTTTAGTGCGGTCATCATTCGATTTCATTGCATGGAAAAAGAGCAGCTCAAAAAGCATCAAAATATCTCTTTTGTCACACAGGTTTGGACCGACACGACGATGAGTAAATGACAGAATCGTCATTTCGTGTGAATTATTTCACTTTTGAAAACAAGAAACTCTACAGAGGATGAGATTTGTAGTGCACATTGCTTTTTCTTTTAGTATTGTAAATGTTTATAAATACTTTGGTCAGTTTACATTTTATCCTCAAATCTTAAATCTATCATTTGAAGAGTTTGGAGCAGAAAATGAATATTGCAGTTCCCACAGTGATGCAAAGAAGCATTAAAGTCCAGCGAGAATATTCTTCATATGTGTGTCGCACGTCAATACAGTGTGTTTCCATTCGCATCGCGCTCCGGAAAAATCGAAAACGCACTCCGAACACAAATCAAACGCTCAAAGATCTGCTCGAGCCTTCAATGTGTGATTGATAATGAGGTGTGTGTGTGTGTGTGTGTGGCCTCAGAGCGTCTGCACCAGCACCGGGAAGAGCAGAGACAGGTGTTCGGCTCCGCGGATGGGCAGTTTGTTTGTGGTGTAGTAATGAATGACTTCAGGGATGGTGTCGAACGGAGGACTGTTCTCTCCCAGGATGAACTTCCCATCACGAGACTGCGAGAACTTCATGTGCATGAACCCGTGACAGCTCCTGCAGGGAGACAAAGCCATTGAGTTTGCATCTTTTCATGGCATGCAATGAAACGTGTCAGCTGGTAGATCTTGGGCTATACTGTTGAAAATCATTTTATTTTGAAATCTGAAATAAAATCCAATGTAAATATTAGAAGCTTTCCTGCCTTGGCAACTAAGTGAAATAAAATGATTCAAAATAAAACTTGAATAAAATTTAAGCTGCATAGAAATACAAAACAAAAATGGAAAAAAGCACATAAAATGACTCAAACTTAAAAATATGAAAACATAAAAATAAACACTGAAAATATAAAAATAAACGCTAATTCAAAATATTAATAAATACTATAAATGTATAAAAATAATACTAAAATAACCCTGAAGTGAAAGCAGTGATGAAATGTGGAGATATGCATTGCAAAATAGATAAAAGATAAAACTGTTACAGTTTAGTTTCTGAGCGATGTTGCAACTTGGGAGAAAAAGGAAAAATAATGAAGCAAATTTCATTTGTAAAGTATTAAATTCACCGGATCATTCATAAAAAGGTCATAACAGCATGAATACATTTTTAGTTTACACTTGTGACAGTTACACTGTACTTATTAGTAATATTAGCTAATTAACTGCATGTACTTACTATAGAGCTACAGTTAGGGACTTGTAATTATGCAGAATTTACTGTTAATACTATAGTAAGGACATGTGGTAACGTCTAACTATGTCACCTTAAAATAAGGTTTACAATAACCGTAGCCCTCAAACCGTATTCACTTTATAGCCCTTAATCCTGTATTTGTGGACAAATGTGGGCACAGAGGACTCAAGTGTGATCCTAATTTTTATTTATTATAAATATCCTTATAATAAATATGCTAATGATCCTAATTTTTATTTATTATATTTTATTTATTTATCCATTTATTAATTTTGGGGGTATTTTTGAATTTATTTACTTCAAAAAGTACTATATTTTCTATGTAAATTATTTCAATGTAAATTAATTACTATTAGTAGTAAATTACTACTATTTAACAACATTAAAATATCATTCCATCATGCTCTAAATTACAGTTTTCCCCATTCATTTCTATGGGTGCCCATTTTTGACCCAAATACAAGATTAAGGTTTTTTATTTTCACCCACTTAACATTGTAGAATTGAGTCAAAAAATTGTGTGTTTAGGAGGAAAACTTAGGAAAAGTAGCCAAGTCTTGTACCGCTCAGATCAAGGGAAGTATTTTTTTAAAATAAATCAAAATTATTTTGCCCACATTTGTCCAGAATACGGTTTTAGGGTAAAAAAGGGTTATTTAGCAAAAAACAACAACATAAAAAACAATATGATGATCTATATAATTAAAAAAAAAAAAAAAAAACTTGATAAAGATGCACATCATGATGTAAGATTTTGGTCATTCTGCTCACACCTATACCCACAGCCATGCTTTTTAATGGGCACTACATTATTAATAGCATGCTAAACACATTCACAAAACCCCTCAGACCTGAATAAATTACACATTCAACCAGAATAACTAGATGTAACTAACTTCCCTCCAGCAGGAAAATATCAAGGTAGTTACAGAAGAACAAAGCATGAGGAAAAAAAAAAAATCAAGATGGCTGCTAGGGGATTGCTATGTGGTTGCTAAGGTGTTCAGGCTGGTTGCTAGGTGGTTGCTTACAGTCCAAACAAAACCAGCCTTAGATATTCTGGTTTCTAGTTGACTCTGGGCCTTCCTTCAATGTACATCTTGAATTACATTATCAAATTATAAATCTGAAAACCGTCATAAAATATTAACATCAAATGTTTCATTTAGATTGTTTATGTGGATTTTCATAAACCTGTAAATATTAATGTTGGTCATGTGTTTTATGTACACAGAAAGACTCTGGCCTTAATAACCACATAAACATTTGGCAGACGCAGAAGCAGAAACATGAACCTAGCAGGAACAATGTGTGCTATTTATAGAGACAAATGACTCCTGATTCATGAAACAAAGGCGAATATGGGACATCAGTTATTATATCTCTGAAAACAATCATAACAGACAGGGCAAAACAGTGGACACTTTAATGGACGATAATACCACACTAAAAGAGAGAAACGGCAGTCGTTTTCTCCTCGGAAATGATTTGCAGCAGAAAAGGAAATTATAAATCAGAGGAACAGCACTGTGACTGAACTTGAACTGAAATGATGTCACTGAATCAGTGTATTGGGTTCTGACAGTGAGTTTACCTGAGAGAGAGCGAATAGTCGTTTCGGATGGTTTGGCTTTTCCTCACCAGATAACTGCACTCCTTACAGAGCGTGAGCAGAGATTCGGCTTCTGAGCGCGTCAGTGCACCATGGTACCACCTAAAACACACACACACACACACACACACACACACACACACACACACACACACGGGTCACTACTAGGGTTTTCATGATACAATATATTCAGCAGAAGATACATTCACGATTCACTCATAACTTCTGTTATTTGAAAATGCAGAGAGATTGAGTACAATAGATAGATAGATAGATAGATACATAATCACTTAGACAGACAGACAGACAGACAGACAGACAGATAGATAGATAGATAGATAGATAGATAGATAGATAGATAGATAGATAGATAGATAGATAGATAGATAGATAGATAGATAGATAGATAATCACTTAGACAGACAGACAGACAGACAGACAGACAGACAGACGGACGGACGGATAGATAGACAGACAGACAGATAGATAGATAGATAGACAGACAGATAGATAATCACTTAGACAGACAGACAGACAGACAGACAGATAGATAGACAGACAGACAGACAGACGGACGGACGGATAGATAGACAGACAGACAGATAGATAGATAGATAGACAGACAGATAGATAATCACTTAGACAGACAGACAGACAGACAGACAGACAGATAGATAGATAATCACTTAGACAGACAGACAGACAGATAGATAGATAATCACTTAGACAGACAGACAGACAGACAGATAGATAGATAATCACTTAGACAGACAGACAGACAGACAGACAGACAGATAGATAGATAGATAGATAGATAGATAGATAGATAGATAGATAGATAGATAGATAGATAGATAGATAGATAGATAGATAGATAGATAGATAATCACTTAGACAGACAGACAGACAGACAGACAGATAGATAGATAGACAGATAGACAGATAGACAGATAGATAGATAGATAATCACTTAGACAGACAGACAGACAGACAGATAGATAGATAGATAGATAGATAGATAATCATTTAGACAGACAGACAGATAGATAGATAGATAGATAGATAGATAGATAGATAGATAGATAGATAGATAGATAGATAGATAGATAGATAGATAGATAGATAGATAGATAATCACTTAGACAGACAGACAGACAGACAGACAGACAGATAGATAGATAGATAGATAGATAGATAGATAGATAGATAGATAGATAGATAGATAGATAGATAGATAGATAGATAGATAGATAGATAATCATTTAGACAGACAGACAGACAGACAGACAGATAGATAGATAGACAGATAGACAGATAGACAGATAGATAGATAGATAATCACTTAGACAGACAGACAGACAGACAGATAGATAGATAGATAGATAGATAATCATTTAGACAGACAGACAGACAGATAGATAGATAGATAGATAGATAGATAGATAGATAGATAGATAGATAGATAGATAGATAGATAGATAGATAGATAGATAATCACTTAGACAGACAGACAGACAGACAGACAGACAGACAGATAGATAGATAGATAGATAGATAGATAGATAGATAGATAGATAGATAGATAGATAGATAGATAGATAGATAGATAATCATTTAGACAGACAGACAGACAGACGGATCTCAGATTTGCAGATGCGAATACCTACACCTGTTTCTCCAGGGCCAGTGTGGGGTCCACTCTCTCTCCCAGGATGCAGTGGGAGTTGCTGGTCTTGCTCAGGCTGGACGGGGGACTGATTCTGGACACTCCTGCTTTCCTCAGGGGATCGTCACTGGGCAGAGTACACTGGTCCCAGTCTCCCGCTTCAAACGTCACTACAAAACACACATTACAAACAAAGGTTAGCTTTAGGGCCTGTACCTTTTTTATATATTTTTGAAAGAAACCGAATAAGTCGTGTCCATAGTACAAACAATGCAAGACGAGTTACAGATACATTACTTGTCGTTAGAGTCAAATCACTAACTGAGTACAGAATAAGCATTAATGAGAGTGATAATAGTGAATCTCGGTGTTGTAAGGCAGCACTGGAGGACTCCCGCTCCCTCTCTGCCCTTTTGAGAAGCTCTTGTCATGTTTGTGTGACAGAGCGTGAGCAATCCATGAGCAACTGGCAATCTGATCAGAAATGGTGAAATGACAGTGTGTGACATTTCAGTCGCATAGGGAGAGATGGTCTGAGTGTGCGTGTGTGTGTGTGATGGAGAGCAGAGGTCACACAGTGGCGATGATCTTTCTGCATGACTGCTCCTCTCTTCTGGTCTCCATCTAGATTCGTGTGCCACACATCCCTCTCCTCACAAGAACATCCAATACATGAGAAATCTTCCTTCCTCATGTGCGAGATTAAAGACAGACTGTAATCTGTGCTTACAGATTAATCCGTTGATGCGTTAAATCAGGGTTCAAAACCAACGTGGCAATGTCCGGTGACTTGAGAAAATGTATTGATCAAGTATATATATATATATATATATATATATATATAAAAAATAAATAAATAATATATATATATATATATATATGAAGAGTTCAGATGCAAAAGCCTCTAAATGCCATTTGAAACTTTCTTCTTTAATGATGATTTTTATCAAACTTGTATATTTAAGTTCAGTAATTTCACTTAAATGGCAATGATAATTACCTATTAATTGTTATTTAAGTGAAATTACTGAACTTAAATATACAAGTTTGATAAAAATCAACATTAAAGAAGAAAATTTCAAATGGCATTTAGAGGCTTTTGCATCTGAACTCTTCATATATATATATATATATATATATATATTTATTTATTTATTTTTTTCCTAAATTGGCCACATTTGTATTATTTCAATAAAAAAAAACCCACACAGCTACTACAAAAACTAATACTTAAGCCAGAATGATTTGGGAAATAAACAAGTAGTAATAAAAATAGTTTTTAAACGATGTAATAGTCTAATTAATTAATGTATTATTATTTGATTATGTACACAAAACTACACAAATCAATACAGATATATTACTACTACTATAATTCTATCAAGTAAACAAACAATGTAACAATAAATTGAGTATTAATAATAATATTTTATGTGTATACATACTGTATTTTTTAATTACTCAAATTACGGAATAATAAATGGAGTATTTAATAATAATAATAATAATGTTATTTTATAGAACAACAGTCAATTAAAATACTAATATTTATTGACATCTCAATTTATTTGCTTTCAAAACTGATAAACCACAGAGGTTTTATTTTGGCAGAACGGTTACCGACCGACACGTTTTCACATACTCGCATTTGCTACTTGGCGACTGATAATTTTGGCCCCTGCTTGTAGAGTCTAAAACCACATTGTCAAAAGTATGAAAATGCACTGTTGTGGAACAGCACTTACCAGCGAAGGCTTTGGAGATGTTCTCCTTCTTCCACTCCCAGGGCTGGTCGTACTCATCGGCGGGCCTCTCGTCGTCCTGGGGCAGATGGCTCTCTCTCTCGTCCTCTGCGGTGGCCTCCTCCCGGGGCCGAAACCTGTCCTCATAAGGACTGTCGTAGAGCTGCGGGCTGCTCCTGCCCCCATCTGAGCTGTGCTGGAGCTCTGAACAACATCAAACACAGTCATTAGCACCAGATGACACGCCGATATGGCGTTGTGTATTATGAGAGTGAGTGAGGACTGGAATTGGAACTGGAAAGCTTTGAAGAACATGCAAAATGGGGTGTGCATTTTTTCACAAGTTCACTTTAAAAAAGCTTTTGCTGATAATTTACTCACCCAAATGGCATCCAAGATGTCCATGTCTTTCTTTCTTCCGTCGAAAAGAAATTAAGGTTTTTGATGAAAACATTCCAGGATTTTTCTCCATATAATGGACTTCAATGGGAACCAAAGGGTTCAAGGTCCAAATGAGAGTTTCAGTGCAGCTTCAAAGGGCTTTAAACGACACCAGACGATGAATAAGGGTCTTATCTAGCGAAACGATTGCTCATTTCAAAAATAAATAAAAAAAGTTTACGTTTTATGAGCACAAATGGTCGCCTTGCTCTGTTATGCGTTGAGCGTTCGTGACTCTCCTGTTCGAACTCGTTCATCAAAATAAACAAATATTTTTTCAAGTCATTTGGTTCATTCAACGAACGAAATTAACAAAGGTACTTGAAAAAAGATTCGTTCATTAAAATTAACGAGTTCGAACATGAGTCACAGAGCAGAGCAAGGTGAGCATTTGTGCTTATAAAACTTAAAACTTTTTTATTTATCTTTGAAATGACCGATCGTTTCGCTAGATAAGACCCTTATTCGTCGTCTGGTGTCGTTTAAAGCCCTTTGAAGCTGCACTAAACCTGTCATTTAGAGCTGGAACCGTTTGGACCCCATTGAAGTCCATTATATGTAGAAAATCCTGGAATGTTTTCATCAAAAACCTTAATTTCTTTTTGACTAAAGAAAGAAAGACATGGACATCTTGGATGACATGGGGGTGAGTAAATTATCAGAAAAAGATTTTTTTTAAAGTGAACTACTCCTTTAAGGCCCGGTTTCACAGACAAGGCTTAGATTAAGCCAGGATTAAGCCTTAGTTAAGTTAGGATATACTCCTTTAAATGCTGAGAGATCCAGCAAGGAACTACTGTACCACTTATGAACCGCTGGGCCTCAAACGGCTCCATGTAACTGCTGGAGGCCTCGACAGCGTTCTGCTCCCAGCCGGGTCTGGGCCGCGGGTCTGGCCTGGCGTCAAACGGGTCCGAGTAATCCGTCTCCCCGACCACAGGAGCAGAGGGAACCACCTGGGGAAAAGAACAAGGAACGAGGGTTGAGTGGTGTCCGAGTGATCGAGATTTAGAAACGAGGACAATTGCAGTGCTTTACGCAGATTTCTCAATCAAGCATTTTCATCCACCAGGGTTATTAGTTAACTAAACCTAACACCATTTTTGTTACTTAAGTGCAACAAATTAAAGAAAACTTTAGTTGCCGAAAGCAACATTTCTCATTTTCATTTACTTTTACTTGATGTGCTAAAATAATTTATTTAAATAAAAATAATAAATAACTAAAAAAAACAATATCTCCCCAAAATCAATTCAAAATCTTTAAAAAAAACTGTAATAACTATCCTAAAATAACACTGTATTTTTATACCTTTCAAGGTATTTTAGAGCAAAAATATACATCAAATATCAAACAGGAGAGTCACAAACACTCATCACAGAACAGAGCAAATCAAGCATTTGTGCTTATAAAACTTAAACTTTTTTATTTATTTATTAAATTTCGCTAGATAAGACAGTTATTCGTCGTCTGATGTCGTTTAAAGCCCTTTAAAGCAGCACTGAAACTCTCATTCGGACCTGATGTTCATTATATGGAGAAAATCCTGGAATGTTTTCATCAAAAACCTTAATTTCTTTACGACTGAAGAAAGAAAGACATGGACATCTTGGATGACATGGGGGTGAGTAAATTAAACTAATCCATTAATTAATAATTTTATTTTTTGGTCCAGACTAAATAGACCAAGAAAACAGAACTACAAGTGTAGTTAAACACCCTTAAAAATGATTTGAAGTTAAAAGAAAATTTAAATACTAAATGAAAAATTTAAAGAAAACAATTAAAAAGTTAACGGAAATATTTTTTTACGTTTATAAAAATGGCAAAAAGCAAATAAAAATTAAACAAATTAAAACAAAACCTGAAGAAATAGACCAATAAAAGCCATTTAAAATGAATTAATTCTAATAAACAATGCTATAATATATAAATAATGGTTAAATTGACCTGAAATACAGCGCACGAGACAAAGTGACTTCTTTTAAAGTGCTTTTGTCCTTTCTAATGATTGACAGTAACCGATCACATTATCATGCTTACATTGTAGAGAAAAGAGCATTTTGCTCTTTTGTTTCCCTAAAGAAAAACAAGACGTGTGGTGTGAAACAAAAATCCAAAAGATTTAAAGTGATCTTTAAAAGGGAGAAAGAATGGTGGTGTGTGATAGCCTATAACCCGCAAGCATTGGGATTAAATGTATTTGGGTTAATGAAATGGATTCCCTATTCCCCACCCTTCATCCCCGACAAGACAATCGTCACCCGGACAAGCTCTGGAAACACAACAGAATCGCGCGTCTGGGTTTGGTTTGTTAGTTATGACATCCGCAAAACTCGTTCACACACGTGCATCTATTTTAAAAGAATCACAAATCAACGTAAACAATCTCTGCCACTCTCATAATAATAAACCATCTATTCACAAGACAGAAGTTGACTGGAAGGTCTTTATGCCAAGAGAACAGACCATATAAAACACTTTCACATAAACAAACTAAAGTTTACTGGATATTATAATTATATTCAAGTACGCATTAGAAGGATGAAGTGCTTAAAAAACACAATTATCCATTAAAACCATGGCATAGGCCTACTACTAAACAACATTTTTATACTTTCTGAAGAGGTGTTTGTCTAATCCCAAACATTTTCCCAAATATCAACCCAGAATATCTTTCAAAACACTCCATTCTTTCTTATAACAGACCAAGCTCTCTGTATGTTAAGAAAACAAGAACTTACAGGGGCCTGCGGTTCCTCAAAGGTCACGATGTTCAGCGGTACTTTGCTACGCCCGAATTCCTGAGATTCCACTTTTATCAGTCTGTGTTTGGGAGACACAATCTTCACCTCCAAGCCATTGGACAGCACTGTGCCAAAAGCGGGAAACACTTCCAAAGACCCCGAGCCGTTCACCACGCGGTTCTCGGGGGGTTCGTAGGGGTCCTCAAAGTCCAGCTCTTTCTGAGCCCTGTAGGCCCGTAGGATCTCGCTTTCGGTGTAGTCTGGTTTCGGGGGCTGTGGCGGTCCTTTCCTGCTGCCAAAACTCAGGTGATCTCTAAACCACTTTGCCATGGGTCTACGACCAACGCGAGAAGGAAACAGATCCAAATATATATATATAAATGAGCTGTTATGCCTCTAAAATTCCCTTTATCCTAGTTCTTCCATGGGACACCATCCATAAATCTTGAAACACCAACCAATAAGTTACTTATTACTCACAGTGTGTCAATAAACGGCACATAGGATTTGATATTGTGCAATAGCTCACCTCAGTTTCCCCAATGCATCGACCCTTTAGAACATCCAACTTGGTAGCATTAAATTGATCTGGAAAGCAGACGCACAGTCATGCCATTAATAAAGAGGGAAACGAAGAAAGCTGTGACGTAAAAAGATGAATTATTCTCCTCCACCACTAGACCAGCCCCAGTTGAAGACATATTAAAGGGATAGTTCAGGCAAAAATGTTCATTATGTCATCATTTACACACCCTCAAGTTGTTCTTTCAAAAATACAAGCTAAGAAATAATGTCTGTAGGAGTTGACAAATTGGCCGCTAAGCACTAACTAAAGCTTGCTAATAAGGACTTTGGACAAACTAATTAAATTATTAATGAGTAAATTACGGGATTATTTTAATTTTGGGGGGAACTAACCCTTTTCCATCGAAGGAAGAAAAAAAAAACAATACGGTTTTGTTACACATTAGCGTAAATAAAAGGTTTGGGTGAGCGGTTCCTTTAAAAATACACATCATATCATACAGGCGAAGCCTGTATAACCTGATTTACCGTAGATCAGGTTATAAGCTTACTTGTACTTAACGTTAGGTCATAGATTAAACATAACGGCGATGATTTCTTATAAATTAAGACATAATTCAGTACTCAAAGAGAAAGTTTCATTCTTCCACAACTCAAAGATTCCCGTCAAAACAAAAACATGCACCAACACACACCCACTTTAATATTGTTCCCAGATAACTTAACACATAACAGGGAGATATTTACGTATTTTAGACTGAAATTATACAAAAACTGTCAATATAGATTACAACTAATGTTAGCATGCTGGCTAACATCTCTAAACTTCGCCAGACGACATTATTTTCACTTTTTTTGTCGACAAGTGTGATTATATAACACGAATACTAGAGTATATTGAATACAGAGGTGGAAATCCGCATTCATTTGGAACTCAAAAGTAAAAACCAACAAATTTAAGCTACATTTTGTTAGCCGGCTTGCTTGCTTGCTGGCTAACTATGCAGCGCGCGAGCCCGATGGATAGTCACCGAGGAGCGTGTGCAAATTGTTCATCTAAAAACGGCAGTTTTAATAAAAACAGTTCCGAAACTAACAAACCCCAAAAGCATTTGCAAAACACTCACCTCTCAATGACGGATGGAAGCGAGTATATAAAGAAGCTGTGAGGAAAATCTCAAAAAGTGGCGAGCGTGCACGTGCAGATGGATGGATGAGTTGCATCGGATTGCATTGGTTGTTGCAGCTCAGCTGGTGAACAACACATAAGCTCGACTGACTTTTGTTGTTGAAGCCCACTGGAGAGTTGCATTGTCTTTGTTCTTGCTGAAGCATTTCATATGGTGCCCCGTGCTGTTTTACATGCATTCTGCAAAATGCTGCATGTCTGCAAATCAATTATTAAAGCATGTTTTAGGTGAAATATAGAGGTTGAGTGCAATTACATGCATAACTGGGGCTTCTTCTAGTCAACCACCCACAAAAAGAAACGATCCGATTCAATACACGTCGCCAAACCTCATTAACACCTTCTTCGTCAGCAAACAGAGGTCAGATTGTAAGGTTAGAAGGTCACCAGCACTTTGGTGGATCAATGTGACAGATGGTAAACAATGGTTTATTGACACACTGACTTCATTAACATTAGCAAGTGGTAACACTTGCTAATGCACCATTAGTGATTTAAATTTAAATATTTGATACACAATAAGGTAACACGCGTTACATGTATTGTAGTAATAACTAAATGTAGCATAATTACATGTAAACCCTAAACCAACCATAACCCCAGAGAAAGCACATGTAGTTCATCAATATCAAGTCCAATTTAACCAACAATGAATAATACATTTGTTACAAAGCTATTCTTTGTGAACATAAGATAATAAAGATATAAGTATTAACAGATACAACTTTGATTTTCATAATGCATTCATAAATCAAATGTATAATAATATATAATAAATTCATTTTTTGAAAAATGTGAAAAAACAACAAATAAGCTTGGAAACGAAACACAGGAACATTTTATTAGTTTGATATTTGGGAAGAAGGAAGTCTATTGGAGATGATCAGTCTAAATTAGATTTATTTTCACTTATCTCCACTTTAACCCTCAAATGCATTTCCTCGTATTGACTGAACTAACATGGAGAAATGAATACTACATTACAGTTCATAATACATTAGAAACCCATTATAGAGTACAGAGTACATTACAGACCCTGGGATGTCGCATATCTAATAGCAAATAAATTCCAGGCAATGAAAATAGCTTCTTATAGAAAGACAGTGCTCCGCTAGCTAAAAAGATCACTGAAAAATAATAAAATCTCTCAATTATACATTTAAAGAGCCCACGTAATGGACAATTATAATGGTCTGTGAAAATTGAGGTGGTCATTCGTTTTTGCTGGTCTGAAAATAAACATTTAAAAACAGCACACAGTGTTAGTCAGAGTTTGAGTCATCGCTGTCTGTGTACGCCCCCAAGAGGCTGAGCGATGAACCGCTCTGAGACGACACCGGCTGGCCGTTGGAAGCACTCGCTGAGGCTGTGGAGGACTCGGTTTTGGCTCCGGCCCCTGCATGATACGGAAACACAGAGAAGACCCAGGTTAACAGATGTGAAGCAATGAGAGAGTGTGATACGTAAATACAACATCAGGCTTTCACTCAAAGGCAAGGAAAGTTTATTTATATAGCATATTTCATAAACTAAGCTAAACTAAGGCTAAAAAAAAAAAAAAAAAAACACAAAATAAAAGAAAAGAAAAAAATATATTTTTTAGTGCTGTCAAACGATTAATCGCATCTAAAATAAAAATTTGTGTTTACATAATATATGTGGGTGCACTGTGTATAATTATTTTGTAAATGTGTATATATATATATATATATATATATATATATATAAAAATGCTGTTCTTTTGAACTTTCTATTTATCAATGAATCAACAACAACATAATGATGATTAATGTTTCTTAAATAAGTAAAGCAAATCATCATATTAGAATGATTTCTGAAGGATCATGTGACACTGAAGACTGGAGTAATGATGCTGAAAATTCAGCTTTGATCACAGGAATAAATTAAATTTTACAATATATTCAATTATCAATTATTTTAAATTTATTTTAAAGTGACCTCAAAATGTGCTATTGTGATAGTTTAAATAACTGAATAAACGCATTATTTCTTTCATAATTGCTGTTTACCCCCCCCCCCCCCACCCCACACTAGTTCTGACCAGACTGTCCCTTATACTTAAGAAATCACAAATTGACTAGTTTTAATAGATCACAAACCTTTTTGTGTGTCAGCAGCCTGTGGTTTCTTCCTCACCACCAGAGACCCCAGCGCTCCCTTCCCACCCAGACCCCCGACACTCCTCTCCCAGCTCTCCAGCTTCTGCTTCTTCACAACCGCAGACGACGAGCTCTGTGGAGTTCAGGAGGAAGAACAGCGCACACATTAATGAGAAGCATATGAGGCGTTAAAATACAAAGACAAAGAAAAAAGAAAAAAAAAAAAAACGGCAAGACAAATGAAGTGGGAAATGTAGTTTAGGACCACAGATCACCCTATGAACATAGTAGCCCTCAAACCGTATTCACTTTATAGCCCTTAATCCTGTAATTGTGGACAAATGTGGGCACAGAAGACTCAGGCGTGATCCTAATTTTTATATATTATAAATGTTACATCATGGTCTTCGATAAAGTTTTGTCTATCCATTTATGGTGTTTTTTTATTTTGGGGGTATTTTTTAATTTATTTAATTCAAAAAGTACCATATTTTCTATGTAAATTATGCTTATTTATGTTTTATTTATTTATTTATTTTTTTTAACTACATTAAAATATCATTCCCATAAGTTCTTAGAGCTAAAACCTAAAGATGAAGTGACTATGCCGTCACCTGGTGTCTTATAGAGTGCTCTAAATTACAGTTTTTCCCATTCATTTCTATGGGTGCCCATTTTTGACCCAAATACAAGATTAAGGAGGTTTTTTTTCACCCACTTAACATTGTAGAAGTGAGTCAAAAAAAAAAAAAAAAATTGTGTGTGTTCAGGAGGCAAACTTAGGAAAAGTAGCCAAGTCTTGTACCGCTCAGATCAAGGGAAGTATTTTTTAAAAAATAATTAAAAACTATTTTGCCCACATTTGTCCAGAAAACGGTTTTAAATATTGAGCAGAAAGTATTATGTGAAAAGAGTGTGAAGTGATTAAGAAGTCTCACCAAAGCTGCACTTATCTGATCAACAATGCAGTAGAAACAGCAATATTGTGACATATTAGAAAAGACAAGAAAAAAGGACAAATTTACTGGTTGCAAATGAGCGACTGGATGTAAAATTCAGTCTCACACTCTCAAATTCTGGTGGCAATCTGGAGCCCTAACTCTACCTGTGATCCTGCGTTCCCGTCTGTAGTGAGGATGTCTGTGGGTTTATCAGCCGTGTGTTTCCTGCCTTCGTTTGCATTTTCCGTCTCTTCCTCAGAGTCCGAGTCCCTCAGTCGTTTAATCAGAGCTCTGTCTAACATCTCTCTATGAGGAGCAAGAGAAGAGAGAAGTCTAAATTACAGAATATATATACTATATAATTCATGTTCCTTAATCTTGACATTAAGGCATGGTTTCACAGACAGGGTTTAGATTAAGCCAGGATTAGGTAGGTCATAAATCAAATAGGTAATAAGTAGCTTTTATAAACATACTTTAAGAAAAAAAAAACATTACTTGTGTGCATCTTGAGACAAAACAATGACACTGACATTCTTTAAGACATACTTTCAGTTAAAACAGCTCAAACATGCATTTTAGTCTGACTAGCTTAAGCCTGGTCTGTGAAACCAGGGGTACGTGCTTTGGAAAACATATTAACGCAGTGAATGTACATAACCTCAAAGAGGTGCTATTATTGTCACATGTAAATGTAGACGATATAAACACAACTATGACTTTCAAACATTCATATTTTAGGTTAAACTGCACAGGAATATCTCCATATTGTACATTAACTATATTTTAGATGCTGTAATCTAGGGCTGTCTGATATGGGGGAAAAAATAATAATTTCAGATTTTCTGATAAAATTTGCAATTTAAATCTTTGTGCACTTAATTGGACCTGAAGTGTGACATTCATTTTTAAAAGTTTAAATATTCCATCATAAAAGGATAATGAAACTGTTCAAAACCTTTGCTCAACACAAAAGAAGATATTTTTTATAGAATATGAGCATCCAAACAGTTGATGGACAAGAAAATACTATTGAAGTCAAAGGGTCCCATCAAGTAGTGACTGACACTCTTCAAAATATCTTCGTTTGTGTTCAGCAGAGGAACGAGATTCACACTGGTTAAGCATAAATGACATCATTTTCATTTTGGGGTGAACTATCCCTTTAAATCTAAGATGCAAAACGTCCAAGACTTGCTCTTTTCATACTTGGTCTCTCGTTCGTCTTCTTCCAGCTCTCTTTCTCTCTGTCTCTGCTCCATTTCTTTATACTTATCCAGCATGCCCTCGAAGTCCACCCGCGCCTGCCTCTGGTTCAGGTCCTTCAGCTCCTGCAGGTTCTCCAGCACCTCCATCTCCATCTTTGAGTCCCGTGTGCGGTTCTCCAGGACCTGTGGCGGCATTCAGGGAGATTAGCTTTCAAGTTTTTATGGGTTTTTGATAGGGCTGTGCAAAAGTTAACTGCGATTAATCGCATCCAAAATAAAAGTCTGTGTTTACATAATATATTTGTGTGTGCTGTATATAATTATTTTGTATATATAAATACCTATGCATGCATGTATATATTTAAGAATTATTTGCGCTTAAATTCTGTATATATTTATAAATGCATAATCTATATTATATAAATATAAATAATTTATATTTATAGAACACATTTTCTTAAATATATACATGCATGTGTGTGTATTTATATATATAAAATAATTATATACAGCACACACAAATATATTATGTAAACACAGACTTTTATTTTGGATGCGATTAATCGCAATTAACTTTTGCACAGCCCTAGTTTTTGATAGAGATGCACAGGTTGACCGGCGCGTGAACGGTCAGTCTGACATATGGCGATGAGTGCATTCACACCGGGAGCAAAAGCAGCGGTTTCTGCGCCGTGTCTATTTTTGCTGCGTTGCTCACGCTTAATTAAAGTGAAAGCACACTTTTGATGAAAAAAAGGATTTAAAAGTGCCCAAAATACACAGACTTTGCATGTCGTGTGTTTTAATAAGAACTGGAGTAGGAGTGTCAGAAAAGAAAATGTATCCTTTTAAACTTGTTTTTATTATTGACTGTGAGTAAAAGTATATGGTGTTTTAAAAAATATATTTGTGTTATTGAAAATAAAAGTGGTTAGAAAAATAAAATCGGAATCGGCAGGTCAAACTCAATGAAAATCGGAAATCGGCCTAGAAAACTGCAATCGGTGCATCTCTAGTTTTTGATGGCTTGCTTACAAAGACACTGTAAAGGCTTTTATGTACACCATATGTGGAAAACTAAATGCTTTTTTCAAAAAAATAAATAAAAATACACTGATGGAAAGTGGAAGTAAAAGTAAAAATGAAACACGAATAGCACAGAATAAAACAAACAAACACCCCCTGAAAAAACCTCTAAAAGACTACATGTGTGTTTTATGATTCAAGTTTCTAACAGACCTTCATGGGGTTATTGAGTTCCTCTTCCTCTCGCTCCTGCTGGATCTTTTTCTCCTCCTCTTCTAGCAGTTTCTCAGCCTGAAAATTACGTGTTGCACCATGTTCCATGGCATAGTCTGTGTTCTCTGGATCTGTCTGCGAAACACACCAATCAGATGAAGTGCAACTGAACAAACACACAAGAACATCTCCTGAAGTGTTGCAGTGTGATGTGTGCGTTCATTCGAGTACCTTGAAGGTGATCTCAGCCAAACATCTGGTGCATTTAATGTAGAATCTAAAAATGGGAAGCCCCATGTACAGTTCGTTCTGAACGGTCTCCTTACGAGCGTTGAACTTCTTCCCTTTGTAAATGTATTCTCCACATGTTTTACACCTGCAAAACAGCAA
This sequence comes from Pimephales promelas, assembly GCF_988280905.1. Taxonomy (NCBI): domain Eukaryota; kingdom Metazoa; phylum Chordata; class Actinopteri; order Cypriniformes; family Leuciscidae; genus Pimephales; species Pimephales promelas. The sequence continues at coordinate 39,760,724 of NC_142773.1, read as the reverse complement.
GAATTAATATCTGAAAGATTATATATATATATATAATCTCTAATAAATCAAACTACAGATGTTGTACTCACAAATTAGAGAAATCAAGAGATTCTTTGCCATTAAAATAGTATTATGTTCAGTATACCATTACTTAGCTTGTTGCATTTAATTTATATTTTTACTGTGATATTCAGTACCAGTCAAAAGTATGGAAAAATTACTATTTTTAATGTTTTTGAAAGAAGTTCTCAAGCCTGCATTTATTTGATTAAAAAACAGAAAAAAATGTAATTTTGTGTAATATTATTACAATTTAAAATAATGGTTTTCTATTGTAATATACTTTAAAATATAATATAATTCTGTGCTGCAAAATTCATTTTCATCAGCCATAACTATAGTCTTCAGTGTCACATGATCATCCAGAAACCATTCTAATATGCTGATTTATTATCAATGTTGGAAACAGTTGTGCTGCTTAATATTAATAATTTCTTTGAAAAGAAAGAAAGAAAATTACTGACCCCAAACTTTTGAATGGTAGTGCATATTTTTAGAAAATATTTATATTTTAAATTAATGATAAAAAAATAAATAAAAAATATATTTAAAAATAAATTTTATTCAAAGAATCCTGAAAAAAAAAGCATAACACGTTATTAAAAATATATTTCCAATCATGTGACACTGAAGACTGGAGTAATGATGATGAAAATTAGGCTTTCATAACAGAAATAAATTATATCTTAAAATATATTTACATAGAAAACCATTATTTTAAATTGTAATAATATTTCACAATATTAGTTTTTTCCCCCTATATTTTTGATCAAATAAATCCAGCCTTGGTGAGCAGAAGAGACTGAATTCAAAACCATTCAAAATAGTAATGTTTCTAAACTTTTGACCGGTAGAGTTTATTGTTGTTCATCTATGTAATTGTATTCTTAGTTGAGAAGCTGCATAAAGTGTTGTATGAAATAGTTGAATATTATTTACATCTAAAAACATGTCCTTATATGAACCCTTCAATACTTCTAGACATAACTAACGTTACCTCATGTTATATGACAGACCTGGGTTTCTATCTCAAACCATGTAAGTCATGATATTGGCAATAGTTATATAAACTAAAAAATATAACTAGTCTCACCTCATATTGAATGGTGCCATCAATCTTACCACATACTGACGGTCTTTGGGCAGTTTGAGTTTCGGGATTTTAGACGGATCAAAATCCGGAGGATAGTATTTCTGAGGAAAAATAAGAAGAAGAAATGCTGTAAAACAAGTGACACTTCACCACAGAAGCGTAACTTTGCAAACAGAAACTTATTTCGAGGTTCATCTTAATAACTATTAAGTGTGTTCAAGGTTATGTACTTGAAGTGCATAGAAAACATTAGTTAAAAACTTGAAAACATGTAGCAGCTAACGTTATAACACTGCGTTGCTAACAGTTACTTCATTAGCATTCTGTTAATGGTTATCTTAGCTATGACTCCTCTAAACCACCTTAAGCCGCAGCACATTAATAATATAGAAGTAAACAAAGAGGTACTTACATTCAAAACTTTTCTTTCCGACATGGTTCTCTTTAATTCCCTAAAATGTAAGCTAAAATCGACAACTGGATGCTAAAATGTTTGTGGACGCTTCTTCCTCGCGGTGTATGTGTGTGTATCCGTCACTCACGCGCTGCAGTGCTGCCACCACCGGCAGAGCCTCAGTATTACAGGACACAAGGCAAGAATTAGCATACAGATAAATCATTTACAGACCCACAATAATACAGACACAATAATATAATATCATATGAACATGACAAATATGCCAAAAAATATATATAAACAGGAAGGTGCTAGGGTGAGTAAGGTGGGTTATATATTAAAAATAGAAGCAGAAATCTTTTAAAGACAATAAAGACATAAAGACTTTACTGAGCCCGCTAGAGGGAGATGCTGAATAATAAAATCAATTATTAAACTCTAAATAGTTTTTCGTGTTGCTTCGATGAATTTTAGCGCATGCATTTTTTAAAGTACAAGCTGTGATATTCACAATCTCGCCATAGAAGAAAGCAAACCAAAAGTATTTGGGAGAGATCCTTTGTAGCTACTAAATAGAGCAAGTTGAGCGCAAAAAGTAAAAACACATATTTACTACTTTTTATAGATTTGACAGTCACTGGAAATCCTGACGTTAAAATCACCCTGTAAGGACAAACCAGACGTGCCCAAAGTGAACTCTGCATTGGACACCAGTCAAAACAATCAGTACTTGCAATAAAAAGAGTCTTACAGTCATTTTTTTCTTGCTTATTATCTAATTTGGCGCGCGCAAATGTTTGGTTATGATGCGCGTAATCCTGCAGCAGCTCTAGGGCGCGCGCAGAGACGCGCAATCTCATGCTGTGCGCCAAACAAGCTGGACACATCCGTAAATGGCTTAAAAATCCAGCCATATCTTCAATGGGGAGCACGGACAACGTTTGGATACAGAGTTCTTTCTTAAATGAATGCTGGGATTTAGATAAACTTTCGATCTGGATCGCGAAAAAAACGCGTCAAACACGGATTTAAGAGTAACCTACTAATGCATTTGTGCGGAATCCAGATTTCAACGAACTACAATTTATTTACCTACAGCAACAGAGACAGTCTGAAACATCTTCCAGAGTCCTTGACGGAATACTTTATCTGGGATTGGGGTTATTCCCATCATGGATCAGTTTGGGATTTTGGATTTACATCAGCGCAATAAATGGAAATGCGTGGGCGCAGTGCTGCAATTAACGGAGTTTACATGTAAGATCAGTTTTTATTTACATTTAAAACGATAAAAGTTGATTCATTTTTTTTCAATCATTGTAGAGTTTCCGAACCCAATTCATTGCAGGTGCAATTACCCATATGCAATATAAAAACACTATAAAAGTTCAGAGTATAAAACTAAAGTAGAAAAATTCTTCAAGGAAAAGGATTTCTTTTTTTAATTTCAACTGAGATATAAGTTGAATCATTTGAGGATTTAGGAAAAAAAAACGAAAGAAATACAAGTTTAAAGAAAAATAATTTCGGCTATATTAAATGATGTGCTCTATTACTAAAGTGTCAGTGATCACGTGACCCTTTGTACAGAATTGCAGTGCTGAGAGTGAGTGCAAAACTGAAGCATTTTCCCTTGTGGACTAAAGACAGTGTAAACATTTTAAGAGTGAACTCTTTCACTCATCCTCGTGTTAATGGTGCCATGGCAATCATGTGTTTCATGCACTAACGAAAAAGTCCAGGAGGATGTGTTTCTCTTGCTGAATGAACTCTGTCCGCACATCTCTCTCATCAGCTGGAGTTCAGTTGGCCTGCAGGGTGGACATGGATATAATGCATTATGGGTGACCATAATATACATGACGCCTCCCATTTAATGATCCTTAATGGATCTGTTGGTTTTATCAGGTCAGAGTAGTGGGAATTCAGTGAAAGCATGACTTGTGTGTTGTTGTAATTATCAGGATTTTTAGTTGTGATTTCTTTCTAAAATCCCAGTAAAATTGTTGGAACTTTATTTTACCGTGTCCTTGTGACACTTTACATAGTTACTGTAGTATAATAACTGTAAACTCTAAACCAAAACCCTCTTCCTAACCCTTAGGCATATATTTACTCAGTACTTAATTACACTGTAAAACACTGTGTCCAATGTGATCGTTATGACACTGTTACTAACACTTTCAAATAATAAAATTAAATGTAAAATATAAAATATTAATAAAAACTATAATAGCATCTCAATTCGTTTTCCTAATGCATTCATAATGCCTTATAATTCATCATATGTTCTTGCTATGCATTAAAATTAGGGCTGTCAAACGATTAATCGCAATTAATCGCATCCAAAATAAAAGTTTGTGTTCACGTAATATATGTGGGTGCACTGTGTGTAATTATTTTGTATATATATAAATACACACACATGCATTTATATTTAAGAAAAAAAATATTATTTTTATTTAAAATATTTATATTTATATATAATATAAATTATATATAAATCTATATACAGTATATACATGACAACATTTCTTAAATATATACAAGCGTGTATTTGTATACGTATATAAAATAATTATACACAGTGCACCCACATATATTATGTAAACACAAACTTTTATTTTGGATGCGATTAATCGCGATTAATCGTTTGACAGGCCTAATTATAATATTTAAACAGTATACTGTAATAGTTTAAATCACATGTCCAATAACTTGTTTCATAAGTTTATGCTCTTTATGAGTTTAAGAGTTTCAAGTAATTTTAAGGTTTTCAAGTTCAATCTTGCCCCCAAAACTGCAAATTAAAGTACATAAAATTGCTTAGACAATGATGTAACAAAAAATGCTACAATATTTACTCACTTCACACACACACACACAAAATATCATACAAAAATTCTGAAAGTGGCCAAATATTGATTTATCAGCATGACTAGTTTATTTACGAAAAGATATAATGCATACTTGTAATCATAATGTATAGCATTATGATGTATTTAGGATATAGAAAACGATTGGATTTCATTTCGAAACGTCTCTGTGAAAGTGACTAAATAACACAATATATGTTGTCTCTGAGGAAATATTTGCGCTTCAGAATGCTTGCATTGTTCCCTCACTGTCTAAAATAATAAGCAATTCCAATGTAAACTTGATTAAAAACTGACAGGTGTCATATGTCTGTTGGATGAAATATTACAATTGTGCAATTTTCAATAACACAAGCTATCTGTATTGAAATGTTTGACCTGACTATGTTGATACTTTTTTCCTAAACCAATGAAAATAGGTCAAAAATAGTGGCATGATGTAAACCATGAAACATAAGATTAAAATTTAAGATGCATAAAAAGAGAATTTGGTCTACTAAATTGAATTTTGATGAGGACGGCCTAAATCAGCCGTGCTTGCATGATCTCTAAACCCACGAGTTTATTAAACGTAAAATAACCTGCTGAAAAAGTTAATACAATCAATCAGGAGTAAAGATACAAACGAAGAACATGGAGGAAGCACAAGTGTGTAGCGCTTTCGAAGGCAGAATCTAACGTGTGTTTGTGAAAGTGCTGCCTGTTAAGAAGATTAACAAAATCCGGACTTTGATTACATTACGTTTGAGAGTCATTTAGACTGATGTCACATAAAAACCTACGACACGCACTGATTTTGCATTATTAGCTGAAGAAGTGTTAATTTCAATACTCATCAGTTTGATCAAAGGTCAGGAAATGATGTGCCGGATTTGTAATTTAAATGACTCTTTTTATGTTCTTTGTAAAGGCTCATCTGAAAGCTTCAGAAATACTGTACATGCACGGGACAGACCTTTTATTTTAAATGAGAACCGAGACAAGTGTTAAGTGTCCTCTAATGCACTCTTAGAAAAAAAGGTTCAATGGGGTTCTATTTAGAACCATCGGGTTCTCTACTTAATTTTAGAACCGGTTAGAAGACAAGTGTTAAGAAGAAAAGGTTCTAAATAGAACCTTAAAAGGTTCTATCAGCGCTACGTATTTAAAACCCCTAAAAGGGTTCTATATAGAAGCCTTTTTAAGGGTTCAATAATAAGAACCATTTATAGTTCTTTGTAACCAGGAAAAAGGTTCTATGGAACCTTTTGGGTTCATTCATTATCATTTGTTTTGTCCTTTCCGGATTAAATATTTCATATTATTGACAAACATCAAGACCCTAAAATGTATTTATGAATGTGAATAATCACAAAATTCAAGATATGGGGGTTAGAAAATGTATTTATTTATATCGTTTTATGTAGTTAATCAATATCACACAAAGAGTGCCATTTCAGTTTTTCTCCTCCAAAAATCAGCATGATTAAAATGTGATATTAAGTTACTACAACAGTTTAATAAACAATACTTTAATTACAACTATAAAATGTTGTAGAATAATGCATATAAAGAACCTTTGTGCCAAAAGGGTTCTTTCTTGTCATTATAGAACCTTTTTTAGCATAAAAGGTTCTTTGGAGTTGAGCAAAGAACCCTATGCTTCATAGAACCCCAATGAACCCTTTTTTCTAAGAGTGGAAAGGTTGAGATATGTCTTAAATCGTTAATGTTTAAAAGGTTATTTCAGTTTTTTTCTAGTGATTATGAGCCATTTACAATTGAATTAAAATAAATACCCTTTAAATTAATTACATTTGTAAATTTTTCAAGTTTGGTGGCATTTGTAATGCATATTTCACAGTTGTGTGTTGTGAGAGTAAAGCTATGAGAACACTGCTGTTGTAGTGTATTTTGTTTTGTACACAACACTTGGTCAGAGTGAGGCTCGGCATCAACCACTTCAGTTCATTTGACGATTTCTTTAATTGCTTTGGCACAATTTTCACAAGCAATTGAAAACTCTCAGGCCTAATATCAGCAGATCATAAAAAGGACACTTTTATCAAACATTCCTTATATTTTCAATTGTATTAGTACAATACACAAAACCACAAAGTCCTTTTCACTACACAAAATGTGGTTTTTATCTATACGTTTCATGTAGAATTAGTAGTCCTTTATTGATCCCAGCTGGGAAATTAAAGTTTCAATATAATGTTATATTGTATTTCATTTACAGCAAGGGCCTCGTCAAACTTCTGATTTGCAGCTCTTCTTGTCTATTATTTAATCCAACTGCAACTTCGGATATAACCAAATGTTATGAATTCTTTTTACATAAGTGATTTATATATAAGAACCACTATGTTTAAAGTGTGTGCACATGTAAGTGTGTTTGTTTGTGAGAGAGATTTGCAATTTGTGAACATGGAGCAACATTTTACATTACAGTATGCCTTGTGCTACTGTAAACAGAGGCAAAACTATGGTGGAGACTGCCAGAATATATTAAACAGTAGTATACTCTAGTTTGGGTCATATACCGAAACAACATTTACTGTATTGACAGCATATACTGTTATATAGCACAAAACCCCCATGTCATAACTTCATCACACACTCTTAGAAGAAAAGGTTCTATAGACAACTTTAAAAGGTTCTATCAGCGCTACATATTTGGAACCACTAAAAGGTTCTATACACTCTTAAAAAAAGGATTCCTCTGGGTTCTATATGGTTCCATACTTGGCCAATAGAACCTTTTACCAAAAAAAGGTTCTCTATAGAACCATTTTGGAGTTCCATATATGAAGTGGGGGATGGAACCATTTCTGGTTCTAAATAGAACCATTTCTTCTAAGAGTGCATGTTTAGTTGCTGAATCAATTATTACAGGCTTCAGTTGCCACATTAGAAAATACACTTACATGACCTCTTATGTAATTGAATCCATCATTTTTGTAATAGTATCTATCTAGTGTGCTTTCAAAAGGTGTGATGAAGTTATGAAACTGCCATGAGGTTCTGCATAACAGTTTGCTGACAATAAATGTTTTTTTTACTGTACTATGTCTCAGTCTAAACTGTCATAGTTTGAGTTACAGTAATGTGTCAGTCTCTACCATGGTCATCTGTTTACAGTATCAGATGGCATACATACTGCAATGTAAAATGCTGTATTTGATGCCATCGGTCTCCCTTCTACTGATCTATCTCTGATCGATCTTATGTTACTAAACAACAGCAACCCCCCCCCCCCCCCTCTCTCTCTCTCTCTGACACACACATACACACAGTGTAGTGAATGTTTGAAAAAAAGTGCACTTATGTAGGCTACACCTTGCTTGTGAAAATAGAGAATAAGTGAATAAAAAAACCTATTTCAGGGGTGATTTCAAACATGTTAAAAGCACTAAATTGAAAGAAGATCATATACTGTTGTGTTTCATTGATGCTCTCATAACATATCACAATGATCTGGTGTTTTGAAAATTAGTACGCACAATGAAAATAATGCACAACTAGAATGAAAGCATGAGATCAGGTTTCGAAAGAATGACTAGCTGTGTTGTTTACAAGTGCGATCAGTGGGAGTTTTAAAAATGTACACATTACTTTTAAAAATAGTACCAAAGTGAATAAAAATACAGATGCAAGCAGCAATTAACGGGGTTCAAGCGCTTTAAAAACATGCTTAAAAGATGTTATGTTTTATTTAGCAAGCTCGTAACCACCTAAATCATAGATGGTTATGTTTTAAAGCTTTTTATCAGTTATTGAGGTTGAGCCAAAAACCCAGGAATAGTTCGCGAAAGTCGTTTTTTGAACGATTCGTTTGACAACGGTGGTTACAGAGGCAAAATTGCTAGCGTCGAAAAATCGCGTGATATACAGTACAATCCTTAACGCATGTGGAAAAACACGAAGGCGACCCTGATGGCCGATTTCTTTCTAATTTTTCACACAGTCCCAGCGAGTTTCGTTCCGATCGGTCTCCGCTAACCTTGTCTGACAGCCGCTCCAATTTCATTGGCTGATGGCACCTTGACAAAGGCTGTGTCTGAAATCTCATTACTCCCTACCCCCTATGTAGGGGGTAGGGAGTAGAGTACTATATAGTGAGCTCACCGGCATAATAGAAACACCACTTTCGGACGTCTCTCGGCGCCGTTGATTACGTCATTGCTGTCACCCGTCCGCCATTTTTACGATCAGCGCAATGCATGATTTTATGTAGGGCTTGGGTTAGTGACTATCGGTTGTACACTACTTTTCAAAATGCATTCTGGGATACATTGAGTGGACTATATAGGGTATAATAATCATCACCATACATTCGGACAGCACTACAAAATGGCGAGCTCACTATATAGTCCACTATATAGTGAGTAGTGGGAGATTTCGGACACAGCCAAAGTCAATCGGACTGACCTTTTGTGTAGGTGTAGATCCTGTTGTGTAATCCGTCTACAGACCAAGGCCATATATTGGTGTGCCAAGTTTGGTGAAATCAACTTATTCTGTTCAAGAGTTTTGGTAAAAGTTTCCACAGCCACTTCCTGATATGGACGTGAATCGAAATTTCGACTTTCTTTTTGTGATTCAGACTCCAGAGAATCTTTCTGCACTGGTTTAGTTCCAATCGGGCAAAAAAAAACTATAGGATTAGTTCGCAAAAGTAGGTTTTTCGGTAAAAGCCAAAATAGAGCGGTTTAGGAGTTATGAGCCAAATACAGACTTTTGATCGCTGTAGCGCCACCATCAGGCCAATTGACCTATGGCTAAGCCACGCCCCCTCCACTCACTCGGACACACAGTCAACATTCAGGGACAGGCGCTATGGCAGCCGTCACAGTAAGAGACATTTCACAGGAGGCAATTGGTGATTTTTGGAGACAGAAAGATTATATATCATCTCGAAGTCACCTAAAGGGTCTTAACTATACATTGGAGGGTTATATTAATAATTTTATTGTTGAGAAGGTCGATGAAAAGCTTCAGCTCCAGGCAAACATGTACAGGTCACAGTGTAAACGTGATAAACCTCATATCGTTGCCATCACCGTTTGGTGTTACAGTATTTACATAAATCATTTAGCACAACATTGTTAACATTTGTGTTATCTCGGTTATTTACAGATACGCTAATGAAGCTAAGTGACATGTGATGTACAATGCAGCTAGAAGCTAACGTTAATGTTTTCTAATGTTAGCCTAACGTTATGTTAGAGATTTTAAAGATAATGTTCAAATACGTTGTAGACTTAGAACAGATGTAGACGACATCCTTGTTTAATTTATCCACGTTTAGTTGGTGTTGTGGTGTGCCGCATAACTTAATCCAGAGCAGACAGGTTATCTCGGTTGAGATGTGGCTTGGGAAAGGGTAAAGAAATACACACCGTCGCCCAGCCTCTCGGGAACCTAGTGTCGGAGTTATATGTACCTCATGCACACCGTTTGATCATTTTAAACTTAAAATGACAAGAAAAAATGAATGAAAGAACTGAAATTAAAATGAAAGAACGAACTGCAATGCATTTCAATTGACGTGGAAGCAGAGAATGTCCGAGTGCATTGGGTTAGCTGCGCACTGTGATTGGCTCATCGTGTTTGAGGGCGTGGCTTAGCCATAGGTCAGTTGGAGCCAAGCGTGCCGCACAAGCCCTCAAAAGTGAAGCCAAAACGTCTCGATCGCCCCCCTGTGACCGGACCTAGTATAGCTCATAACCCCCGCCTCCCCATGTTATTCAATGGGGCGCGAGACCAACTAAACAATTAAATTACACTTCACATATCCTTTTTCCAAAGATAGTTTCTGTCATTTACTGTAGTTTCTATCACGTTGATGTAATTTCAAGTGTTCGTTTTCAAAATAAGTTTGTTTTTAGTTAGTTATGTGATGTTAAAAAAAGGTGCTCTGACATCATGATTGACAGCTGTGATTGACAGGTTCTCTGTGCGAGGTAGTCACTGAAAGCACCAGCGGACTTTTTTAATCATGTTGATTATGTGGTTAGTAGTTGTATTTACCTTATTTTAACAAGGTTCTGCAATCAGCAGACATCATTGGAGAAGAACGAAGCAGACAGAGGAAAATTAATATAAGTGCGGGGCGTGTGCTTGCGTTTGATTCAGCGAGAATGACGACGCGGCCTTCGATTTCGTGGCTTTACTTCCTGCTCACGACTGCGCGTGACTGGTCCCGAAACACGCAAGTGCGCAGACTCAAGTCAGCGTCATATCGAGACACTGGCGGCTTCAGTTCTCTCTGATAGAAAAGAGCGAAGGGGAGAGCGTCGTCCATCTTTTTTTACAGTCTATGGTTGGAGCGAGCCTTGGTGACGTTGCCAACTCAAAGTTTCAAGTGTCTACCCAGACAGCAAACTGACATTGAATCAACGTGGAAACGACGTCTCTCATGACATTGAAACAACGTTGATTTTGCTCATTGAATTAATGTTGAACCAACGTCAGACGCGGCATTCTTCAAAGCTAAATGAAAATCGAAAATTGGTTTGTTTTCATAACGTTGAAACAACGCATTAATTTCAAGTTGACTTTCCGTTAGTTTTGAAAGAATGACGCATCTGACGTTGGTTCAACGTTAATTCGATGAGCAAAACAATGTCAGATCAACGTTGTTTCGATGTCATATTTCTACGTTAATTCAATGTCAGTTTGCTATCTGGGTACGACTAACAGTTTGGTCTGCCTGATCACTTTAAGAGGACACACGCTTGAACCCCTAAAAAACAGTAAAACCAGCATGTTAGTGCCGTAGTCCCTCCAGAAAAACGCGATTATGCGATCGCTGAATTCAATGCAAAATCAGCCAAAGTCCGCATATTTATGCGGGGGCCGCATTTTTTCAAATAAGCCGCACTTTCGCCGCATAAATTACCGATTTCCATGCAAAATATGCGGGGTTTGAATGATTTCATAATCCTCGCATTTTCGTTGCAAAAAAATTCACATATATCTTCGCAGAAAGTTGAAAAATGTTGCGTTTGCTGAATACAAGAGCAGCCATTTCCCCCTGTTTCCATGGGAACGTAATGAAGTGACGCAATTACGCGACGGGATAGCTCACAGTTGAAGTTATTGCAGAGGCCAGAAAGACTCACGGAGGCGATTGACATCTCACAAATCGAACTCGTATAACTGTCTGTCACACGTTCTACCGTCACATCGTTACTTAATAAACAAAATAACATAAAAGAATAAGCATCAAACAGAAATTACCCGTACACATGGGGTGTTTGAGGCGCACACACTGCAGACAGTTCAGCGCGCAGCTCTTAAAGGGGCCACACCTTATTTACACTCGTTACAGTCTGAAATAAAACATTGCTGATTTTGTAATTGTGAAAGAGTCTATTGTGCACTTATTCTTTGAATGTCCCTATTCTTCAATCTTTTGGAATGAGATGTCTCAATTTCTAGGTTTTAAAATGAATTGCAACCTTGTCTTAAATTTGTCATCTTCATACAAATGATTTTGACTTTCCTATAAGAAAAATGTATGTTATCGAATTGTTCTATTATTAGGAAAATTTCATATTAATCAAACTAAGTGGAGTAACTCAAAACCCAACTTTGCTCATTTCAAAACAGCTTTTAAAATGTATTTTGAGTCTTTAATTTTTTTTTAAAAAATCGAAAAGCCCAAAAGATCTGTATCTCTGCTAAAAAAAATTAATATGTCTGTGATGCCCTCTATCTTTATTTTTTTCTTGTTTTTCCCCCCAAATTATTGTTTCATGTTTTAGGCTACTTCTCAGATGTTATATTTATCAGAAAATGTGTAAAAGAAATGTCAAGAACTTATATCAAACTCTGTGATTTTGAAAATTTAATAAAAATAAAACAAGATGAGAAATTAAATATTCCCAGCACTTTCTATGATGTAGTATGCTTGCTACATCATAGAAAGTAATAAGAAATGACTATTTACATTAAGGCAGTAGCCTAGTGAGAACAGGGTGTTGAGGGAATCACTTTTTTTCTCTTTTTCATCAAACCGTAGTTTTTGCAAGTTCCCGCAATTTTTGCAAGTTCCCGCAGTTTTTGCAAGTTCCCGCAATTTCATCGCATAAAATTGCATAAATATCCCGCATATTCCATCGCATTTTTAAAGAAAACGGGCCGCGTAATCAAGGATTTTTGCCCGCAACAATCACAAAAAAACGCTGCGTTTTTCTGGAAGGACTGCGAGGCCTCTTAACTAAGCTTCACCAGCTAGCTTTGCTATCTGGCCAGCTTGTTGGTATATGTTTTCTTACTAAAGAAACACAACAGAAGTGACGTCCCCCATTAATATGCGTCTAAACTGACAGCTGAGTAATTTGCTACTGCTGAGGATTGTGGGTCAGATCAAGCCGTCGTAAGCCACTTTGAGGCTGTGGGTTAGATAACGCTTTCTGGCTCTAGTTGGCGGTGAAGAAATCAAAACATGTCTGCCAGGGAAGGAACAGGAACTTCCTTCTCCATGCGCTAATCTTCAGAAACGCGTCACTCCAGCTGCTGAGTTAAACTGCAATAAAAGCACAGGCTATAAATGAGAGCGGGTTAGGCCTGTTAGTCATCAGTTTTAATGTATGCCCTGCCTGACACCAATTCAGTCTGATGTTCAGGATAAGAGATGAAGCAGGAAGTTGAGAAGGTCAAGGCTGGATAAGCTTTTCTTCACGCTGGACTTAGTGGATGATTTCTCATTCAACATACTGTATAGCTGTACTGAATATATCCGCCTCTGGTTCAGTCATGAATTTCTAAACGTTGTGTAATGAACATTCAAGAAACAAGAAATCACTAGATGGAATTGATAATCGTTTAAGATTGGAGAATCTTACACATGATTACTGGAATATGTTTCTGTAACTTTCCTGCAAAAGTCACCATGAACTACTTAGAAACACAACACATGCCCCACCCCTCCATCTGGAAAGCCAATCGTCTGCTTTTAACAGTCAAGCCGGTCTTGTTAGTCCGAAATAGCTGCCCGGAGGCGTTGCCAAGATGGCGGCCGAGTGGCATGACTTGCCTAAAAGGACTTTGACTGCAGCAACACTTGACTGGTGCTCACGTAACGTCGTATGCATTTCTTTGTGGTTCTTTGCTTAGTAGTAAAAATTATTTGGAAATACTTTTGAAGCAGTCCACACTGAAGACTTTTTTTTTTTTTTTTTTAAGAGCATTAAAAATCTTACCAAGCCCAAACTTTTGAACAGGAGTGTATATATTGTGTTCATATAGGATTATTTTAACTTCTGCATTACAGTAATAATACAATAAGGATCATCATGGAGGAGGAGAACTCCAAAGAACAGATTCTGTATGTAAAATATAATTTCTTATTCATACATATAAAATATGATCTATACATGTTCTTAGAAAGATTCGCCTTATTACAGGGTCAATATTACGGGACCATTAACTGACTTCAGAGAACCGTACTTGTACTTCAAGAACATATTTTAGGTCAAAGGGGTTTAAAAAATGTCTGAAATATATAAAATACCAGATCAAGTGTCTGTATCTGTGTTTCTAAAATGTTGCAGGTGCTTTTCATTATTTTTGCTCAATATGTTTGAATCAGCTGGTGTTTTGGTGATTTTTAATAATAGATTAAATTGGCTCTATGCACGGCGGTATTTCCGGTGAAGGTTTAAGGATGCTCGATAACTTCCGCCGATCGTAGAGTCCAATGCAATACCGAGAATTTATATTGAATTTTATACTCCATGGTTATACTAAAGAAACGTTAGCCACAAAAACAGATAAAACAGACACCCCTCGTTGTGTTTATTTTTTTATTTGAAAATTATATTAAATAAACATAACTATATATAAAATTACATCTAATTGTATGAACGTTTCGTTTCAAAGACGGGAGGACAGTAAATTTTAAAGACTCTGCCATCCTGTTTTCCTCTGTTTTCCTCCACTTTAATCTCCCCAACCGGAAACTGTTGAGCATCCTTGCGTCAAATGCGGAACTTATGGAACTCAAATGCGGAACATATAGCCCATTAAGTCAGTTCTCCTCAAGTTCACGCAGATGCAGAAGAGCCACATGGCACTCTCAGAAAAAAAAGGTACAAGAGCTGTCACTGGGGTTGTATCTTTTCAAAAGGAAACCCTTTGTACCTCATTTACCCCTGAAGGGCATATTAACATCTTAATGGAACATAATATTATCTAAAGTGTACATATTAGTACCTTTTCAAAGGGTACTGGTCCAGTGTCAGATTTTGTACCTTTTTTGTGGGAAGTTCATGTTGGAAAGTTGTGTTTATGACTTAAAGGGCCCTATTTTACCAATCTGAAACGCAAGTATCAAGTGTGTAGTGCAAGTATCTTTGTGGGCGGGTCTTGGGCGCTGTTGCTATTTTACCGGCGGGATAAATGACTCTTGCGCCGCCCGACGCAAGTTTAAAGAGCCCCTATCATGGATTTTTGAAAATGACTGTTCATATGGTGTGGAATAAAGCTCTAAGGGAATGAAAACATCCTGCAAAGATTTATATCTGAAAGTGCACCGTATATAAAGTTATTTTCTTTCAAAAGTGAGAGTCGACTCTGAGTCTATGAAATGAATTGTTTTTGAAACGAGTCATTAGCTGTTACATCGTGATGTAGAGACATACTGGCCGTGGCCAGTTACTGCGCGCGCAGAAGGAAGTGTAAACTTGAAGTCTACACATTCAAATACTTCATCATAGCATCATGTTCGAGAAGACGCTGTGTTCTACAATGCAAAGATAGTTCAGCCACTTTGCTTTCATTTACCAGGGACGAGCATGTGAAGAATCGGTGGTTAGAGTTCATATTTGCAACGATACCACAACAGTATAGCCTGATTGTGTTCTCACCATTTTAATTAATCGTTCAAATACATAAATGAATTCAAATGTGGATTCGCAAGTGGTTGTTCCTGAAGGAGGGCTCAGTAACTTACTTACCCAGTGTATATGGATCAGCTTCCTCCTTCGAATCACAACCTGTAAGTATTATTAATAATTGTTGCTTTTATGGGTTTTGAACGGTTTTGTAGCGTCGGGCGCAAAGAGGGAAGGCGCGATAAGTATGTGTGTGCGTATGTGTGTGTGTGTAAGTTACGCTCAGCGCAGCTTCTAGGTCTCCAATGTCAATTTTTTTTTAATTGGCGTTTGGAGTTGTCATAAAGAATAGAGCGTCTTGTAGTACTGCAGTGCTTTATCAATATGTTTATGCGTTATGCTAACAAACAATAACTGACTGGGTCGGTCATCTGACCAATCACCGCTGATTAGCGTCACGCAAAGGAGTGGTTTGGAAAAATGAGTCGTTGAACGAATCATTTGGGAGTCGGTGAGCAAATCAGTTAAAAAATAAATGCATATTATAAGACAAATAAAGTGTTGTTTTTTTTATCCTTGCATGCATGTCAAACTGTTTTTGCGAACTCCTAAAACAAAAATAGGAACATTTCAAATGCTATGATGGGGGCTCTTTAAAAGGGATTGGTCTGAAATAGCTTCATTATAGGTGTGGTTTGGGCGTAACGTTAAATAAACCAATCAGAGCATCATCCAACATACCCTTTTAGAGCATGTACGCATGTTGCATGGCCGATTGTTTTTATTATGGCGGATTTATCCGTGTTATAATGTATGATCTGCAAAAATAAAAACGGCTGCATCTGTGTTTATGAGAGAATCAAAGTGCGTCTGTGAAGGGAAAAGCCCATTTGCGTGGGTGCAAAATAGGAATGATACATGCGTCAGTGTATGAAGTCATTTGCAGCGGGTGCAAGATAGGGCCCATTGTGTGTTTAAGTCACTTTCTTTGGAGTAAGATGGCTGTGTATCTTCTCTTTATTGACTACACAAAAGTACAGCAAGGCTTTTAAAATTCTACTTCTAGAAAATGTTGAACAAAGAATGTGCATCAGATGTGTTATGAAGACACTGTAAACTTTATCATTGCATATTATATTATTATATTACATGCTTTCATATTGTGTGCAGGCAATTGGCTTATTTTGTTTGATAAAAAAGCATGAGAATGCTGCTAAATACCTATAAACCGGGTCTAAAACGTACTTTTTGCCAGTGGACGAATTCAAATGAATTCAATAAAGACTTTATATCACACAATTCTGACTTTTGTTCTCATAATCAGCGCAGTCTCACCCCTGACGTCTTTTGACCATACGTCAACATCTGCCTTTTTAGGGTACCCTTAAACGTCGGTTAGATGACGTTATCGGATCGTAACCCGACCCCAGACCTAAACCTACCCCGGCACCTAACCGACGTTAAAGGTAAAGCACCAGTTGTATGACGGCCCGGGATCGTCATCTAACCGACGTTAGGCGGATGTTGACGTATGGTCAAAAGACGTCCCAAGACTCAGTAATATGACGTCTTGGGATGAGACTGTGTTATCATAATTGAGACTTTATATCACGCAATTGGAAGAAAAAAAGTCAGAATTGGGAAATTAAAAAAATTACCTTTTTTATTTTTTATTCAGTGGTGGAAACAAGCTTCCATGAGGCTCAGTATTCACAGACTGGTGATTCAATAGTCTGGAGGTTATATAGTAGACTGTCTTACAATAGACTGTCTTGAAAATAAAGGCTCTTTATCGACATTGATGATTCCTTGAGGATCATCCATTCCACAAAAGCTTCTCCACTGTGGAAAAGGGTTTTGGATTATTAAAATGTTCTTCACACTAAGAAAAAAATGGTTCGTTGATTAACTGATCACTTAAAGGTTTTTTACGGAATAAAAAATTGTCCTTCTTTGGCACCTCCTATTTGAAACCCTGGGAATTTAGATGATACAAGTCTGATCCCTAGTACATCCCATGAGCATGAAAGTCCCTGAGGAATCCCCATCATGCCCTCGAGTACACCAAGTGACTCCAGAGGGACTCAACCCACAGTCATTGTGCTGTAAATTGCAAAACAACAAGCTAATAGAGTGACTAACTCTAATATCTAATATTTTTCTCTCCGTCTCATGGCCGACTCCATCTAGCTTTGAGTAACTTCTAGTACAGGACGATCAGGATGAAAAGATGGCGACCATGCTCTTACCAGCGGGTCCTGATGGCTTGCGACCGTACACACGTGAGTCTCTGGCGGCCATCGAGCAGAGGATCAGCGAAGAGCGGACGAAGAACAAGAAGGATTATAAGGAGGACCCCGGGTACATTGAGGAGCCCAAACCCCGTGCTGACCTGGAGGCCGGGAAGGGGCTGCCTCGCATCTTTGGTGAAATCCCCGCAGGACTGGTCGGAGTCCCGCTGGAGGACATCGACCCTTTCTACTTCAAGAATCAGAGGGTGAGTCAGTGGCCTTCAAGATGTTTTAGTGCATCTTAAAAGAGACTAAGTGCTGTAAATGGATGTGAAGTTGGTGTTTTTAGTTGAATATTGCCACAGATGTATTTATATAAGGGCATGTAATGATTTTGTCTTGCATGGCAACGAGATACGTACTTGTGCATTTGGTGCTCTGGTTTCTCCAGGAGAGCAATGAGATAAAATGGAGAAAAAATGGAGACTATTTCATTGGGTCTCTGGTATATAGATGCGTTTCGGTCGATCGGATCACACAAGACACATTCCCGTTTACACCTTGCGTTTTAATCCGTCCACTTTCAACCACTTCTGTCCTGATTTCGTCATGGAGAGGGTCTATGGGCGAGTAAATGTGTGGACTTTTTCAGATCTTTCGACCTAATGGACAAAATAAGCTCACGTAATTTCTCTGATAGCCCTTCGAAACCAAACTTGGGTCTCCAGCTGACAAAGTTTAAATCCCATCTGGCTAGAGCTCTTCACATAATCGTTACGCATTAGGTCAGTAGGCGGAGTGTAGACGGTCTTTTATGGCTGTTCAAACACATTCAATCACATGAGCGTTTACACTACGAAAGCAATGCGGCCCAATGCGTTTTCAACTACATCGGGAAATGGTCTAAAGTGGACAAGCTCAAAACGTTTTAGACACCTGTATTTAGTGTCGTCCACTTGTGATCCAATCGGCTGCAACGCATCTTAATACCAGATGTAAACAGGGCCTTTCTACGGAGACGTATTGCATTCACTCGAAGAAAAAAAAAATCTACTCTGTTTTTCTGAATTAACGAGTTAATTTTTCATGAGAAAAAAAATATTTTGCTCTGTTTTTCTGAATTAACGAGTTAATTTTTCATGGATTTTTTTTGCTCTGTTTTTCTGAATTAACAAGTTAATTTTTCATGGAATTTTTTTTTTGCTCTGTTTTTCTGAATTAACTCGTTAATTTTTCATGGAATTTTTTTTTTTTGCTCTGTTTTTCAAAAAAACAGAGCAAAATTCAGAAAATTCAGAAAAACAGAGCAAAAACTTTTTTTCTCACGAAAAATTAACTCATTAATTCAGAAAAACAGAGCAAAAAAATTTTTTCTCATAAAAATTAACTCATTAATTCAGAAAAACAGCAAAACTTTTTTTCTCATGAAAAATTAACTCATTAATTCAGAAAAACAGAGCAATTTTTTTTTCTCATAAAAAATTAACTCGTTAATTCAGAAAAACAGAGTAGATTTTTTTTCTTCAAGTGAATGCAATACGCCTCCGTACCTTTCAGAATAGATAATATCTCAAATTGTGCTCAGATTTGCCAAGATACAGTCTGCAATCAATCGATTAAGCTGCTGTCCACATTTATTTACAGGGCTCATATTACTATATGTTACCTATTGACTTATTTCTTTAAAATTAATATTAAGAGAAACATGATCTGACACATAATTGAGAATTTCATCAATTCTGCATAGCAACCTCTGAAATTTAAATAGTTTTCACTCACAACCCATTATACAGTCATAGACATAATTGACAACAGAAGAACAATCAGAATAGCCCTCAAACCGTATTCACTTTATAGCTCTTAATCCTGTAATTGTGGACAAATGTGGGAACAGAGGACTCAGCCGTGATCCTAATTTTTAGTATAAATGTTATATCGCTGTCTTTGATAAAATTTTGTCTATGGTGTTTTTTTTTTTTTTTTGGGGGGGGGGGGTATTTTTGAATTTATTTACTTCAAAAAGTACCATATTTTCTATGTAAATTATGCTTATTTTTATGTTTTATTTATTATTTTTTTAACTACATTAAAATATCATTCCCATAAGTTCTTAGAGCTAAAACCTAAAGATGAAGTGACTTTGCTGTCACCTGGTGTCTTATTTTAGAGTGCTCTAAATTACAGTTTTTCCCATTCATTTCTATGCCCATTTTTGACCCAAATACAAGATTAAGGAGTTTTTTTTTCACCCACTTAACATTGTAGAAGTGAGTCAAAAACAAATTATGTGTGTTCAGGAGGCAAACTTAGGAAAAGTAGCCAAGTTTTGTACCGCTCAGATCAAGGGAAGTATTTTTTTTAAATAAATCAAAACTATTTTGCCCACATTTGTCCAGACTACAGTTTTAGGGATAAACTATTACAGAGAGTGATTGTCTATTATTGGCTAATTTGGTTACTGATATATTGTGATTCATCTGAATATCTATATCTATTTAATCAATTGTCTTTTCTAAATATAGTGGTATTGTGAAACATGATTACATTTGAACCCTCTGGTGTGGTCAAAAATGACAGATATTTTTTATTATCATAATTTCAATGAAATTTAGTTTGATAATGTTTATTTAAAGTGGATTTTATGGTACTAAATTATTTTTATGCAGTAATTATCCATTTATTTACTTTTTGAGCATAGTCACATGATCCTTCAGAAATCATTCATGCTGATTTGCTGCCAAAGATCCATTTCTGATTATTATCAATGTATAAAACAACAGTTGGATGCTTAATATTACGTGCTTTTGATTGATTTTGAACGATTTAAACATTAATTTAACATTATTACATTATGAATGTCTTAAAACTTTTGATCAATTTATCGTTTCCTTCCTGAATAAAAGTTTTAATATTAAAAAAAACATTCTGACAACAAACTTGTGTATCTTTCGATGCATTTCATGTGTTCAGACTGACTGTTTCTCTTCTTTTTTCTCTTTTTACAGACTTTTATAGTAGTAAACAAGGGAAAAGCCATCTTCCGCTTCAGTGCCACATCTGCACTCTACATATTCAGTCCGTTTCACTGCATTAGAAGAATCTCCATACGAATTCTAGTCCATTCATATCCTTCCACTGAACGTTTCTCTATGTGTGCATGTTTACTTGCTTGGAGAATTACACAGAGATTTGGTCTGTTTATAGCCGTGCTTCTGATTCGTGTATAATAACTCAGATTTCAGATCTTAAAGGGATACTCCACCTGTTTTTTCATATTAAACTATATTATTCCCTTAACTAAGACAAGTTGATACCTCCGTCGTCTCAATCGCTCTGGCGCGCGAGAGCCTTTGATAGCACTTAACTAGCCCAGTTCATTCAATATGGGTCAAGCAGAGAAGCGGCCAAACACCTCCACATTTTCCCTATTTAAATACAGTTACACAAGTAGTGTAACTCGACCTACACTGAAAAAAATGATTTTTTTGGTTAGGTAAATACTACTGAAAAAAACCCAATGTAATTTACAAGAAAAAGTTAGTTCAGGCAAGAATTAAAAAAAACTAAGTCAATTCCATATCAGTACTTAGTTCAAGCGAGTAGAAATGAAAGCATAAATATGAACACAATAAAATAAAGTAAAAATGACTCAACTTTTCTGATACTGGGGTTCCCATCATGCACTGGACCTTGAATAATTAACGAGGTTCATTTTTCACTGGTTTCCAGCTGTATTTACACTGTTTGATCATTGCTTTTGTTGTCAGGATTAGTAACTTGCCATTTTGAGGAAATTTTCTGCTCAAAATGACACATTCAAACACAAAAACGACCATCAAATCATGTTACCGTCATTGTGTATTGTCTACCAAGTATTGAGGTCTTTGCATTCACGTCATGCTTAACATCTGACATGATGAAGTATAAATTACTTAGATAGGCTAAGTAAAACACATACTATAAATGACTGGTATAATTCAATAAAATTGTTTGAGTGAAATGTAATGCAAAGGAAATTACAACTAAATTGACATTAATCAACCTTTTACTAGACAAGTTACTTATATTCTTTGTTACTTTCACTTAACTAAATTAAAGTTTACTTAATTCCATATTCCAAGTAAATTTTAACTTAAGATTTCTAATTAAAGCTACTGATAAATATGTTTAGGTTTTTACTTGGCAAATCTTTGTAAATTTACTAGCATTTTCTGAGTGGAAAAAGTTGCCAAGCTCTTTTCAAGTAAATCCTACTCCACATTTTTTTCAGTGTAGGACGGTGACGCAAAATAAAACGTTGCACTTTTCTAAGCGTGTAAAGTGGATAAGGCGGAATACCACAGCAAGTACTTGGGAGCACTTCGACTCGGCGTAGTAATATCATCACGTCCTCTCCCTCTCCAGAGTGATGATATTTCTGCGCCGGGTCGAGGTGCTCCCAAGCACTTGCTGTGGTATTCCGCTTTTGCATGGGCAAACACATCAGAATCATTATCAGAAAACATAGAAACAGAATTCTCATTAGGCCTCTGAAACTAATGAGGATATTATCAAAAGGCATCAAAAGCCCAAAATCTGGACCAACAGCAAAATGATATCCAGCTGCTCACACTGTGAGGCGAATCTGAAATATTTACCATCAGACTTCTATTGGATTTGGTTTCATCTCTGAAACAGCTCTGTAATGTTCTTCCCTGGCATCGCCAACCAAATCCGCTGATATTCCTCTTCTAATTCCCCAAATGAAATAAGAGCGCAGTGATTTGTCATCATGTGACAGCTGCATGCACAGATGTTTGAGTGTCCGCGCTCATGATGCACGCAGGTTTCCAGTCCTGTGTGAGACGTTTCTGCGTTAAAACAATTAAAACCATTCATATTTTAAAGAGAAAGGGACAAAGACTGTATCACAATGTCACTCCAGGTTACACTGTAAAAAATATTGTAATCACAATAGTTTTTCTTTTGTCAAAATCAACTTAAACAACTTAAACAATAATTTATATAGTTCAGATAACATAATATTTTGAGTTTCTGATGATTAAATCGATCTCCTTCATTGTATTAACTCACTTTTTCCTTTTCAATGAACTTAAAATTTTAAGGCTACCAGGTTACTTCTTTTTTTAATTTAAACCAACAATATATATATATTTTTTTACAGTTTACTGTCATCAAGCTTTACCAGAATACACACATATTATATTCAACTATGGTAACATTTATATGGTACTGTTACTGTATATCTTATTTTTTATTTATTAAACTCGTCATTATTAAAAAAAACTAAACAAAATGAATAATGATATTAATACATACATGCTAATACTTTATTAATTAATTAATATATTGATATTTTGCCTAATTTCAAACAAGGTCACATTAAATAACGATCTAATTCTTCTTCTTTTTATCAGAACTAACCATGAACTTGTTTGTATTGACACAAAATATACATGAATTAATCTGAATTATATATATATATATTTTTATACATTTTTTAATCTCATTTTACCAACTATTTTGACTTAATAATAAAATGAAATAATAAAATGAAATGAAATAATAATAAAATAATTGTAATTGTACTACTTTATACTAATCAAATAGTATATTGACATTGATTTGACCTAATTTCAAACAAAAAATCTATTTATCACTACCCTGTTTGTATTTAAAAAATAATCAAATTATTTATTATTTTTACCATTTTATTACTGAGACTAAAAAATACTGTTTTGTAAAAATATTTAATTAAATTTAATCTGAATTTGTCTGAATTAATTTATTTTTATTTTGTATTCACAAAAATATCAATAAATAAAAAAATATATATATATTTTTTTGCCGTAACATTACTGACACTAAAAATGCTGTTTTGTAAAAAATATTTGATCTGAATTTAACAACATTATCAGTTTGTTATAGGCTCTACTTTTCAGATATGGTTTAACAGGTGTGGTTTCATTTTCCATTGTGGGACCGATAACGGACGGAGTTCTTTGAATGTAATGCAAATACATCAGTTGTTGCCTTTATAACGCAAAAGTTTACAGACGATATGAGATGTAAATAGTGATCGTGTTGAGGATGAACAGATATTTCTCTTTTTAACTTGTGTTTACTTCGCTCAAATAGCGTGCTTAGACAGAGAACCTGGCAACCACAGGCAACAGACAACCGAACCAGGCTCACGTGAAAATAGAGCCGTAATAACCGTTCCTTACTGTCCATAGAAAAGCGGCTTTATTCTATCCCAGCCTTTCTTGATTTTCATGCTCAAAAAATGTACAAACAAAAAAGTTTTCAAAACTTCTGATAATATGATGCAAAATATACCGAGTTACTGTTATTAGGAACATCAATACTACATTTTCTAGACACTAAAAAGACTTTAGGATCATTTGTAGAATGACCCACATTTAGTTTAAACACTATACGTACCTAACATGTTGTGACGCAGACTCTCCTCTGACTGGACAGTTCAGATAGGGCCAGCGATATCTTGTTTTGTCCCCAAATGCCACAGGCTCTGAAAATCCCTCCACTGTGTCCATGTTCAGGCTCTATTAAAACCTTAGATCCATAATACAGAAAACAGAGTAAAGGAACAGCTGCTTTCCAATCACTAGGGTGAAATCTGTCCATATTTTCAGATAAGCATAAATGATATCATGAATATTACAGGATAGTAACTTGACATGATGTACACCTTGCAAGTCCTCATTTACTGTGTTTGGCCTGATGGTTTAACTTAAAAAAGTAAGTAACCTGGTTGCCTTAAAATAAGTTCATTGAACTGGAAAAAGTGAGTTAATACAACGAAGGAGATTAATTTAATCATCAGAAACTCAAAATTATATGTTATCTGAACTAAATAAATTATTTAAGAAAAAATGTTGTGATTACTACACTGTAAAGAAATATTGTTGGTTTAACTTAAAAAAGTAAGTAACCTGGGTTGCCTTAAAATTTTGAGTTGATTGAACTGGAAAAAGTGAGTTAATACAATGAAGGAGATTAATTTAACCATCAGAAACTCAAAATAATAAGTTATCTCAACTAAATAAATTATTATAAAGTTGATTTGACAAAAGAAAATATGTTGTGATAACAAATCTTGAAAATATTTTTTACAGTGTAGATGAACTTACTTCATGTCATGGATTTAATTTTTTTTTTTTTATATTTTAATGTTTACTTATAATGTTAATATATTTTTTATTTGCACAAAAACAAAATACGTCACGCGTACTTTCTTTACAAAGTGACATCGCCAAATTACTTTTCTAACATGCATAATACAGCGTTTCTAGTCATTTCTACGGATCCATGTGAACGAGAATCATTTTGATAACATTTTTTAATCTATAGGGTGGGAAAAAAAATCTTGCAGTAGGAAAAGGATCTACCTGCACTTGATTTTAAGACTATATGGCCAGAATTTTGAATTGAATTAAATTTGAATGGCATTCTGCTCATTTCCTTAACTTGTTCACTTTGTTTAGCTTGTTCATCATGTGCACAATTTTGACAAACTGCACCTTCATGGCGATGTCGGATCCTCCGCTGTGGACCAAATACCTAGAGTAAGCAACACCTTTATCCTGTTGACTCTTTAAATGTTTAAACATATACGTATATTACAGTAACTACAGTAAACATTTTGTATTTTACTACTGCCATCGTCTACTGCTACTTAAGATGTCTGCATAGATAATCTTATTTGATGACTGTTTTAAACTCTAACAGCTGCATATTTAATTTATTTTATGGACACAACCCATTTTACTTATAAAATGATGCTTTCTGAGTGAAATAGGATATTTATTGTTATTGAGAAATCAATTTACATTAATTTAATGTTGACTGACTGTAATAAACAAAGAATAGAACGTTAGAGGATTCTGCAGGTTTTAAAAGGGCAAATTTAAGACTTTTTCAAGACGTTTTTAAGACCAAGGTTAAAAATTAAATCTTGTTTTCTGTGAAATTGATCAAAAAATAAAGTATAAGCATAAACTAACTTCATGCTGTTACATTTTTCCAGACTTAATTTTACACTTGCATCTCAAGAAAATGGATCAAAGATGTTTAGATATTTGTATTGGAAAACAGGACAAAAATACTGAGGAAGATATTATTTTTTTTGCAATGCATGCAACATTTAATGAGACTTTCTGCTCTATTTAAGACATTTTAAGGCCTTAATTTGTGATAAGACCTGCAGAAACCCTGCATATGTGCTTCAGAATGTGTATTGAAATGCTAAAAAGAGTTTTCATCTTAATTTAATTGCTTTGCTAGGGTCCTGATAACCACATTGGTAAGAGTTGCATCTTCATAAGTGTGCTGTCGCCATTCTGCCTGCAGCATCAGGAATGCCACATTTCCCATGATGTCACTTCCTGTTATGTTTTGAAGAGCTATAACATTAAAGCCCATTCAAACAGGAGTGTGATAGTTAAATTTAAGCTAAAGCTGCGTAGCGCAGGTTTCCGGTGTCTAAGCCCTGACCTAGATTTTAACAGATGACCTGAGTTTCCATATTCACTGATTATGCCTCTAGATTCTCTAATACAAAGCCATGGTGACCCAGCTCAAATAAAACATCATATGCATGCATGGAATATATTAAGAGATTGAATCTGAGCATGCAGCATGTTAACAATTCACCACTTGCATCAAAATAATCACTGTGCGAATGTTATGTATGTATGTTTAAAGGGGTCCTATTATGTTTGTTTGTTTGTTTTTTCAATATAATTTTTAGTCTTTAGCCTGTAATGTTTCTGTTTGTGCATGAAAAAATTCTGTTACGAAGCACAGCGCGAGTTCCTGAATTCCCTGAAACGACTCTATTTTAGTCTTGAGTTTTCTTCTGGGAACGAACATGCACACACAGAATAAAGGGACAAGGTCTGGTTGAGTTAGTTAGTAGTGTGTTGAAACTCGCGGTTATGGAAAGGGGCGGGGCATTTCTCACTCGAAGCACTTGACAAATCACAACGCACCGGTCCAACCAACCAATCAGAACACATTATGCTTTTCAGAAGGAGAGGCTTCATAGAGACAGGAACTAAACAGGGGTGCGTTTCCCGAAAGCATCGTTAGCCAACTATGGTCGCAAGTTCCGTCGTTATCAGCATAGTTCAACAAGTCGGCGTTTTCCGAAACAATCGTTCCAACGAACATTCGCAAACAGCATCGCAAAGTTGTGTGGTTAAAACGACAGCCTACCCTATCTCACGACCAATTCGTACGAATTCGTACGAGTGATTCAAAAGTGGCTAATTCGTACTAATTCATACGACTTCACTCGTACAAATTTGTACGATTTGTCTAAACCCATGTGACGGTTATGTTTAGGGGCGGGGTCAGGGGTAGGTCATTCGTACGAATTCATACGAATTGGCTAATTCGTAAAATATGTACGATTAGGCTAAATCGTACTAATTCGTACGAGTGAGGTCGTACAAATTGTTACGAATTAGCCACCTCGTAAAATTCGTACGAATTCCCGTGAGATCGGGTTGCGACAGCTCTCGACCTGTGGTTAGAGGCATAGTTTCTATTTTGCATCACATTTGGACGTAATAAATCCGTATCTTGAGCAAAATAAGCAAGCTGACATTCAGTTCAACCGGTGCCTTTTATTTAGAATACATACCAATGTAATTTACGTCTTTAAGTTTGTCAAAAGATTTAAAGTACCGTGTTTGAAGAATACGCATGTGCGAACGTGCTCTACTATGTAAGAACGAGCCAAATATCGAGTCTGGTATTAAAGCAGAACAACTGAGAACAATTAGAAATAGTCCTCAGATTACATGTCTGTAATTTATATGAACAAATCTAGCGTTAATGGGCTATATGCACGCATAAGTTCCGCATTTGACGTAAGGATGCTCGTCCATTTCCGGTTGTGTAGATTAAAGCGGAGGAAAACCGGAGAAAACGGGATTATGGCAGAGTCTTCAATATTTACTGTCCTCCCGTCTTTGAAACGAAACGTACATACGTTTAGATGTAATTTTATATATAGTTAAGTTTATTTAATATAATTTTAAAAAGAAGCATAAACACAACGAGGGGTGTCTGTTTTATCTGTTTTTGTGACTAACGTTTCATTAGTATAACCATGGAGTATAAAATTCAATATAAATTCTCGGTATTGCATTGGACTCTATGATCGGCGGAAGTTATCGAGCATCCCTAATGCTTCACCGTAAATAACGCCGTGCATAGAGCCCATTGGATCTCAAACAGTTTCATTAAAAGTAGTTATTACTCCACCACGTGCGAAACCAACGTTGAGCGATACTTTGCGGCAATAGGTTTCGGGAAACAGTCGCAACTAGCTAGTTGATTTCTCTAAAAATGCATCGTACTATGGTAGTGAAGTAGCGAGTTGTACATCGTTGTATGGGAAACGCACCCCAGAGTGTTACTGAAAGACTGGGCTTTTTTTACATTAAAAACTTTATTTATTTATTTATTAAAGCATGGAAACCTATTCTAAACAAAATCAAGACTTAATAGGTCCCCTTTAAAAAAAGTCCAGTTAGTAGTGAGTAGTAACAGCTCACCGCAAATAGTTCATGTTTTCTCTTTTTCTTTCAGGTATACATTCACTGGCATTTACACATTCGAGTCTCTGATTAAGATCTTGGCCAGAGGCTTCTGCATAGAGCCCTTCACCTTCCTCCGAGACCCATGGAACTGGCTGGATTTCAGTGTCATTGTCATGGCGTGAGTGTGGCATTTCATTTTTATTAATGGGTAAAGACTAAAAGAAGTGTCTGTTCTGAAAGCTGTGAAATATCAATCATCATTTACTCACATTTGTGTCATTCCAACTTTATACGACTTTCTTGCTTCCCTGGAAAACAAATGGAGAAGTTGAACTTAATGTTCATGCTGCTCTTTTACAACATTTAAGAAGCACAAAAGCATCAAAGAGCGTGGTTGATTATGACATTGATTATTAACTTTAGTCTAATGTTGCTGTTTGAGCATAAACAACATCTGCAAAGTTGCAGCGCTCGAAGTTCAAAGTAGAGCCCGACCGATAAAGGATTTTGAAGGCTGATACCGATACAAATATTTTTGGGTTTTAAAGTCCGATATTCCGATATATCGGCTGATATTTTTTTTTATTATGTATTGTTGGATTTCACACACGTGTAAAAGAAAAATGAACTTTTCTGCACAAGATACGTTTGATACTTTTTCTCTATGTCTAAATGTTCACTCCTCGCAAGTATAAATTACATTTTACAATGCAGGGACTGTAATTAGAGATATGCTAGTTATAAATACAGTAATCATTACTTTATTTAGGCAGAAAAAGTTAATTGTGGTTTCCAAGCTCATTAATGTTAACGTTAGCGGTCTTCCACTGATGATAGTGGCATTAGCTAGCTTTGTGGTTAGCTAGTCTATGATGAGCCTTAATTTAGCAATAGATAACATCATACTGCAAATTGTAAAACATACATTTTCAATATAACAGGCCAAGGAGAGATGATTGAAGCGTGTTTCGTCCATTTTTATTTTATTTTTTAAATATTCATTTATCGGCCATTATGACTGCCGATTAGGGATGCACCGAAATGAAAATTCTTGACCGAAACCGAAAACCGAAAAAGAGGAAACCAAGGCCGAAAACCGAAAACCGAAACACCGAAAAGAATTATTAGTATCATTGTATTTATGGCTATGACTGTGTACAAACTTTACTAAAATCAAGGCATTGCAATTGCATATTAATATCACATTTTCAAAGAATAAATCAATTACAAATTATGCAAATATTTATTTAGCACAATGCACAGTATAAAATAAAATTCAAACTAAAATGTTTAACTTGACCCCACTCATACACTAAATAATAATCTACTGGCCTGCAGAAAGGTTTTAAAATTAAACGTTCTCTCAAAAACAAAGCCGAGCGCAAAATTCTCATCACACTAGCACCCAGTTTGCATGTCTAAATTAGTTACATTTTAAAAATTTGGCATACAATAACATAAAAAGCCTTTTTAAATGAACAATGGTCCATGTTTAATACAAATGTACATGAAACTTAATGAAACATGTTTAGTGAATGTATTTAAATATTTAAGAGAGCATTAATTTAGTTCTATACATACATATACATAGTTCCCAATCCCATATACATATTTTTTGTAATGTCACACGTAATAATCTCAGGGTTTACTGGGTTTTACATGATTATTTTTGTATTGGTGGTGGAATAGCCTACTAAAAAATAAGCATTGTCATGTGTTAATCTTTCTTCTTCTCACCGATTCCTGATGGTTAGAGGACAGTTACTTGAGTCGTTCCCTGTCGTTTCAAGGAATAGTACAACGGAGAGCGCGTCAAGTATAAACGCCTCGACCGTTTGGAGCGGTGCGCGCGCTGTCTGTGGAGACTCGCGCTGCCTTGTTTACTTTCGCCTGCCTCCGCAGCGCGAGTCTCCACACACAGTGCGCGCACCGCTCTTGACCCGCTCGCAACCGGAATCGTCGTCATGGCGGCGCGCGTTGTTTAGAGCAGATATAGGTGGATAAACAAGGCTTCCGTCTCCTCGCGGGTTCAGATACACTGAAATACGTCCGCACCGCAAACATGTTGCTTCAGACAAGCACGTGCAGGTCGCAGTTTCTGTTTGCGTCATCACAACATTTCGGCCGTATTGTTTCGGTGATAAAAGTCTTTCGGCCGAAAACCGAAAATGCACTTTTGGGCCATTTTCGGCCGAAAATTTTCGGCGGCCGTACTGCCGATACCGATATTATGGAAAATTCCTAATATCGGCCGATAATATCAGCCGGCCGATATATCGGTCTGGCTCTAGTTCAAAGCAAAGGGAGATATTTCCTTTTAAAGAAATCGTTTTTTAAGGACTACAACAAACAGCTGGTAGGGACTACACGACATTCCTCCTAAAATTTACATAAACCCCGCCCCCGGGAACACGTAGTCAATGTTGAGAGGAGGAAGAGCTGTTGTAGTCGAGCACATTTGTGAGTGAGATAAAACTATAGCATCCGTCTTTTCACATGCATAGAAAGTCACTCGTGTGCATCTCACAATAGTTCCTATACAAGCCGTATACTGACAGAATATGCTAATTGAAGATAATTAACTCCACATCAGCAACATATATCATCAACTAACCATTCAGAGATGTCCTGTTGCATTCTACATGTTGTCACTTTTTCTTAATCTCTCCATCTTTGTCTGACTGTGGTTTAAATAGAAAAGGCAGGACAGTTTCTGACATTTTAGCGTGTGATCTGCACTCTTGAAGCTCCGCCCACTGTGTCGGGAGCTGCAGCTCATTTGCATTTAAAGGGACAGACACAAAACGGTGCGTTTTTGCTAACCCTCAAAAAGTGACAACTTTAACATGCTATATAAAAATATCTGTGAGCTAAAACTTCACATACACACTCTGGGGACTTTTATTTAGAGATTTATTTTACATCCTGTGAAAAGGGCATTATACCACCCCTTTAATATAACAAATGAAAAAAGTGATTTATAATTTCAACTTTCAAGCTCAAAAACACCAGCAAGTCTCATGTTAGTAGTTAATTCATTAAATTCCAAGTCCTACAAATTATTTTTGTGAGAGACGGCCTTAAATTAAGTTGTTATTCACTGACATGTAATCTCAACTTTTTTATTGAAGTGTTGACAATAAAAACCCCGACTGTTCTTCAAGTAGTTATTAGCATATCACAACCAAAGTGGCAAGAAACTGGAGTTGCGAGGAATCAAGAAAGATGTCAATCAAGGTACACACAGGTATCCAGAAAGAGATTTGTCAGGTGACCTAAATATCCAGCATTCACAGCTCAACCAAAGCAGAGGATTGGATTAACTGGAAGAGAGAGATAGACTCGAACATTGACCTGTTCCCCTCTGGTGAACATTTCCTCTCATTAACAAACCACTCCAGTTTGTCCTTCCAAGCTGTTTTTTTTTAAAGTTTAGTGGGTTTATCTCTTCTCATGCATAGGGTCAGATAAATGTCAGACACACTTTTTCTCAGGACACCTGGACATTGGTGACCCACTCGTGCCCTTTTGACTTCCTACAAAAATAAATAAACAAACAAACATGATAATACTAATTATTCGTTAATGTTTATTATTATTTTATATCAACATTTTAATTTATATATATATGGAGCTAGAATTGTGTATTTAATACATGCAAGATTTTTCTCATTACATTTTTTTTTCCTCAGAAATTATTTAAAAAATTTTACATTTATATTTTTTATGTTCTATGAGAAAATACTTTCTCTAAAAACTTTTTTGTCTGAAATATTATTCTTTTTTTGCAATTGGTATGAAAACTTTTGCCATCAAACATTTTTTTTCACATTATATATTGTGAATAAAGCACAGCTATTGACCAATTAGACTCAAGGATTGGAACTAACTGGTATATATATATATATATATTAGGGCTGGGCAATCCAAAATAAAAGTTTGTGTTTACGTAATACATGTGTGTAGTGTGTATAATTATTTTGTATATAAAAAAATACACACGCATGCATGTATATATTTAAGAAATATTTGCATGTATATACATGATATATATTTATACATAATTATTATTATGTATAAATATAAATATTTGATATTAAGAAGATTATTTTTTTTATTTTTTCTTAAATATATACATGCATGTGTGTGTATTTATATATACAAAATAATTATACACACACATATTACGTAAACAGAAACTTTTATTTTGGATGTGATTATATATATATACTGTATATATATATATATATATATATATATATATATTTACAGGTTAGGTTAGGTTAGGGTTAGGGTTAGATTAGGTTAGGGTTAGACAGCTATTGCTCCCAAGCACTTGTGGTGTTCCACCATACAATATAGTTATCCACTTTACACGCTTAGAAAAGCGCAACGTTTTATTTTGTGTCACCATTCTTGGTTGAGTTACACTACTCGTGGATCTGCATTTAAATAGGGAAAATGTGGAGGTGTTTGGTCGCTTCTCTGCTTGGCCCATGTTGAATGAACTGGGCTAGTTAAGTGCGATCAAAGTGTCTCGCGCGATTGAGCACACGCACTTTTGATTTGAAGAACGACTGTAGTCTTTTTCTTTCCAGGTATGTGACAGAGTTTGTGGACCTCGGCAACGTATCAGCATTACGGACATTCAGAGTTCTGCGTGCTTTAAAAACAATATCAGTGATCCCAGGTGAGCGACACCTACAATACCACAATCAGCTTTGCTTTCATACAGACCTTCAGTGGAAAATATTGCATTTATTTTAATTTATTAATAACCTTGTTTTTGTTTTTTACATCTGTAGGTTTAAAGACCATTGTCGGTGCTCTCATCCAGTCGGTTAAAAAGCTAGCGGACGTGATGATCCTCACTGTTTTCTGTCTCAGTGTCTTCGCTCTGATTGGTCTACAGCTTTTTATGGGCATCCTACGACAGAAGTGTGTCCGTAGCCACGCCCACTGTGTTAACTCCACCTACCCTGGCAATGGAAGCTTCGTTTGTAACAATAAGACATGGCTGTCCGTCAAGGACTTCTTAACAAATGAAGGTTCAACCGATTTATATTGGATAAATTGCTTTATATTGTAAATGTTAACTATTAATGTCACAGTAGGGGTGTAATGGTGATGAATGAATGAATGAATGAATTAATGACTGAAAGTCACTCAAAGTGTCAGTGATTCTAAGTCTGACTGTCTTGTAAAAATCACTGATTTTTTTCTCACTCTTGTTCCCACAGACAATTTCTACAAAATGGAAGGATCCAAGGATGCCTTAATATGTGGATACAGCAGTGATGCTGGGTGAGTAATCTGACTCACTACATTGAGCAAAACTAACAAGGTTTTAGAATGTGAATTTAGAACTTCTAATTTGGAATTAAGAAGTTCTTTAAAGGCTTTACCACTACGAGATCTATCTTCAGACATTACGTGCTTCAGCTCAGCCTTATGTAGATAATCACTCGGTATGAGCTCATCCAGCCTATTGTCATTACTGTGAAATGAAAATTTCCATAAATCCTAAAAGGGACCATGGTTTATCTGAGAACACACAGCGTCGTCTCTGCGTGAGGAGACTGAGCAGTCAGCACGGTGACATGTGGCATATAATCGGAGGTCCGTGATAGTTAACCACAATCATGATGTGACTAAATGAGCAGCTGTCATTAGGACAGGATGCTTTAAAGCAGTCATTCCCAAAGGCGGGGTCCCGACCCACACGTGGGTCGCGGGAGATTTTGTCTGGGTCACCAAGTCGAGCACTATTTTTCAGTGTGTTGTAGGCTACTCTCTAGATCAGGGCTATTCAATTGGCGGCCCGCGGGCCAAGTGCGGCCCGCCAATCATCTCCATACGGCCGAGGGCACCCCAACCTCCCTCTCCTCCTATTTTCTGGTGGTGCGGCTAAATTTGGTATATGCGCGTGGCCGCAGTGGCGCGTGCAGCTGGATGACTATACGCACTGTGTGTGTACCATAAGCACTCAGACTGACCTGAGAGAAAAGTTTACAGTCCGAATATTTCAGCAGTTTTTATGTGTGTCCCGTATTTCTGTCGACTGAACCAGCGATATTAATCATTCGTTGGTTTGATTATTTCCTTTCCATGAATTGGCCATTGGCCAAACGCGCGTGCATAACGGTCTGAAACGATTCGGATTTGTTCACCTGAAGTGGTTTCTCGGTAAGTAACAACATATAAAGAACAAAATAGCGCTGGTTTCAGTCGTTTCACTAGTTTACTTTGAACTAGGCAGCACGGCCCAGTGGATAACGAAACGCAAAGCTTAAAGGAGTCGCGTTTACTCCCGGTCCCGGACACTATTATTAAACAGCGTTGCGCGACATCCTTTAAGAAGCGTTTCCATTGGACACGTACTCCTCTCTCTTACAAACCACAAATCACTCAATGATTTTAACTAGTTTTAAATCGGATGAAACAGTCTTAACATTCCCAACACTACTGATGAGAAAAATAGAAGAAACATGAATAAAGTTAGAAGACTAAATGCCCTAATCACCACCCTTACAAACATTTACCATGTAATAGCCTGAATGTAATAATTTACCATGGTTTGGGCATAAATGTGGAATATTTATATTGCATGCTATGTTATAGTAATTTATATTTCCTTAGATTTTTTAGCGGGGTAGAGGAATATGTATTTAATCGTGTGTATAGTTTTTTTTTTTTGTTTTTTTTTTGGGCCTGTTTAGGCATTTTTTTATGCAGTGGTAGTGAGCCATGCATGGTTACAAAGTCTCACGGTCAGAATATTTTAATTTAAGCCTATAATAATTATTATAGTAAATTATGTACACTGTAACTATGAGAATATGAAAACAATGAGATGCCCTGTCAACTCTTCCTTTCTCATTTCACCTCTGCATATTGTCAACAACAGGTTAATAAAAAAAAGTGCTTTGTCAAATATCTATATCTCTTTTAAATAGTTAACTGAAAGCTTAAAAAATGACCTTAAAAAATGGTCATACATATTTTGTTAATGCATAAATTCTCTTCGTGATATATGAACTATATGGGCCTAATGTTTTTTGGGTCACAAGGATTTATCGACTTTAAAATGTGGGTCCCCAGAAAAAAAGTTTGGGAAACACTGCTTTAAAGCCCTTAGGAAAAGTTTTGGAAAAAAATTAAATTGCAAAAATTATGGTTTTTATATAGGTTTCCCAACCCAGAGTTATTATAAACCATATTTCCGCCACTTGAAACAAAATAAACATGAACTGAAATATATATATAAAAAATAAAAGAAACACATTTTTTTTCAATAGTTGCCAAAACAACATTTCTCATTTTATTTAGTTTAAGTACAATAAAAATAATTAAAACTAAATAATTCAAAACTTTTGTACACACATATATATATATATATATATATATATATATATATATATATATATATATATATATATATATATAAACTTATACAAATGACAACAACAAATAAATTTAACTGACAATTTAAAAATAAAGTTACCACTTTAGTTTCACTCGTTGCTTATTAGCATGCATATTATTAGGATATTGGCTGTTTATTAGTACTTATAAAGCACATATTAATGCCTTATTCTGCATGATCATATTCTACATCCCTTAATCCACCCAATACCTAAACTTAACAACTACATTACTAACTATTAAGCAATAATTAGGAGTTTATTGAGGCAAAAGTAGTTATTAGTGAGAACTGGACCCTAATCTAAAGTGTGAGCAAAATAAAATCTAATTTAATATATTAACAAAAAACTATAATAGTATATCAGTGATTCTAAAATAAACTGTACCCCCTGAAGATCTGATAGATTACAGTTGTACACTTATCAAGAGAATTGACCTAGTTGTGTCTTCATTATAAGAGAAAGTATATTTACATCCAAAAAATGCATCATTGCTTTTTAGCAACACTGAAAAAATAAAATATGTATGTTTATATATATATATATATATATATATATATATATATAAAAATGTTGCCACACAGCGATCCCAAAATGCTCTATTAATCTAATCCCACTGGTTTAGCCCTCTCACACAGAGCTCAGCTAATAAACCTTCCTATGGGAAAGAGGCAAGAGATTATGATGCACTTTCCTAAAAATCTTATATTGCATTGATGACTTGCATTGACCCAGTTTCATTCCTATTATGTTTTTTTATGTTATGTTGCTGTTTGAGCATGAAAAAGGTCTGCAAAGTTACAAAGCACAGAGTCTCTCCAGCGGGAGTTATTATATCAGTGTTTCTGAACTCCCTGAAACGCCTCCATTGTAGTCTTGAGTTTTCGTCCAGGAACGAACATGTTACAATGTTCCTCATTTAAATAATTCCCGCCCAAAGACTACGCAAAAAAAGGTGGAAGGCCTGATTGAGTTAGTTAGTGTGTTATCCAGTGTTGTAACAAGTACAAACACTTCGTTACTGCACTTAAAGGAGTGCGTAGTTCACTTTAACCAAAAACTTTTGCTGATAATTTACTCACCCCCATGTCATCCAAAATGTCCATATCTTTCTTTCTTAAGTCGAAAAGAAATTAAGGTTTTTAATAAAAACATTCCAGTATTTTTCTCCATATAATGCACTTCAATGGGAACCAAACGGTTCAAGGTCCAAATGAGTTTCAGTGCAGCTTCAAAGGGCTTTAAACGACAGACATTTACATTTATTCATTTAGCTGACGCTTTTATCCAAAGCAACTTGCAATTGCTATATATGTCAGAGGTCAGGTCGTACACCTCTGGAGCAACTAGGGGTTAAGTGTCTATCCACTGCGCCATGGTTTTCTCTCTGAACAACGATGTGAGTTCCTATGGTAATTCTTGATTCAGCAGTAATGACCTACAATGGCAACATTTTTCACAATCACTGGGAAGGAGGAGCTCTAAAAATGTGAAATACTTAAAAAAAAATATTTGTTTTTTTTTAACATTCCAGCATGAAAACCTATTCTAGTAGAGCCCAAAAACAAAATCAAGACTTTGTAAAAGGGCCAAATAAGGCCTAGCTCCTTAAAGTCTAACCACTGCAGTGGTCAAATTACAGCAAAGGCTTAAAAAGAGCAAATGTATTGATTTATTTGGCCATTACATAGAATTACTTCATTAAAAGAATTACACTTTAACTGAAACACTTTATCATATACAGTCCATGAACACTCTTCAGTGGTGATTTTTGTTTGTGCACAAACAATCTCACGGCAATAATCCGCTGAATTAAGTGTGCAAGTCCTTCATTGTGGGTCTCACTAACCATCTCTGTCTCTGCAGTGCACAGGCATATAATCCTGCAAATCCCAGCAACACTGTTCAGACCCGAGCCACGGGATGATGTTTGTGGTGCCAGGGCTAGTTCAAGGATTTCATTGAGCTAAATACCCAACTGTGTTAATGTGCAATTCTGCTCTGTTAGGGCGAAGATTATTAATGACTGAGAGGCATAGAAGTAATATAGAGAAAATTTGAGGGAAGATTTTTTTTTAAAAAGCCCACCAGACACACACACACACACATAGTATAGAAACCATTTTTACACAGAAATTGCTAGTAAATATCACCATTGATTAGAAAGAAATGGCAAGTATCATCTTGAATTTAAATTTTTTTTAAGTAGAATGACTGCAATAGTATTTTAGTACAAAACGTACTTCATCTGTTTTATTTGAAATTTTTTTTTTTACATTATATAAACAGATACTATAGTTTAGGCTCTGAATTCTGGACGTTTTTGAGAAATAATATTCTATATAGCAACACAGAGAAATAACAGCTCTGTTTATCTAGATATACATTTGTACAAATATTTTAATACATTAATTTATGCAATTGACAACATGTCCACAATGACCAGTCCTAAAATACAGATGTTTAGGAGAAAAAAAAGTTTACAATTTACAGTGGAGATACAGGTCTATTTGCATTTTAACTTCACTAAGTTACTGGCCGAATTAAAGGATAAACTATTGGATAACATGCACAAAATTCACACTTTCTTTATTTAGTCTTAAAGTCCCCGTGAAATCAAAATTGAACCTATTTACTTTGTTAGCGCATATTACTAGTCTTGTGGTGAACAATTAAGCCGTGCAAGTGAATATATATTAGAAAAATGTTTTACCTTAGTAATCTTTAATCAAAATCTGAAAAGTTACTTCCGGTCTGGAACGGTTTCTTTTTCTGATGACGTAGGTTTCACAGTTTGGGTGGGGAAACGCTTAACCACTCCCCTAAAACCGTTAGTTTGCTATGAGCGAGAGATGGAGAGGAGGAGCGCTAGAGTAAAACCCTGCCCTCTGTTCAATATTCCGTTTCACTTGGAAATACGTCACAGCACTGGAGAAAAATCGTTTGCAACTTCCGGTTCACGGGGACTTTAAAAAATATAAGGGGGGTTTTGCAACAATATCATAGAACAAACATTTAAAAAAATCTGAATAACCTTTTTCCACTATAAATAACCTTGTGTGGCATGGAAAGGTTCCACGGATATTTAAAGTTCTTCATGGAAGCATCAATTCCAATTAAAAACGTTTATTTTTAGTGTAATATTGGGTTTTGTAATTACTTGAGATCATTCAAAGGTATCACTTAATAAGCACAAACCTCATCTTATAACTAGTCCTTAACTAATGTCAACCTCACCTAGTAGGAACAAATAATGATCTCTATTTTTATTTCGTCTGAGATCTAGATTTAACACTTTCAGAGTTCCCAAAACTACTCTCCTCGGCTCACGACACACATCCTAGAGAAGATTTCCCATCTACATTCATATTTGATCCATCCTAAGCCCCTTTGTAGGTTTGTTAATGGCTGTTTTTATGACAACAGAACATTGGGGATTACACTGCTCTTCTCTCTCTCTTTCTCTCTTGCTCTGTGTATGGTAAGTAACAGAGGAGAGAGTGTCATGTAATGAGATTCAGATAGAATGATGTCTGTGATGTTAGATCAAATCAATTAATTATTCTTGTGCAATGGAATTAGTGATATTGTGCTAAGGCAGCTTATTTATAGGCTTTGAATAGTATTTGTTGTCATTCTGATAGACAGTGACTTGTTTGCAATGTGTTTTGAATAGCATGCATAAAATGGCCCTGCTACTATCCTTAATAGCGT
The DNA here is from genome assembly GCF_988280905.1 of Pimephales promelas. Lineage (NCBI taxonomy): Eukaryota > Metazoa > Chordata > Actinopteri > Cypriniformes > Leuciscidae > Pimephales > Pimephales promelas. The sequence goes on along the minus strand of NC_142773.1, from coordinate 39,721,547 downwards.
CTTGCTAAGATAGGCAATTTGGTTATTGTGAGTATTTGCAGCGTGGGGGTGGTGATGGCGCAGTGGATAAGACACATGCCCTTGGTGTGAGAAACCCGGGTTCGAATCCACTGTGAGACACCAATGTGTCCCTGAGCAAGACACTTAACCCCTAGTTGCTCCAGAGGCGTGTGACCTATGTAGCAATATAGGTCCCATATATAGCAATTGTAAGTCGCTTTGGATAAAAGTGTCAGCAAAATTATCTGGTTGAGATAATAATCTGGTTGAGTTGTGAGTATTTGCTGCATGTTTCTGTATGTGGTTTTGTTGTGAGTATTTGCAGAGTGTTTCTGTATTTGGTTGAGTTGTGAGTATTCGCAGTGAGTTTCTGTATTTAGTTGCATTGTAAGTATTTGCAGCGCGTTTCTGTATTTGGTTGAGTTGAGAGTGTTTGCAGCAAGTTTTTGTATTTGGTTAAGTTGAGAGTATTTGCAGCGCGTTTCTGTATTTGGTTGAGTTGAGAGTATTTGCAGCAAGTTTTTGTATTTGGTTGAGTTGAGAGTATTTGCAGCTCGTTTCTGTATGTGGTTGCGTTGTGAGTAATTTCAGTACATTTCTGTATTTGTTTGAGTTGTGAGTATTTGCAGCGAGTTTCTGTATTTAGCTGCATTGTGAGTATTTGTAGCAAGTTTCTGTATTTGGTTGAGACTATTTGCAGCTCGTTTCTGTATGTGGTTGCATTGTGAGCATTTGCAGCAAGTTTTTATATTTAGTTGTGTTGTGAGTATTTGCAGTGTTTCTGTATTTAGTTGCGTTGTGAGTATATGCAGCAAGTTTCTGTAATTAGTTGCATTGTGAGTATTTGTAGCAAGTTTTTATATTTAGTTGTGTTGTGAGTATTTGCAGCAAGTTTCTGTAATTAGTTGCATTGTAAGTATTTGCAGCAAGTTTTTATATTTAGTTGCGTTGTGAGTATTTGCAGCAAGTTTTTATTTTTAGTTGCATTGTGAGTATTTGCAGCAAGTTTTTATATTTAGTTGCATTGTGAGTATTTGCAGCAAGTTTCTGTAATTAGTTGCATTGTGAGTATTTGCAGCAAGTTTTTATTTTTAGTTGCATTGTGAGTATTTGCAGCAAGTTTCTGTAATTAGTTGCATTGTGAGTATTTGCAGCAAGTTTTTATTTTTAGTTGCATTGTGAGTATTTGCTGCAAGTTCCGTAATTAGTTGCGTTGTGAGTATTTGCAGCGAGTTTTTGTATTTAGTTGCGTTGTGAGTATTTGCAGCAAGTTTCTGCAATTAGTTGCATTGTGAGTATTTGCAGCAAGTTTTTATATTTAGTTGCGTTGTGAGTATTTGCAGAGTGTTTCTGTATTTAGTTGCATTGTGAGTATTTGCAGCAAGTTTTTATATTTAGTTGCGTTGTGAGTATTTGCAGCAAGTTTTTATATTTAGTTGCGTTGTGAGTATTTGCAGAGTGTTTCTGTATTTAGTTGCATTGTGAGTATTTGCAGCAAGTTTTTATATTTAGTTGCATTGTGAGTATTTGCAGCAAGTTTTTATATTTAGTTGCGTTGTGAGTATTTGCAGAGTGTTTCTCTATTTAGTTGCATTGTGAGTATTTGCAGTGCGAAATTAATAATTTTATTCAGCAAGGATGCATTCAATTGATCAAAACGCTGTTCTTTTGAACTTAACTTTCTATTAATAAAATAAAAAACTGCATCATGATTTCCACAAAAATATGAAGGAGCAGAACTGTTTTCAAGATTGATAATAATCAGAAATGTTTCTTGAGTAGAAAATTAGCATATTAGAATGATTTCTGAAGGAGAGATGATGCTGAAAATTCAGCTTTGATCACAGGAATAAATTTCATTTAAAAATATATTCACATAGAAAACAGATATTTTAAATTGTAATACTATTTCACAATATTACTGTAATTTTGATCAAATGAATGCAGCGTTGTTGAGCATTCTTTAAAAAAAATAAAAATATTACTAACACCAAACTTTTTAACGGTAGTGCATAAAGACATGTACACATAAAATTGTCAAAAATTTTCTCATTAGTGCCGATTTTATTCTCCTTTCAGAGATTTTTCGGCTAATCATGAGATAACTTTCTGCTTGGCAAACCCAGTACTGTAAGATCTCTTCTCTTGCCTATGACACAGGTTGTAAGCATGGTATTGTGCTGCACAGTATTATATAAACCTGTGTGTGTGTTTGAACACATTGTCAGGGAGATCGTGTTTGCACGATCACTCTCTCTCTCTTTCTGCCTTTGTGCGAGAGATTTACAGATGGCCTCGTTTTGCGGCTCTGCTGTCCAGCTGTTGGCAGTTCCATTACTAAATGATCCCTCTGTCAGATTGACATGCGTCTGTCCTCTGCTTGGCCTGTCACTCAAACTTAATGTCACCATGGTAACCGAGAAAAAAAGAGGACTCAGGATGGACTGAGGTCAGGAGGAAAAAAAATTAACTGCAACTCGATACCCATCTGTTTACTTATAATCTTTTTTGGGGACCTCAACGCATGTGACTGCTGTGCTGTCTGATATGGTTTCATATCCTATAGCCTACAAAATGTATACACAAACGTCACCAACATAGCGAAGAAAAAAAACAATCATAAGTATCATAGTGAAGATAAATATACTTTAAGTACATTAAGATAACTCATTTGTTATTGTCACTTGGTTTGGTTAAGCATGGCATTTTTTAAAGTACTTTTGGCCAGATTCACGATAGGTTCTGTATATGAAGCGCCTGATAGACCCTTTAAGGTTGTATAAATAACCTTTTCTTCTATGTTTTACATTATCATTCCCGCTGTTAAATATCTTCATGTTTCTTTCATACACAGGAAGTGCCCTGATGGGTTTGACTGTTTAAAAACAGGTCGAAACCCAAACTATGGCTACACAAGCTTTGACACATTTGGCTGGGCCTTCCTGGCTCTCTTCAGACTAATGACACAAGACTACTGGGAGAACCTCTACCATCAGGTACAAGCCTTGACATTGAACACATAATAACCTTTTATCACAGAGACTAATTATTATTACAAACCTCTGCTATCTTCCTCTCCGCGGCAGACTTTGCGGTCAGCAGGGAAGACCTACATGATTTTCTTTGTGCTGGTGATATTTCTGGGTTCGTTTTACCTTGTGAACTTGATCCTGGCTGTCGTGGCCATGGCGTATGAGGAGCAAAACCAGGCGACCATCGCAGAAGCCTGGGCAAAAGAAAGAGAGTTTCAGCTAGCGATGGAACAGCTACGCAAGGAACAGAGTGTAATTCGACAACTATTCTTATTAACAGTCTGAAATAAACCTGGACCTTAAAGGGATACTTCACCTCTAGAAAGATGAATGTGTATTTAAAATGGGTCATTTATGTAGAAGAAATGTGAAATAATTTTTGAATTTGGAGCTTTCTAGACTGAGAAAAGCCAGAAAATGTATTTTTGGCTTATGTGGATGAAAGACAACAACTCCCAGAATGCCCTTCCTTCGCTGCCCTAGGAGGCCACGCCTACCGGTAACAGAGCGCAGTAGTTAAACAACAAGTCTAGGCTACTAGTGATGAGTCTGCCCAAAAATGTGTTTCGAGATCGCCCCAAAATGTCCGGGATTCGGCTTTTGCGTTCTACAGTCGCCATTCATCATGTTTAATGTGGCGAGCGGGACGAGTGAGGGCCGCGGGAGAACGGCGCGAGGCCGGTGGCGTGATTACCGATGAGCGACACCTGTGAGACGCACCGGTCTCGTATCTCTCACGGAGGAGCGGGAATTTTCTTAGCGATGTTAAAACACACATCAACCGATCACTTGTTTAGCGTTCATGTAGACACTACATTCAGATTCACCAATCGGACTGAATTTGGTTAGATTGAAACAAAAGCTGTGCATGTAAACAATGAATGGCGACTGCAGAAAGCAAAAGCTGAATCCCGGACATCGACGGCCGGACATGTCCGGGAAAAAGAGGATGGGAACCCCGACTACTCAGCTTTCTCCACAGAACAAGAGCCTGCTAGCTTAGCTTCCAAAAAAAAGATGGCCGACACTATGTGTTCATTCTGTGAGTGAGATCGCCCTCTATGGGCAGGTAGAGGACATGCAGGACAGACACACTACTGACTGTATTCTTTAGCCTCTAGACAAAAAAATCTTCTGATGACGTAAAATGACGATTTTTACGTCATTGGAGGATTTTTTTCCAGACAAAAAAATAAATGAATCTCTCGTCTCAGGGGGATATGAGGGTGGAAAGCACGGTAATTCGAAAACACTACAGGTTTTCTACTAATACAAAGCTTAATGCTAAATCCTGAAGTATCCCTTTAACTTTATGTGTTGGCCCAGATTCGGCCCACATCTGGACCGACACTGTTGGTTTCTGGGATGGATTGCAAATGTTTCTGAACACAGCTTAAAATGACTGAAATTATGTTCTTTTCCCAGCAAACAACCTAAAATGTTTTGCTTTGCACTGCAAGAACTTAGTTATTATTATACTCATTGCAAATTCAGATCAAGCACATCTTATTTTTCTGTTCTCTTTGGTGTCAGGCATTAGCAAAACAGCGTAGAAAAGACGCTGAGATGGCCCTGGCAGTGGATTTATCTCCGTCAACCTTCAGTCGGAAAGACTCTTTGAAAGTCCAAAGTAGACCGAGATCCCACAGAACGCTGTCAGAGGAGACGGAGGACAACATTTTGCCAAAATTTGACCCGTTTGATGAGAAAGTAAGCATTTACAAACTATTTCAGACCTGTTTTATTTATATTTGGCTTTAAGGAACACTCATTTTTTGAAGATTAAAAAACAGCATTTATTAATCCTATTTCATGCATGAACTAATGTTAAGAAATGAGACATATTGTAAAGTGTTACCCTTCAGCACATTTAAAGGGATACTCCACTTTTTTTTGAAAATAGGCTCATTTTAGCACTCCCCTAGAGTTGAACAGTTGGGTTTTACCGTTTTCGAATCCATTCAGCCGATTTTCGGGTATTTAGAAGAATATCAGGAACCAGACAGTTTCTGGTCTCATTGACTTCCATGGTATATATTTTTTTCTACTATTGAAGTCAATGAGACCAGAAACTGTCTGTTTACTGATATTCTAGCTGTAACGAGTTACATACCAGCCTCCTACAGTTCTGCAGCTCAATAAGCAATATAGTCCAGCGCGGCGGTGGCTACACATAACCATGTTGTAAAAAATAAATAAGAAAGCATCTCTATTGCAAATGCAAACCCCTCCATCAGTGTAAATATCAGTGCCGTATTGCCAGAGAGCTGCATGGACTCACAAATCGGTTCTGAACAGTTGCGATAAACAGTGTGGACATTTTAGATCAGATTCAAATCGGAAAGATAAACGGATTTAGACTGACAGTGTGAATGTAGCCATAGTTAATACGTTAGCCATAGTCAAAGCTTCATTTACCCATGTGGCTGATGAGCTGATGCTGTGCCTCTCTCAACCACAAACGCCTTCTTTCATCAGTTTTTTTGCACCCTTCTCTTTAATTTTTGGCAGTATATAGAACTCGAAAGGTATTTTCCCAATGCGACCGATTAGTACAGACCAAAACTCGACAATTTTTCAGCAGAAATAATTAGCTAAATTTGCGAGTCCGTTCAGTTCAATGGCATTGTTTATGTTCTGTGCCTCCAAAATGGCCGACTTCCGGATTGATGACGCGTCGTGAAAACCCGCTTCTTCATTTGATGTTTTATGGCGGTTGGCAAACCAACTTTCGGTGGATTACCGCCACCAACTGGACTGGAGTGTGAAGCACTTAAAAATGAAAACAATAATCAACTTAAAAAAATAAATAAATAAATAAAAACCTAACCATCCCCATACTTCAAATTCTCCAGTCTATTCCTATTTCTTTGAGATACTTCATTATCACACTGTATATTTTTCTACTGTATATTTTTACTTATTTCTACTTGCTTTCCCAATAAACTTTCCATACTGAATAACCTTTCTTTTCCGTATTTTTCAAATTTTATTAAAACATGTTCAATTGTTTCTAAACCCTCTATTAATTGCAAATCAGCATATTAGAATGATTTCTGAAGGGTCATGTGACACTGAATACTGGAGGAATGATGCTAAAAATTCAGCTTTGATCATAGGAATAAATTACATTTTAAAATATATTCAAATAGAAAACAGTTATTTTAAATTGTAACAATATTTCCGAATATTACCGATTTTTACTGTATTTTTAAGCAAATAATTGCAGCCTTGGTGAGCGTAAGAGACTTGTGTGTCTTAAAATATGAATTATTCCAAACATTTTACTGCCAGTGTACTGTATATAAAAAAAGTATTAAAAAGTTTATACAAAAATAAATAGTGCACTTAACCTTATTAAATTTTAAATTTAAAAATACCACATTTTCCGAATTAAAACTGCTTCTGTCTTGCTATATGAATGTCATATAATCATCTGCCTAGTTTCAATCTCTCTTTCAAACTCTTGTCCTCCAGCCAGCTCACCCACTGCTAGCCACTCTCTCCTCCCATCCTCTGAGCACTCGTCACGGAAGCCAACTCAGTATCTTTACCTTCCGGCCGCGCAACAGTTCAGACGCCGACTTTGCAGACGACGAACACAGCATCCATGATGCCGGCCGGAGCCGAGCGGGCTCTATGGCGACTCCGTGGCACAAGAGGCGTACGGGCAGCACCAGGAGTCACTCCTCACAGGTGTTCACGCCCACCCTCACCCTAAACGGCAGACTAAACCTTTCACTGGACCAGAACGGCATCACCAACATCGGCTTGCACACCCCAACCTCTTTCCCAGCGTTCAGTATGGAGCAGGTCAAGGAGGGCACGGTATGGTCTTATCTGCATCACACCACATTTACATTGATTAAAAGCCTGTATGTTTGTCCTCCAAAGAACACAAACGTAGAATATCTAGAAGCATCTATCCAATTTGATTTAATTGAGAGTTGATGGTTTTGTCCCAAAAGTTAGTAAGGAATGCAATGCAAAAATTTCAGTGAAATAATAAGTGCAGTAATAATAATTTGATGCTGAAAAATATCAATTAAAAAAGTTCAATCTAATTAAAAAAGGACTGTTTTAACCAATATGTGTATGCTTACTTGGCAGCTTCAAATCGGTGACTTTGACACAATTTGAAAAGACTTGTTCACAATACACATTGATTCAAAGCAGTTTTACAGAAAATCATGATGTAAATATTTATGTCTTAATATTTTCATGTCTTATAGTCATACAATATACAATATCAGCCCGTTCTCATCCTTTAACGTCATATAGAACGCTATATGCAAAAACGGCGCTATACTACGCACATGGCACCCTTTATCGTTAATATAACACGCGAACCCTAGACGTTATAAATCCTTTAGCGTGAATGTGACACGCACACCCTACCCCACACCTAAACTTAGCCCTCACAGCGCGTGTTATATTAACGATAACGTGTGCCATGCGCGTAGTATAGCGCCGTTTTGTCATATAGCGTTCTATATGACGTTAAAGGATGAGAACGCGTTGACAATATATACTGATTTCCATTAGTGTACTGTATGTATGCTGATAAAGTTACATGTATCCAACTTTTTAATATTTCGCTGGAATGATTGGAAATTTCAACAAAATAACAATCAAGCGGTTGAGATTTGCTATAGTCTCAGCGCTTATGCTGCTTTAGAAGGGAGTTCACTAGGATTTGATGATTTGATGTTCATTTTGATTGACAGGAGTCAGTGTGTCAGACTGAACAGACCCCTGCAGCTGCAAAGCTGACTGTCGACATGCAGGAGGAAGTCCCGCCCCCTCACAGGAAGAGAGGACTGAGCTCTGTCAGCTTCTTCAGTGACGCCATGGACGGTGTGATGGACGAAAATTATTTAGGAAAAAAATAATAAAAAGACAAATGAGAGAATTTTTGACATGCTGTAGAAGAATAGACGTGCTGCGTCTCAATTCGCCTACTTATACTACACCCTAAAAGTATGTACTCTTTTTGTGAAGAAAAAGTACATACTTTTGAGTGTGTAGCAAAAGAGTAGGCAAGCTTTGGGACATGTTACTTCGTCATCTTTAACGGACAGTAACCGTAAACTGCCCTGTCAATCATCCTGTCACCGTAAACTCCGTCAATCATCCTGTCACCGTAAACTGCAAGCCCTGTCAACCATCCTGTCACTGTAAACTCCCCTGTCAATCATCCTGTCACCGTAAATTGCCCTGTCAATCATCCTGTCACCGTAAACTGCCCTGTCAATCATTCTGTCACCGTAAACTGCCCTGTCAATCATTCTGTCACCGTAAACTGCCCTGTCAATCATCCTGTCACCGTAAACTCCGTCAATCATCCTGTCATCGTAAACTGCCCGCCCTGTCAATCATCCTGTCACCGTAAACACCGTCAATCATCCTGTCACCGTAAACTGCCCGTCCTGTCAATCATCCTGTCACTGTAAACTGCCCTGTCAATCATCCTGTCACCGTAAACTAACCTGTCAATCATCCTGTCACCGTAAACTGCCCTGTCAATCATCCCGTCACTGTAAACTGCCCTGTCAATCATTCTGTCACCGTAAACTGCCCTGTCAATCATCCTGTCACAGTAAACTGCCCTGTCAATCATCCTGTCACCATAAACTGCCCGCCCTGTCAATCATACTGTCACCGTAAACTGCCCTGTCAATCATCCTGTCACCGTAAACTGCCCTGTCAATAATCCTGTCACAGTAAACTGCCCTGTCAATCCTCCTGTCACCGTAAACTGCCCTGTCAATCCTCCTGTCACCGTAAACTGCCCTGTCAATCATCTTGTCACAGTAAACTGCCCTGTCAATCCTCCTGTCACCGTAAACTGCCCTGTCAATCCTCCTGTCACCGTAAACTGCCCTGTCAATCATCTTGTCACAGTAAACTGCCCTGTCAATCATCCGGTCACCGTAAACTGCCCTGTCAATCATCCTGTCACCGTAAACTGCCCGTCCTGTCAATCATCCGGTCACCATAAACTGCCCTGTCAATCATCCTGTCACAGTAAACTGCCCTGTCAATCCTCCTGTCACCGTAAACTGCCCTGTCAATCCTCCTGTCACCGTAAACTGCCCTGTCAATCATCTTGTCACAGTAAACTGCCCTGTCAATCATCCGGTCACCGTAAACTGCCCTGTCAATCATCCTGTCACCGTAAACTGCCCGCCCTGTCAATCATCCGGTCACCGTAAACTGCCCTGTCAATCATCCTGTCACCGTAAACTGCCCGCCCTGTCAATCATCCTTTCACCGTAAACTGCCCTGTCAATCATCCTGTCACCGTAAACTGCCCTGTCAATCATCCTGTCACCGTAAACTGCCCTGTCAATCATCCTGTCACCGTAAACTGCCCTGTCAATTATCCTGTCACCGTAAACTGCCCTGTCAATCATCCTGTCACTGTAAACTGCCCTGTCAATCATCCTGTCACCGTAAACTGCCCTGTCAATCATCCTGCCACCGTAAACTGCCCTGTCAATCATCCTGTCACAGTAAACTGCCCTGTCAATCATCCTGTCACCGTAAACTGCCCTGTCAATCATCCTGTCACCGTAAACTGCCCTGTCAATCATCCTGTCACTGTAAACTGCCCTGTCAATCATCCTGTCACCGTAAACTGCCCTGTCAATCATCCGGTCACCGTAAACTGCCCTGTCAATCATCCTGTCACTGTAAACTGCCCTGTCAATCATCCTGTCACCGTAAACTGCCCTGTCAATCATCCTGCCACCGTAAACTGCCCTGTCAATCATCCTGTCACAGTAAACTGCCCTGTCAATCATCCTGTCACCGTAAACTGCCCTGTCAATCATCCTGTCACCGTAAACTGCCCTGTCAATCATCCTGTCACTGTAAACTGCCCTGTCAATCATCCTGTCACCGTAAACTGCCCTGTCAATCATCCTGTCACCGTAAACTGCCCTGTCAATCATCCTGTCACTGTAAACTGCCCTGTCAATCATCCTGTCACCGTAAACTGCCCTGTCAATCATCCTGCCACCGTAAACTGCCCTGTCAATCATCCTGTCACAGTAAACTGCCCTGTCAATCATCCTGTCACCGTAAACTGCCCTGTCAATCATCCTGTCACCGTAAACTGCCCTGTCAATCATCCTGTCACTGTAAACTGCCCTGTCAATCATCCTGTCACCGTAAACTGCCCTGTCAATCATCCTGCCACCGTAAACTGCCCTGTCAATCATCCTGTCACTGTGTACTGCCCGCCCTGTCAATCATCCTGTCACCGTAAACTGCTTCTTCAATCAGGGCAGTTTACGGAGACTCTCCTAATGTGTTCACAATTTGAATATAATGATGCATTGAAAAGTTAATTGCTAAACGTATCTTTACAAAAGTTCACAATGCTGCTGCAGATGCAATGTAATGTAGCCAACATTGAATAAATATTCAATGCTCTCTTCTTAAACTCTTTCTTATGAGACAAATAGTGAGAAGCAAAAATGAACATTGTTTGCTCTCGCTTTAATCTCACTGCCCTCAAGGAGAAACAATACATCTATTGATTTAGATGCCTAAAATATCAACTATCAGCTTAACGTCCTTAATGTTACTCATTTATTGCTTTCCCTCTCTACTTTTAGAACTTGAAGAGGCCCATCAGAAATGTCCTCCATGCTGGTATGAATTTGCAAAGAAGTACCTGATTTGGGCGTGTTCTCCAACCTGGCTGAGAGTGAAGGACGCACTTAAAGTCATGGTGATGGACCCCTTCCTGGACCTTGCAATTACCATTTGCATTGTTCTCAACACATTGTTCATGGCACTGGAGCACTATCCCATGACTGATGAATTCAACAGCATGCTGAGTGTTGGAAACCTGGTGAGGACAATTACAGTAAAAGTGGCGCTCTTAAAAACTCAGTTTGTTTAGACACATTTCCACCGCAGGAACTTCCCCAGGAACTAGGTATTTTGTGGTGGTACTCGGTGAATGAATAAAAAGTTCAGATGAACAGCATTTATTATTTTTATTCACAATATTATTGTTTTGACTATAATTTTGGCCAACTAAATGCCGCCTTGGCAAGCAGCAACATCTTTCAAAAACATTTTTGTAGTATTATTATCATTATTCCAAAAGTTTGACTTGTAGAGTATAATTTTCAATGTAAAGTTTTGTTCTTGCTTACCAGGTGTTCACGGGAATCTTCACAGCAGAGATGATGCTGAAGGTCTTCGCTCTGGATCCGTACTATTACTTTCAGCAAGGCTGGAACATCTTTGATGGAATTATTGTTAGTTTGAGTCTGATGGAGTTGGGCCTTTCCAATGTGGAGGGTCTGTCTGTCCTTCGCTCGTTCAGACTGGTAAGTTTCGATCCTGCTTGGAAATGGACATATTAAAGGAGTAGTTTACTTTAAAAAAAAAAAAAAAAACTTTTGCTGATAATTTACTCACCCCCATGTCATCCAAGATATCCATGTCTTTCTTCAGTTGAAAAGAAATTAAGAAAACATTCCCTTTAAACAATACACTTTAAACAATGCATCTGGTTCGTCCAATGTTATTGCTATGTCCATATTAAATAAAAAAAAAAAAAAAAAAAAAAAAGTGCAGACCCAGTTCAGATTTAAAGGAGTACTTCAAAGTATTGCTGATTAATTTACTCACCCCATGTCATCCAAGATGTCCATGTCATTCTTTCATCAGTCGAAAAGAAATTAAGATTTTTGATGAAAACATTCCAGGATTTTCTCCATATAATGGACTTCAATGGGAACCAAACGGTTCAAGGTCCAAAAGACAGTTTCAGTGCAAACTGGAAACTGTTCAAATGGCTTTAAACGATTCCAGACGATGAATAAGGGTCTTATCAAAACAATATTCATTCATTTTGATGAACGAGTTCAAACAGGAGAGTCACGAACGCGCATCACAGAACAGAGCAAGGCGACCATTTGAGCTTATAAAACTTAAACTTTGTTGTTATTTTTTTAAAATTAGCAATCGTTTCGATTGATAAGACCCTTATTCATCGTCTGAAATCGTTTAAAGCCCTTTGAACAGTTTGTAGTTTGACCTTTAACCGTTTGGTTCCCATTGAAGTCCATTATATGGAAAAAAATCCTGGAATGTTTTCATCAAAAACCTTAATTTCTTTTCGACTGAAGAAAGAATGACATGGAGATCTTGGATGACATGGGGGTGAGTAAATTATCAGCAAAAGTTTGTTTAAAAGTCAACTACTCCTTTAATTAGGGTCATTTTAATTACATGTTAACTATATTGATATATGTTCTGTAATTCGTCCTCAGCTGAGAGTTTTTAAACTAGCAAAATCGTGGCCCACCCTCAACACACTGATAAAGATCATCGGTAACTCGGTGGGTGCTTTGGGGAACCTGACGCTGGTCTTGGCCATCATCGTCTTCATCTTCGCTGTGGTCGGCATGCAGCTATTTGGGAAAAACTATCAGGACTGCGTGTGCAAGATCAGCTATGACTGCACCCTTCCTCGCTGGCACATGAAGGACTTCTTCCACTCGTTCCTCATCGTCTTCAGGGTCTTGTGCGGTGAATGGATCGAGACCATGTGGGACTGTATGGAGGTGGCTGGACAGCCGCTTTGCATTCTGGTCTTCATGCTGGTCATGGTCATAGGAAACCTGGTGGTGAGTACGAGAGCTGTTATGATAATGAGATGCTGTGGAATATTTGATTCTGATTGGTCTATCACGACATTCTGCAGTAAAACAGAAGAAATCTGGGCGATCTCGAAACACATTTTCGGGCAGACTCATCACTAGTAGCCTAGACTTGTTGTTTAACTACTGCGCTCTGTTAGCGGTAGGCGTGGCCTCCTAGGGCAGCGAAGCAAGTGCATTCTGGGAGTTGTTGTCTTTCATCCACATAAGCCAAACATACATTTTCTGGCTTTTCTCAGTCTAGTCAAAAATAATTTCACATTTCTGCTACATAAATGACCCATTTTAAATACACATTCATCTTTCCAGAGGTGAAGTATCCCTTTAATAACTTTTTTAAAACAACTTACACTGAACTTACTGAAGCTGGACTGTGACACTGTTTTCTTCTGGAAACAAACTTTGTTGTATTATTTATTTTCGTTTAACTGCTTTGAAACAATCTTTATTGTAAAAAAAAACGCTATATAAATGAATGTGACTTGACATCAATCATGCTTGTTTGAATAGTTATTAAATAAAGAGGAAGATAAAGGGGTAATTTCCCCATAAATTAAACATTTTTCACCATTTATGGCGTTAGGCAGAATGGCCAAGCTAATAAGAAAGTGAATGCATATTTTATACTGACAATGTTTAGGATATTATTATTGGTATTTTTTTGGAGCTTGGCAGAATAAATTACCACGCACCTTTGTTGTATAAAAAAGCATGCCAAATTATTCCTTTAAAAGACAAACTTGAGCAAATAAATTTATGCACTGGTTAATTCAGACACATAGATGTTCAGAAACAGGACACAGAAGCGCTGGCGTTTCCTTCACCGAGATCCCATTATTATTGAAATGACTCTAGGAAGGGCTCATGATGTCTACTGAACTCCTGACTCGCGAATTATCAACTAGTCTCAGGGAGGGTTCATTATTCTTTGCAGTTAAATATATATTGTAAAGATAAACCATCATTCTCTGATCTGATTGTGGGGATACATAAGATGGCATTAGAGAAAAATGACTTAGGCCTAATACTCCCAGATGTTCTTGATCCAGTCGTGACTAAAAATACCTCTTTTCCCAGAAAATAAGACGCCATAAGCTTTCCTTCCTGAGTTTTCCTGTTTTGACATGACGACTGTCCTAAAAGAAGACACTGATGATGATTCAAAGAATGAAATTGCTGATGTAACAAGCACAATTATTTTAAATCTCAATACAATGGCTCAATAATCACAAACATTAAAAATCATTGGCCAAAAGGTGCGGGGATCCTGGTTTACTGTGTTTGGCAGATTGTAAACAAAGGAAACCTCAGGGTAGGGTTATACAAATGGAAACAGGTCATTGAGGGATAGATTTACAGGTTTATTGGCTGTTGTGCACTAGAATACTTTTTGAAAAGACTTTTTCAATACATTCCTTTCTAATTTACCCTATTTATCCTCAAATTAACGTTATCCTGAAATAATAGTGCAAACCCTGACTAGCAAAGAAAAATCAGCACATTTATTTTACAGCCTTTATTATTTTACCCATAAGTCCCCTGTTGTGTGTTGCTTGGAAACGGATTCAATAGGTCCACAGGCTTGTGCTTAAGCATACTTGAGTACACGCTGTTATCCTATTCTGGATTTTCCAGCTCAAAATTGGCAACTTGTGTACTCTATAAATGTAAAAAAAAATTCAATAAAATAACAGCTACAGAGGCAGCTGTTTGACATTGGTAATTCATTCACAATTCTTTTTAAAGCCGGGTAGAAGGGTAGAGAGCATGGACATGTACAATTGTGATGTCCTTTCTGCAATACTAGACTCAATACATACATCTCAAGTGTGAGAGACCTAGGTTCGAATCCACTGCGAGACACCAATGTGTCCCTGAGCAAGACACTTAACCCCTAGTTGCTCCAGAGGCGTGCGACCGACCTCTGACATATATAGCAATTGTAAGTCGCTTTGGATAAAAGCGTCAGCTAAATGAATAAATGTAATGTAATGTAAAATGTCAAGTGGTGTGAAGGTCTCAAATTAAAGTCACTAAGATGGCATATGGTCCAAAATTATCAAATGGCCATTTCTACTGAAAATGTGCGTCTTTTTTGGTGTTTGTTTCAATTTAATCAAAGACCACACTTCATCGAACATCATTTTACAAAGTACAATCTTAAAGGAGTAGTTCACTTTAAAAAAAAACTTTTGCTGATAATTTACTCACCCCCATGTCATCCAAGATGTCCATGTCTTTCTTTCCTCAGTCGAAAAGAAATTTAGGTTTTTGATGAAAACATTCCAGGATTTTTCTCCATATAATGGACTTCAATGGGAACCGGATGGTTCAAGGTCCAAAAGACAGTTAATAATTGTTTCAGATGCAGCTTCAAATGTCTTTAAACGATATCAGACGATGAATAAGGGTCTTATCGTGCGAAACGATCGGTTATTTCAAAGCTTATTCCAAAAATGTAACTTTTCTAAGGACAAATGCTAGCCTTGCTATATTCTGTGAGGCGCGTTTGCAACGTCACGTAATACGTAATTACGTTCAAAAGGTCACGAGCGACGTAGCCGAAAGTACAGAGTCAGTGTTTACAAGTTGAACGCATAGGTTGAACGTGCAAACTAACTCAAACACCGTTTACAAAAAAAGGAATTAAAAGGAAAAACAACGATGTCGGACGATTTTGATTCTGTACTTCCGGCTACGTCGCCCGTGACCTTTTGAACGTAATTACGTATTACGTGACGTTACAAACGCGCCTCAGAGAATATAGCAAGGCTAGCATTTGTCCTTCGAAAAGTTACATTTTTGGAATAAGTTTTAAAATAATCGATCGTTTCGCATGATAAGACCCTTATTCATCGTCTGGTGTCGTTTAAAGACATTTGAAGCTGCATCTGAAACAGTTATTAACACTCTCTTTTGGACCTTGAACCATCCGGTTCCCATTGAAGTCCATTATATGGAGAAAAATCCTGGAATGTTTTCATCAAAAACCTAAATTTCTTTTTGACTGAGGAAAGAAAGACATGGACATCTTGGATGACATGGGGGTGAGTAAATTATCAGCAAAAGTTTTTTCAAAAGTGAACTAATCCTTTAAACTTTTTTTAAATGAGCGATCGTTTCGCTTGATAAGACCCTTATTCGTCGTCTGGAATCGTTTAAAGCCCTTTGAACAGTTTGTAGTTTGCACTGAAACTGTCTTTTGGACCTTGAACTGTTCGCTTACCAGTAAAGTGTATTACATGGAGAAAATCCTGGAATGTTTTCATCAAAAATCTTAATTTCTTTTCGACTGATGAAAGAATGACATGGACATCTTGGATGACATGGGGGTGAGTAAATTAATCAGCAATACTTTGATATCTGAACTGGGTCTGCACTTCAGCATAAAACGTAAATTGCAATAATATTTTCTCACCTATTGACCTCATTCACAGCAGTGCCATCTTTGATTTCCAAATGAATGGGAATGAAAGCGATCGAGGCTGTGAGGGACAGACGGGTGCATCTTTGCTGTTTTTAATGTGTGGCTATTTGGATTGTTCTGTTGGCAAAACACTGCAAAAATATCTTTTCAAGGAATTTCAGGAGACAAAAAAAGTCCACACACCATGAGCTGTGGAAAATTATAAGTGCTAGGAGCTTTATACAGCTTTTTACAGCAGATAGATGCCATTTAAAACACACTTTCTTGCTCTGAATAAGGCCTATAGTCTGAGCTACATAAAACAGCTTCTCGAACTAGAAAAAAAAAAGTAGGGCAGGACTTGATTTTGTCCATCAGCATCAGTTATGGCTAACGGTTTAAAGAATCGAAGCATAGGCTTACAAACACGGACCAATCAAGTTCGATTACCTCACCAGTTATGAAAGTTTGTAGTCTATACATTTTTTTATTTGTGAAACTGTGGCTTTTGAGCCCGTTCTCATCCCAAAGCGCCATATAGGACGCTTTTGCAAAAGCGTAAATATCCAACGCACATGGCACCCTTTAACGTCAAATGAGACGCAAATATATTTGGGCAGAAGGCGCCCCCTAGTGGTCTAACCCTTACCCTACACCATACCTAAACTTAACCATAACCGAAGCGTCTCATTAGACGTTAAAGGGTGCCATGTGCGTTGGATATTTACGCTTTTGCAAAAGCGTCGTATATGGCGCTTTGGGATGAGAATGCGTTGGGCTTTTCGAGCTGTAAAAAAAATATTCAAGACTCCTCAAACCCTCTGAGACACAATCCAGTGAGATTTGTCTGGGATTGAGAAATCAGTTTGGGATTATCTTTGCTGTCTGATTAAAGGTCAGAATGCAACTAATCAGGTTTCCATGACAGCCCATAAAGTGGCTCTCATAATAGACGGGGAAAAAAAGCCTGTTATGAACATGGGATATTTTGGTAAACTGACATTCCTGCAATAGACCAAGAGGACTGCCATGGAAACAGTTTATGTAACTCAAGGTATTTAGATCAACAACTTTGCTCACAATATCCCAGTCGGATATCAAGATTTACTATTTCAGTAAATGTAAAAAATATAATTATCTCATGTAGGGTCCACAATCTCATTAGGATAAAGTCGATCCCAGAAATCAGATCTGCATTCTTTGTTTCTCTCTCAGGTGTTGAATCTGTTTCTGGCCCTGTTGTTGAGCTCCTTCAGCTCTGATAACCTGTCTGCGCCCGATGAAGACGGAGAAATGAACAACCTCCAGATAGCCATCGCTCGAATCCACTGTGGTTTCTCGTGGCTGCTGAACGCCATCAAGGATCTCTGCAACGGGAACCTGGCAGGGCACAGACAGAAGGCCAAGGAGGTGCCGGCGCCCCCGAAGGAGAACCATGCTGAGTGCAACGGCGGTTTGGGCCGGTATGAAGAGAAGTGCGTTTGTCCAGAAGGACAAGACAGTTACATGACCAATCCCAACCTCACCATCTGTGTGCCCATCGCACCAGGAGAATCAGACGTGGAATTTCCTGAGGAGGAGGATGATGATGAAGACACAGTGTCATCAGACGATGAAGCGCAGAAACCGGTGAGAGGTTATGAGAGGTGGGAACTCGGTTCATTCGATTCTTGAGGTTGTGTAGTCCGATTCACCAGCAAATGATTCACAAGAGTCGGATCTTTTTAATGGATTAGTCAAAACACTTGGTTGGTAATTCGTTTTCTGACCCGCTCAGTGTTATTTTTGCAATATTGAGATAGAAAATTTTAAAGGGTAACTAAACCCCTGGACAGAGCCTGACTCCACTGGTAATATTTGAAAAATGCCGAAAAAGTGGGCTGACCGCGGCGGAGATAGAGGGGACGAAATAGATGCTAAAACACTCTATCCTGATCGTTTTCAATACTCGCAATTCCAACTCCTGACTCCAACTACTGCCAAGGGCGTAGCTCGCGCGGTGAGCTGAAACGGTTCACGAAGTGCGGAACATCCAATAGGAAAATTCAACCGCAGTAGCCACCGTTCAACCTGAAGAGGGCAGCACTAAGACGTTTTTACACCATATATTATAGAAATAAAACACTTTATACACAAATGTCAAAAAAGTTACTCGAATCAATGACTGGTATTAATAAAGATCCATTCTAACAGATCATTAACTAAAAAAAAAGTTGGTTTAGGGTTTAGTTACTCCTTAAGTAATTTGTGTATTTTGCAGTTTTAGTAGTTTTATTTTTAAACTATGCTTAATATAGCTTTTATTATATTTTATACATGAGTTATTTTAGCTAAAATGAAAAAGGGAGGCTTTATTTTTAGTTGATATTATTAAATTTAAATTTTACTTTTCTTTAATAACCCTAGCTGGATCTAAGTTAAAGACAGCATGTTTTCTTTATAATTAATGAGTGTTAATTAATCATTTAAAAAATTAAATAAATACTTGACAAAAGTCTTTGCTAAACTATTTTTGCATCCGTAGCCCTCAAACCGTATTCACTTTATAGCCCTTAATCCTGTAATTGTGGGCAAATGTGGGAACAGAGGACTTTTTATTTATTATAAATGTTATATCACTGTCTTCTATAAAGTTTTGTCTATCCATTTTTGGTGTTTTTTTTTATTTTGGGGGTATTTTTGAATTTATTTACTTCAAAAAGTACCATATTTTCTATGTAAATTATGCTTATTTTTATGTTTTATTTATATTTTTTTTAAACTACATTAAAATATCATTCCAATAAGTTCTTAGAGCTAAAACCTAAAGATGAAGTGACTTTGCTGACTGGGGTGCTCTAAATTACAGTTTTTCCCATTCATTTCTATGGGTGCCCATTTTTGACCCAAAAACAAGATTAAGGAGTTTTTTCTTCACCTTAACATTGTAGAATTGAGTCAAAAAAAATTGTGTGTGTTCAGGAGGCAAACTTAGGAAAAGTAGCCAAGTCTTGTACCGCTCAGATCAAAGGAAGTATTTTTTAAAAATAAATCAAAACTATTTTGCCCACATTTGTCCAGAATACGGTTTTAGGGTTAAATTGTTAATGGAATTGTTTATTATGAAACCGGAATCATTTCCATTTTACATCTGTGAAATAGAACTGAAATTCAAACCAGAATAATATAATTTATTTTGATTATGATCCCTAATTAGTACCTTGTATAAATCTGTACTTTTAAGAAACTACACTAAAACGTTTTAATTGGCATCACAAATGTGGCTTAACAATGGGCAAGTTATTTCGCATATTGATATACATTTTTCAATTCAAATGTCTGGATTTCTAGGAAAACCAAATGCATTAATGGCATCTGGACCAGATATACAACCCTAAATCCTTCATATACTGCATATAATAGTTCATTTGTTTATCCCTATTGTGAGTGGCTGGCAGCTCAAACGAGCGAGTGGTGTCAGAGGTCAGAGAGATGATATGATATAACGCGTGTGAGGAAGCGAGCCAGTGGCCGTATAGATGGGGGGGCATCCAGATTCATAAGCTGATAAGCTGCAATGCAGACAAGGTGAACCCACCAGGCATGCCATACAGAAGTTATTATATAAGAGAAATGGCCTGCGGAGAGGAGCACATGGTTAAAAGATCGCATTCCTAAATGACAAATGATTAGTCTGAGTCTACTAAACCTTTGACAAAATCACGCCGGACAAGTCAAATCTGCTGCCGCTGACCCAGAGAAAGCAGTTATCATGAAACAGCTTCACAAACTCTAGTATCATTATTTCGGTGTTACAAATATTCCAACACTATCTCGTTTTTGACGCATGATTAAAAAGTGTCTAATTCGTACTAATTCGTACGACCTCACGATTTGTCTAAACCCACGTGATGGTTAGGTTTAGGGGCGGGGTAAGGGGTAGGTAATTCGTACGAATCCATACGAATTGGCCAATTCGTAAAATATGTACGATTTAGCAAAATCGTATTAATTCGTACGAGTGAGGTCGTATGAATTGTTACGAATTAGCCACTTTTTAATCATTCGTCGAATTCGTACGACTTGGTCGTGAGATCGGGTTGAATATTCATATTATCGCAGAAGTACTGGGACAAAAGTATATAGTTTTGATATAAACATTAGCAATCGAAATAGAGGAAATCACCTTCATAAGTAACATGGCGCTTCAGATTACACGGTTAGTAACTGTTAAAAAATGTATTTGTCATTGAATCATTCCGTTACAAAAAAAGAACACGGCTAATTCATCCAGTAAGTGAATTGTTTATGAATGAGTCATTGAATCATTCATTGCATTAAAAGCATCTCAAGATGAACTTCCTGGAATTGTTTGGTTGCAAACTTCTCCCAAAACCTCTTTGACGTTTTAAGGCACAAAATTAAGAGTAATCCAGCCTCTCGCTCTCTTACACACAGATACACACACGCTCGCCTCGTAATGTGGGATTACGTAAGCAGCACTATTGGATTGTGCTGGCACCTTTGGTCCAGTAATCTCTGTAAATCATTTTAAATATGTTGCCATTACATGGCGGGAAAATCTCATCAAAATTGTATTATGAAGGCCCACTGCCTACATAGAGAAAGAAACGAGGAGAATGACTGTGTATTCAGACAGCTTTAGAACAGCTCTCTCTTGCCATCTCAGATTATACTGGAGGTTACTGACCTTGACTTGTGCGCTCGTGGATTAGATGCATATGCTAGTATCGCGCCATATGTATCTTGGGATGCATGTGTTGTATTAGCTGTCTGTTTTCCATGCCAAACCCACAGGTCAATCAGTGTTGATTTCCGGGATTATATGTGCACTGAATTGACAGATATAATACCAGTATATATGAGGCCTAGCAATTAAATGGAAAATGAAGTACATAATTGTACCTTTAGGGGTACAATGGCTTGTCACTGGGGCTGTACCCTCAAGGGGACAGATTTTGTACCCAAAAACTAATGTTAACTGTTTAAGAGCCAGGAGCCCAACTAAATCAAATACTGATCACCATAATGGTGACTTAAAAAATAGATTTTGTCCTTCAGTGATTCTGCTTGTTAAAATCAAGTGTCTTCAATCATCACTCAATGAATCACTTAATGAGCTTATTAACTTTAACACTCTTAAATGTTAATTTAACACTCATATTTGACCATTGAGTTTGAGTTTGGAGCCATATTTAAAACTGGAGTTTTGCTGTGTACAGTATCAAGAGACAGACTCTGCTAAGCCATTTTTTTCTGTAAAAGTTGTTGCTTAAAGGTTTTAATGATACCCTAATTATTTAAAGTAGATTTTAACTTATCACTATATTTGAGTAGCCTTGAAATAACCTTGAAATAAAGGAAATCACAAATATGTACCCTTGAGGGTACAGCCCCAGTGACAACAAGCCATTGTACCCCTAAAGGTACAATTATGTACTTTATTTTCTGAGAGTGTAGCATAAGTATGCAACGCATTAAGACGAAGACGAATCTTCATTAGACGAAGAATGAACACGAATAATAATGTAGAAATTCAAAACTGAGATGGTTCATAAGTTACCCTGTCCGTTCAAGTACACTCTCAGAAAAAAAGGTACAAAAGCTGTCACTGGGGCTGTACCTTTTCAAAAGGTAAACTTTTGTCCATTTTAGGTGCTAATATGTACATTTTAAGTGTTAATATGTACATTTTAGGTGACAATATGTCCATTTCAGGAGCTAATATGTACATTTTAGGTGCTAATATGTCCATTTTAGGTCCAAATATGTACATTTTAGGTGCTAATATGTACCACTAAGGTACCAATATGCAGCCTTTGGGTACAAAAGTGTACCTTATGAAAAGGTACAGCCCCAGTGACAGCTATTGTACCTTTTTTTCTGAGAGTGTATCCAATCAGTAGGTCCAGCATGGTTTTAAGATCATCTGAGCCAAACTTGGAAAGACCTAAACATAATTTGTTGGGTGAAGTAGCACTAGGTGGACCAGTTTCCAAACTTCTCAGGAACACTCAGAACATAATACTAAAGTTTTAAATGGGTCCTGATATCCCCTTTTACGAAGTCTTGATTTTGCTTTTGGGGTGCACTAGAAAATGCTTCCATGCTTGATTGTTAATAAAACACATTATTTTTCAACATTTCATCCTCCCCAGTCTGTCCCGAACGAGTCATTTTCGATGAAGCCACTCCTCCGGAAATACGAAATGTGTTGTGATTGGCAGCGCTTAGCGTGTGTTCAGGAAATGTTCTGAACAAGGATAATTCATAACTGTGTAATAACTCAATTCTAGTGTAAATATAAAGGATATCAGCAATTTTTTAACCAATTCGAGCCTGATTCAGACCCTGACAATGTTCACAAACAAGAGGATCACCCAGAAATGAATTCATGCACGGACTTTGCAATGCACGGATTTCACAGGACGTTTCAGAGTGGTATGTTTTTCT
The DNA here is from genome assembly GCF_988280905.1 of Pimephales promelas. Taxonomy (NCBI): domain Eukaryota; kingdom Metazoa; phylum Chordata; class Actinopteri; order Cypriniformes; family Leuciscidae; genus Pimephales; species Pimephales promelas. Next base: position 39,698,967 of record NC_142773.1, on the reverse strand, counting down.
TTTACATTATAGGTGTGATGTTGTCCACCATTTAATTATGATATTTGTCGGAAAACTAACAGCAATCAATCACAAAAACATGGATAATTTCCTAAGAGGTGGTGAACAGACTTACACTCTTAGAAGAAAAGGTTCTATATAGAACCTTAAAAGGTTTCATCAGCGCTACATATTTGGAACCCCTAAAAGGTTCTATACACTCTTAAAAAAAGGGTTCCTCTGGGTTCTATATAGAACCCTGGGGTTCCATACTTGGCCAATAAAACCTTTTACCAAAAAAAATGGTTCTATATAGAACCATTTTTTTTATTTTTTTATTTATTTTATTTATTTAGTACAGGGACAGTGCATATTCATAAACATTTCTGTCAATATGCCAGAATTAGCCTAAAGGCTATTTTTCATCCACAGTCCCTAGACAGTTGGTAAGAGTCACCCTAAAAAAAGAAAAAAATTACATAGTTCATAGCACTAAAAAAAAATTAAAATACATTTAGTAAAATATCTATTATGTTAGCGTATATACTCTAAACACATCAAAACAACAATCGGACAAACATCACGTAAAAAACATGACAACACATAAAGAAAAAAAGTCAACAGTGTGCAACGAGAGCATGTGTAAATAGGCTAATGTTGGCAGATCTGATGATCAATAAGCCATTTTCTTAACTGAATTTTAAATGAACTATATATTTCTGATAGTAATGGGGGTGAGGTTCCACTCAGCAGCAGCTTGAACAGAAAAAGCAGTATGACCAAATACTGGAATTACTGGACAAATACCAAAATTTTGGAGTTCCATATATGAAGCGGGGGATGGAACCATTTCTGGTTCTAAATAGAACCATTTCTTCTAAGAGTGTACAAAAGCTATAGTAAACAACACCTGATCAACACTAATGTTGGCTAGCAGGAGAGCGTAGCAATAACATAAAACTCATAATTGGAACTGTTAATAGAAAATGCAACAAAAAATAATAAGACATACTTGTAAGTTGTGATCCAACAACAGACTGTCCTGCTCCATTTCAAGAGAAGCTTTTGTGTGTAGCGTTGTGGTTCTGGAAGCTGTTCTCCGTAAAATGTGAAGGATCATGTGACACTGAAGACTGGAGTAATGATGCTGAAAATACTGAAAAATAAAGGACATTTTAAAATATATTGCAATAGAGAAAAGGGGATTTTAAACTGTACTAATGTTTCACAATGACTCAAATAAATGCAGCCGTGGCGGTGGATTTTAATGGTATCTGATAAAATTCTAATGAAAACTCAATGCAAGGTTTGCTGCCCTGTTCAACAGGAAGTCATCAGCCTGTCTGAAGGAAGCACCGTGGACCTGAGGAAGCCCGGGGAGGATGAGGAGGAATATTCTGAGATGGCAGAAGATGTGATGGATCCAGAAGAGTGTTTCCCAGAGTGTAAGCAGATAATATATATATATATATATATATTTGTTCTCTGTGAACATGGCGTCTACAGGACCTGATCAGAATAATCTCTCTGTATCTCTCCAGTCTGTATGCAGCGCTGCAAGTGTTGTAATATAAACACAAGCAGAGGTTTGGGACAGATGTGGTGGAGGTTGAGGAAGACGTGCTATCAGATTGTAGAGCACAGCTGGTTCGAGACCTTCATCATCTTCATGATCCTCCTCAGTAGCGGAGCTCTGGTGAGGAACAAAGCTGATTGGTGAACTTTAACCATTCGTTTACTGTTCACTGTTCACTGTTCAAAACCGTGTTTTGCTCATTGGCTGCTAGAGCGGCAAAAGTCACACAGGTCCATATTGAGATTAAACGTGTAGCTAGATTAATCGGAATCACGTTTCCTGTTCTTATTGTGTAACGATTTTCTTCTGACAGGCGTTTGAAGACATTTACATAGAGCAGCGGAAGGTGGTGAAGGTGATGCTGGAATATGCTGACAAGGTGTTCAGCTACATCTTTGTGCTGGAGATGTTTCTGAAGTGGATCGCGTACGGCTTTAAGAAATACTTCACCAATTACTGGTGCTGGCTGGACTTCCTGATTGTGGACGTGAGTGGAAGAACCTTAATACTGGATCAGGGTTGGACTGTTGCGTTTCCATCTGGTAGACTCGGATCATTTAACCCTCAGGTGCTCTTCGGTCATTTCTGACTGAAAAAATTTCTGTTTTGAAATTTTAAAAATCACAGCTTCATCGGAATTTTACGAAACTTGGTGACTTTTATGGCATTGGGTATGTGAACACAAAAAAAAATTGAGGTCATGATCTGAGCATGTTAAGTGGTCGTAAAAAAAATAGTCACACTTGTGACTAAAATGACCCCCATAGGAAATGAATGGGAAATTGTAAAAAAAAAAAAGAAAAAAAAAAATTGTGAATTTTTGTTTGTCAATTTTTTTTATAAGAAATAGTTTTTGAGATTGTTTCAAATATATATTCAAATCCACCAACAACAACAAAAAATGTGTTCATAAACAGCTGGGGAATTCACATGCCTCTCCATAGAGAGCTGTACATGCCATCTAGTGGTTACACCACTTTTTCTCTATACTGTAACCAGATGGTGCTAATTTTCTTCTTCTTCAAAAATTTTTTTTTCTGAAGGCCTAGACTCTATATTAAACTAAAATACTGCATTAATATTTTTTTGAAAAAAAATAATGTGTATATATAGAAATATATATATTTCCATGGCAAAAATAAACCATAAATGTTGCATAAATATGAATAAATTAAATTACATTTTCTCAAAATCCTAAATTAAAAAAAATAAATATTATAGAACAAAAATAAATTGCATTGGTTTTACTGGGATGGAGAAAATTTCATTTTTAGGTGTCCGGTCACTTTTGACCGGGAAGATAACAAGTGTGACTCCGAAACGAAGAGCACCTGAGGGTTAATTTACCCTCGTTTTGGTTAATTTAGGCCAAAACGCGAGATATTTTAGTATGACATACAATCTTAAAAATAAAGGTTCTTTATTGGCATTGATGGGTTTAACAACCATCAAACCCTGCTTCCGTTCCTCAAAAGTTTATTTATAAGAGAAAAAAGGTTATTAAAATATTCTTCACACTAAGAAAAATCTTTTTTTTTTTATGAACTGGTCACTGAAAGGTTCTTTGACAAACCTAAAATGGTTCTTCAATGGCATCGCTGTGAAAAACCCCTTAGGGATCTTTATTTTTAAGAAATTAGACTATATTAATATCAGTTTAATATTTAGTGTAGCAATATATTCTCTTAGTATAAAGGGCCATGAATGTAAAACTAGATGTATTTTAACTGGTCTAACATGAGGAATCATTAATTTTGCAGATTTTTGAAGGCTGTTTGTTACAGTGATTTTACCACAAATGATATGAAACGTAGTGTCCTTAATCATGGAAAAACACACAATGCTTTTCCAAAATGTCTGCAACAGCAATCTTATGAAAAAAACACCATTGTTCAATTTATTAACGACTGGAATAAATAATTCTTCCGAAAAATAATATCATCATTGTAGGCTGTTTACCTTTGGAAAACAATTGTAACTCGTTGCATTAATATAGATGTGTTAAATTTAGGATTTATAGTTTAAGAACACAAGTATCTGGAGTAGCTCGACTAACACAAGCAGATTGTGTCTCACTTGATGCTCATCTGACCCACACAGATCTCCACACACACCTCTAACGATAGGGTAAGTTCATAGTTCAAAGGTCAGAGGTGAGCGAAGGTTCACATCTGTATCTCAGCTGCAAGTTCTCTTCTCATCCAGATATAAATGCCACCGTCTCTCAGCATTTATTTCGACCTTTAATTTAACATGGTGTCAAGTTTGTGATGTTTGATAAGTATCTTTACAGGACCTTGGCTTTTATATCAGAATATACACACTGTATCAATTAATTATCTGGAGAAGATCAGTTACATTTATGGCTGTCAATAAAATCAATGATCGTAAAGTGAGATGTGATGAATATGATCGGAAATCTGTATCGTATGTTTTAGTTGTTTAATTTTGCACTTTTATTCATGCTATTCATTCTTTGTCTTCTGAAGTTTTGTTTTAGAGCCAATTGCACAGAAATATCTTCTTTAGATATATTGCAGTGACAAGGGAAACTATAGAAATTGTTTTTTATAAAGAACTGACTATTCTTAGGACTTTTAAATTTAATAAGCCATACTATGAAACAATATCCTAATTGGAAATTCAGAATACAGTTTGGACTGATTATTCCAAGAAATTATTGAAGAAATTATTCAAAAGAAAAACCCAAATTCTTTATAAAACCTCACTCTATTTTATATATATGCATATTTATTATGCATATATAGTTGAGTATGTGGGTATGTACATTGATGTGCATATGTGCATACTTGTCCATGTTTTGTCTTCATTTCACCTCATCGAACACAATCCTACTGTAGGCTACCTAAGCCACAACCTGCCATTACAGCAGAAGACCATTCTGTTCTACACTGTCTGTCGACTTTGACTGTAGAATAGAGTGGAAACCTATTGCGATTTGTAAAACCATATGCCCTGATAAATAAGTTCCTATAGAATGTCCCAAAAATGCATCAATATTTGGTCAAAACGTGCGTTTTTTCTGTTTTGATATAGCTTTACCAGCTGTCAGTAGAATGCTAATGTCTCCACAGACATCTTTATTAGGTTTTCATTAAATCATAATATTTTTTTAATGATTTTCAGTTTTATGCATTTTTTTAGATTGCCTATTTCATCTAAAAGCCATTCATAGTAGTTCGAATTATATATTTTATTAAACATTTCTGTATGTTTTCTCATATTGCAGGTGTCTTTGATTAGCTTGGTCGCTAACTCTCTTGGCTACTCGGACTTCGGGGCCATCAAATCTTTAAGGACTCTCAGAGCTCTGAGGCCATTGAGGGCCCTGTCTAGATTCGAAGGAATGCGGGTAAGATAACTGATCTCTAACTGATAAAGCATGTCAAGTTTTCAGGGAATCTAGTCAGATTACCAGAGCCGATCCGCGATATACGCACACTACTCAAGGCCCCGCATCCATCTTGCGTCAAAGCGCGTCAATCAAAGTTTACAACGTCGATGAGATAATTAAGCAGAACTATACCTTCTGGTCACGAGAGAAATCACCATGCGAGTGAATTGCGGGAACAGCGATCAGGCAGACTTGTGTTCTCTCTCCTCTTCAAGTTTAAGTTGATGTGCATCTCGGTCTAACCAGCCGGATCTCATGAAAGAACGTATCTATACCACAAATTCATAAGTATGCCGTGTCATGACTACAGTACATCGGTGACGTTTATAACGAACCAAACCGTTTGGAATTGATGAAGTTATGGTTATTTAAAAAGTACACGCACCATTAAAACACAATTGCTGCGTCCCAATTTGCTTACTTATACTACGCCCTAAAAGTATGTACTCTTTTTATAATACTTTTGAGTGTGTAGCAAAAGAGTAGGCAAGCTTTGGGACGTACTATCACGTCATCTTTGACGGACAGCTCTGTCGCGTGCTGCGTGCATCCTGTCACCGTAAACTGCCCTGTCAATCATCTTGTCACAGTTAAAATCCTCCATTCTATCTAATTTTATTTCCTACCGTTTCGGAGAGGGCGTTCATCTGCCAGTTGTGGGTCTTTCATGCTCTCCTCGTGTTTGCAATTTGAATATAATGATGCATTTAAAACGTAATAGCTAAACGTGTCTTTAAAAAAGTTCACAACGCTGCTGCAAATGCAATATAATGTGTACAACGTTTAATAAATTCATTTTCGTCAGGTTAGATACTGATAATTAATCACTCGAAGCTCTTTATCTAAACCTCTCTACACAACCGCGGGGACTCGCGCGTCCTCCGTATCGACTACGTGTCTGTAGTTTTTTTTAACACTTTTTACTCGTGTTTGTAGTTCTAACCGAATCCTCGTCCAACGCGCAATGGTTTGTGGGCAATATCAGCCGTTAGAGTGTGCATCGATCTACACTTCGGATTCTGACCGGAAAAAGTAGACCATCCGGGTATCTTTGAAACACTCATTTCAACGTACTACGATTTGGGACGTACTAATTCTATTTTCGAATACTATTTAGGACGGATAGTATGCGAATTGGGACGCAGGGAGAGTTACGAGTGAGCGAGCTGCCTGTGGCAAGATGGCCGCCAGATGCAGACGTCGACATCCATTGGCCAGCAGTGCATCTAGCCTTTATTATGATTATCTATGATGGCCCATTTACCAGTAAATGCTTTATGCCCAGCTGCACTACTTCCTGAACTTCAACAAGCTCCTTGTTTCCTGTCTGCCATTATTGGCCAAATTGATTAATTCAGGTGTGTCTGATTATTGTTGCCATGACTACTGAGGTCAAGCACACCTGAATTAATCAATTTGACCAATAATGGCAGACAGGAAACAAGGAGCTGGCTGAAGTTCAGGAAGTAGTGCAGCTGGGCATAAAGCCCATTGACTAGCGCAAACCTTAGTAAATCACCTTTCATGATTTTTTTAAATGCTCCCATAAATTTAGCGTCTGAAATGGAAACTCCTACAAATGCATATGCAATAAGGTCATCCGCGAAAATAACATTTTCAGTGCTAATTTTTCACTGCGCGTCTTTAGTAAATCCTGACAGTAGCTTTTTAACGCCAAAAGAGGGTTTGCGGTGGCGCGAGCTGTTAGTAAATCGTGCAAAGATTTCATTTTAAAGATTCGAATTGAACTAAATTTTGGTTTTATGGTTTTGTGTTACTGACATTTTTATGACACCTCAAACATTTTATGGCAGATTGTAAATCAAAATTGAGATTTCACATCTCTCAAAATCTGAGATAATTGCGCAAAATACGTAATAAACCAAATATACCACGAATTTCTCATGTCATTTATACACCAATAGTTTTTGCATGCATAGGTTTTCGCGTGCAAATAATACACACTTTTTGCCGTGTAATATGCACGCACTCCACACCCCTAATCCTACCCAAGAGATTTACAGTGTGTAGCATCTGCACGCAAATAACATTTTTGGCTCTCGCTTGTAATCAGCAGACTTTTTCCCCAAGAATCAGTAGTTAAAAGGCTGATATTAAATGCTACATTTACATATCTCCAGCAAAATATCCCTGAATTTGTTATTTAGCAGAAAGATCTGATTACTTTGTTTGAATTGCTTGTGTGATCTAGCAATACAGTATCTGTATGTAGTCACAATATGATTGATTTGTGTATGGCATGATCACAGTCACCGGGATGTTGCCAAGTAAGACATGTTTCCAAAATGTAAATATATTCCTAACCCTACCCATCAGTTATCCCTAAAATCAGAGGGGAAGATGAATAAAACTGATTTAGATGCACCTAACCCTGGTTGTAAGCCTAAACTTGACATAATCTGTAGACTTGGCCCTCAAATCTGATTGGTTGATTGAAATGTTGTTCTTGGATCAACATAGGAACATGTTGCACTTGGTGAAATCCCATTCACCATGGTATCACATCCTAATTTCTGTTGTTCAGGTGGTAGTGAATGCACTGATAGGGGCCATCCCGTCCATCATGAACGTACTGCTGGTGTGCCTGATCTTCTGGCTCATATTTAGCATCATGGGAGTCAATCTTTTCGCTGGGAAATTTGGAAAATGCGTCAACAGGACAGGATACATCCACAATGTGTCCCTGGTCAACAACAAGACTGATTGCCAGTCCATGAACGACACCCAGTTCTACTGGACCAAAGTTAAGGTTAACTTCGACAACGTGGGACTTGGCTACCTCTCGCTTCTGCAGGTGGTGAGTGAAGCTTGTGCACCAGAACTGGCAAACAGGAGGCAGAATTCAATTTAAATTTACATTTAAGGAAGTGGAATATAATGGAATGCTTCTGTAAGTTTACACTCTTAGAAGAAAGGTTCTATATAGAACCTTAAAAAGGTTCTATCAGCGCTTCGTATTTGGAACCCCTAAAAGGTTCTACACAGAACCCTTTTTAAGGGTATAATTATAAGAACCCTTTAGGTGTGGTTTTAAACAATATAAATTACATTTTTAAGCATTATACACAAAACATTTGGGGTAGAAACATTTTTTACAAGATATTTTTATATTTTATATTAATATTTAACGTCGATATTTATTCTTAAAATAAAAATATCAATACAAACATAATATCCAACAAAGTTTTAAATTATTCATTCATTTATTTATTTTCATGGCTTTGTTAATTGTAAGTGCATGGGAATATTTCAGTTTAGGAAAAATCTATTTTACACATCAGAGAATTAGCATAATTAGTCCAAATTAATGATGTGATTATTTATGTTTGTTAAAAAAAACTAGGGCTGTCAAATGATTAATCACGATTAATCGCATTCAAAATAAAAGTTTGTGTTTACATAATATATGTGGGTGCACTGTGTATAATTATTATATATATATATATACACACATACATGCATGTATACTTAAGAAAAAAATATTATTTATATATAAAATATTTATATATAATATAAATTATATCTATGTACAGTATACACATGAAAATATTTCTTAAATATATATAAGCATGTGTGTGTATTTATATATATAAAATAATAATACACAGTGCACCCACATATATTATGTAAACACAAACTTTTATTTTGGATGTGATTAATCACAATTAATCGTTTGACAGCCCTAAAAAAAACTTGTGTTGGACTTATAAAATGCCTCTGTAATTTGACAGATAAATGTCTTTGGGTAACACTTTATTTTGAAGATCATGTTGACTATAAGGAACTTTACAACTAACTCTCATTAGAGTGAGTACACTGTCTGCTTAATATCTGCTAACTTTTTATTGTGATGATCCTCCAACAGACATTCTACAGACTATAAGTATATTTGCTACTGGATGTCGACTTATTCTAACCTGAACTCTACTAGTCTATAAGTAATATTCCACCTAACTCATTACTAGTCAACAGAATGTGTTAAAGGGACCATCAAAATAAATTGAAACCTGTCTTTGAATTGCAGTTCAATAAATTCCTCTTCCTCTCGTTCCATTCCGTTGTTGTGTTTCAAATTCAAATTCAAGGGAGCAAATTCTAAAATTCTAAATTCTGACCTTCCTGAAGAATTTAGTGCAACACTTTAGAATCATCCTTCATATTTGTTAAGGTAGCCAAGCAACCAGAGTTCATCAGGGTCCTGCAACTCCTCTATGTTATTTACCTCTAGGAACAATCTCTCAAATCACCACAGGTTCTAATTTCAGTAACCATGGCAATGACATCCCAAAATGGCCTAGTTTAATAGCGTTCACGCTGACTCTTGATGAGTCACCCTTTGTCTTTACAGAAAAGAAATAACACGTAAAAGCGTAATTACCTCAGACTAAAAAAAAGTCAAGTTTTGAAAGAAATGTGCTCACCTAGAAACAGAACATATCTTTGAATAAATTGACAATCTTTCTCTTTTAAATGTACATTTTCTGTTTTTCAGGCAACATTCAAAGGCTGGATGGAAATCATGTATGCCGCCGTAGACTCTCGTGGAGTAAGCATTTTGTTTTGGTTCATTACTAAAATGAATGACAAATGCAACAAAAATTTGGTCTTCAACTACAATCTAGTTCTAGAACCTAGAATTTAACAATATCTTTTTTAAGCTCCATAGAAACTAATAGTAACTCAATTATCAAATGCAAAAAAACTAAAAAATAAAGAGGGTTCACCTAAGGTGCTGCAAAGAACCATTGAAGAACCTTCATTTTTTTTTGTTTTTCTTGTTTGTCAGGTTGAGGAGCAGCCCGTCAAAGAGATAAACCTCTACATGTACCTCTACTTTGTCATCTTCATCATCTTTGGATCGTTCTTTACCTTGAATTTGTTCATTGGGGTCATCATCGACAACTTCAATCAACAGAAACGAATGATAGGTGTTTAAGATCTACCTCTTTTCCGAAAGCATTAATTTACATTTAATGTGTTCCATGAAAATAACAGCAGCTGGTTGTTCTCTGTGCTAAAGGTGGCCAGGATATATTCATGACCGAAGAACAGAAGAAGTACTACAACGCCATGAAGAAACTTGGATCCAAAAAGCCACAGAAGCCAATTCCAAGACCAGTGGTAAGAGTATGATTTTTTCAACGCATTCTAGGGCGTCATATAGTGACGCTTTTGAAATTTCGTCTAAATCCAATGCACATGGCACCCTTTAGTGTCTATATAACACACACAGAGCTTTGTTCGGTTATGGGTAGGTTTAGGTCTGGGGTAGGGTTAGGGTTAGACCACTAGGAGGCGCCTTCTGGCCCATATACATTGGGCAACTCCGGTCCTCGAGGGCCACTGTCCTGCAAAGTTTAGCTCCACCCCTGTGAAAAATTTGTTTTTAGTAATCCCGAAAACATTGATTAGCTTGTTCCGGTGTGTTTAATTAGGGTTAGAGCTAAACTCTGCTGGCCCTTGAGTACCGGAGTAGCCCATCCCTGCGCTAAAGGGTTCAATGTGTGTTGGATGTAGAAGCAATGTCAAAAGCGACACTATGTGATGACTTGGGATGAGAACGGGCTGGATTTTTTCCAACTAAAAATTTGTAATCGATCTCATAACGAATGCCCTTTCCATTTTTTAACCATAAACACATTTCCATCTAGAACATTCTACAAGGATTCTTCTTTGACTTGGTGTCCAAGCAAGCCTTTGACATCACCATCATGTTGCTCATTATCCTCAACATGATAACCATGATGGTCGAGACCGATGAACAATCTGCTCGCATGGAGTTCATCCTCAATAACATCAACCTGGCCTTCATCGTCATCTTCACCACCGAATGCCTCGTCAAGATTTTTGCCCTCCGCTGTTATTTCTTCACCATTAGTTGGAACATATTTGACTTTGTCGTTGTCATTCTGTCCATCGTTGGTAAGTGCACGACTTTCCAGTCTGGTAAGTGGTGGTGTGGCTGATGTAAGATCTGGTCCCTTCTGAAAAGACCAACTTGGTTTACACTAGTAAGTACTCTGTTACTGGCCTATCTGGTCACCATTATGGTGAAGCCAAGGAGGTTTTGCTGGTTTAAGATAGTTAAAGGGGTGATGAACTGAGAAATCAAATTTTCCTTGAGCTTTTGACATCTAACGCCGCCGTCACACTGGCAGTTTAAATCTGCTCCGTAATACGCAATACGTTCCCAACGGACGCCGTACTACACAGTGAAAAGCGTCGGACGCGGGTAGAACAAAAATGGCGGAGAGATTAAAAGTTGATTCTGTTCTGTATGAGCTCTCTGATGAGGGTTATGCTGCGTGAGGAAAGTTGCTGAGGTCAGGTCGGCTAAAAAATGTGATATGGTGGTTATAGTGGTCAATTTTATTTTATGAAAATAAAAAATGACATGACAACTTATCGTTATAAAATCATTATTTATTTTATTAAAAGTTAATAATTCAGGTTTGTTTATTAGTACCATAGCAACGGTCAACTTCCGCTGGAATTGTCGGATAGGAACCGTCCGTAGCTTTTCGCACGAGTTCAAATTTTTGAACGCATCCGGATGACCAACGGACACGATTTTCTTCGCACCGCACTCGGTCGGACCCATTCGCATGCGGTCTGCGAATGTCCATAGGAAATGAATGACTTCCGGTCGTTTCACAGCCACATCGGAGCGGATTTCAACTGCCAGTGTGAAGGCGGCGTAAGATGTCATCATATAATAAGAATATCCTGTAAGTTTCAGAACTGAAAACATCCTTGTTAGTCCAATAAAAGCTAACGACTCGTTTTTAAAAGTGGGGACCTATGACGACAATGAGGATAAAACACCACCCCGCAGAAGAAGATCAACGCCTGCTTCAACGCGGCCAGTTTAGCCCCGCCCACCGATTCACGCATTACACACATAGCTAAATAACATAGATTCCTACCTTGTGATGACAAACCGGATTGAGCTACCGAGCAATACACATGGTTGTGGAATAAGACAGTCACTCCATAAGCTTTCTCTGGATTCCAGTAGGACTGCATGGATAAACTTTATTTTTAATGATGTTCCAGCTGATGAGGTAAAACATTGTCCGTCTGTTCGCTTCATTTCACTGAGGATTGTTTTATAAACAAGACTGGATTTGCAGACCGATTAAGAGTAAAGAACGGTGCTGTGCCGTCTATATTGGATCTGACAGGAATGGTGCAACACACGGACTCTGGGTCGAACATGTATGGGCGAATCATTCTGGTTGCCATTTTACAACATTGGACATTTTCAGAAAAATTTCCCCAAAGTGCACCTACGAGTGAGTTAAAACTCATTATAATATGCAAAACTGTTATCCACTCACAGCAGTGGGCGTTTACTTCCAAGTCTTCAGTGCGAGACGCCCATAAAAAGCGAGCGTTTTTGAGCTAGGCTCAAAACTAGGGTAGAAAATAGCCTATTACTTATTCATTTTGATGTTTTTGAATGCAAAAACCAAGCAAACGTCATAAGTTGACCTCAGACAACAATATACTACAATTTAAAAAGCCAGTTCATGACCCCTTTAAGAAACTTGTCAGAGACACCAGCTTGTCTTTTCAACGGGGTTGTAGTGATCTGAGATGTTCATAGTGCCCTTTCTCAATTCTTCAGACGATTTTTCATTGCACATGTTGATTTCTGTTCTTCGTTTGTCTTTCCAAACAGGAATCGTCCTTGCTGACATAATAGAAAAGTACTTTGTGTCCCCGACTTTGTTTCGAGTCATCCGCTTGGCGAGAATAGGAAGAGTCCTCCGACTGATACGAGCCGCTAAAGGAATAAGGACGTTACTTTTTGCCTTAATGATGTCGCTGCCGGCGTTGTTCAACATCGGCCTCCTGCTCTTCCTGGTCATGTTCATCTATGCCATTTTCGGCATGGCAAACTTTGCCTACGTCAAGAAGCAGGGTGGGATTGACGACATGTTCAACTTTGAAACCTTCGGGAACAGCATCATTAGCCTTTTCCAGATCACCACATCGGCCGGTTGGGATAACCTACTGGATCCCATTCTGAACAACTCGCCGGAAGAGTGCAGCTCGGCTTTCGTCAACACCGGAACCAACACTAAGGGCAACTGCGGCAACCCCTCGGTAGGAATCACTTTCTTCGTCAGCTACATCATCATTTCCTTCCTGATCGTGGTCAACATGTACATCGCCATCATTCTGGAAAACTTCAGCGTGGCCACCGAGGAGAGCACAGAACCCCTGAGCGAGGACGACTTCGAGATGTTCTACGAGGTGTGGGAGAAGTTTGACGTCGAGGCCACGCACTTCATCGAGTACTCCAAACTCTCCCGTTTCGCCGACAGCCTTTCCGAACCTCTGAGAATCGCCAAACCCAACAAAATCAAGCTTGTCCACATGGACCTTCCCATGGTCAGCGGCGACAGGATCCACTGCCTGGACATCCTGTTCGCCTTCACCAAGCGGGTCCTCGGGGAGACCGGGGAAATGGACGCTTTGAAGCAGCAAATGGAGGAGAAGTTCATGATGGCGAACCCTTCCAAGATGTCCCATGAGCCCATCACCACCACGCTCCGGCGCAAGCAGGAGGAGATTTCGGCAACCCTGATCCAACGCGCCTATAGAGCGCACCTGATTAGACGGCAAATGAAGCAGGCTTCTTACTTGTACAGGCACATAAACCACGACGCACTCTGGTCGGAAGAGGACGGCGCTCCGGAGCGCGAAGGACTTATAGCATCTATGATTAAAGAGCACTACGGTCCACCGGTGCGGACACTGTACTTAGCTTCCTCTCCGCCATCCTATGAGGCTGTGACGAAGGGTCCTAGTGACCGTTTCAAGACGTTAATATCGGACTCCAGATCCGGCGAGCCTCATAAATCAGAAGAGACGTATGACGAGACCTTTCTTTAGGACCATCTTTGCTTGCTTTTTTACTTCGTCTAATCGGCAAGATTTCACTTTTTTAATGTATAAGAACATCGACAACCTGGACAACCCACACTCTTAGAAGAAATGGTTCTATTTAGAACCAGAAATGGTTCCATCCCCCGCTTCATATATGGAACTCCAAAATGGTTCTATATAGAACCATTTTTTTGGGTAAAAGGTTCTATTGGCCAAGTATGGAACCCCAGGGTTCTATATAGAACCCAGAGGAACCCTTTTTTTAAGAGTGTATAGAACCTTTTAGGGGTTCCAAATACGTAGCGCTGATAGAACCTTTTAAGGTTCTATATAGAACCTTTTCTTCTAAGAGTGCATGTTGTTTTGTCTAAAAATATGACATGGCATCATGGTAAACGGACATGGATATATCAAAGTGAGGATGTACACGCTAGAGAATGTACTTCAACTCAGATGTGTTGCACAGATCGCAACTGTAATATATTGCACAGACGTTTCCTATAAAGCCTAACAGGCCACATATAGTTTTTTTTCCCAGGATTACAGAATCTAAGCAGAGTTTACTGTTGCTCAGGTGAGGAATGTTATAACTTTTTTTACACTTGAGGAGAGTGACTGAGATTTTGAGTAACCGGTGCAAGGAAAAGGCCCTTAAAAGCAGTTTGAATGACTACAAAGTGAGTGATTTTTGCATTTTTATCAGTGCTTGAGGAATTTGTTTTTCTTGTTGAACACAGGCAGGGTTATGAAATCGAAATTGACTATTTGAGTCATTATGTATTGTGCTTGTTTGACACACATTATTCCAAAGAATTAACATGTCTATGTAATCTTTCTTCAAACTATGAAACTTTCCTTTTCAGGATGATGTCATGTATTTTTCAATCTCTTCTCTCCAACTGCTTTCCTCCATTTTGATATGCAAAGCCCAGTTTTAATGATTCAATCAATTCCCAATGGATTAAAAAAAAAAATACTGTCACTAAGCTCAAAACTTAACTTAAACTGAAATTAAATTGTTACGATCTAAAAAATGCTGGGTTGTTTGAACCCAAATTTGGATTAAATATGGAAAAACCCAAATGTTGGTTTAAAAATGTCATTTAAAATGTTAACCCAACATTTGGGTTTGTCCATATTTGACCCAAATTTGGGTTGAAACAACCAGAATTTTTTTTTTTTATACAAAATCTGAATTAGCTAAAATGACCTTCAGCTACTTGTGTTTTACTGCAGCATTGTCAATATTTGGCACATGGAAATTCATATGAATTACTGGTGTCAGAATAATATGACTGATATTTGCTGATAGAATACACATTTTACATGTAAATAAAAGCTTTTATTGGACTAACAAGGATGTTTTCAGTTCTGAAACTTTCAGGATATTCTTATTATATGAATACGGCATTTTTCATGCATATAGGAATATAAATTCACATGCATCAAATGAATTTCTGTAACATTTATACATTACGTTAACCAATATAATGTACATAAGCGATTGGGAAGAAACGTACAGATGTATCATCAACACATGTGCAGGTATATCAATTTCTGTGTTCAACAAGATATTCTACTCCTTTTTTTAATGAAACAAAATTCTCCTTTACACAAAATGTATTTAATTGTATGGGGCATTTATGAAACATAAAAAAACAATAAAAGTTCTCAATGCATTTTACAAAAATGTTTAGGCTTTAAGGTGACTGATGTATGGATCACATATTTCGATCTAACTTTGTATGTTACACATTCGCTCTTCTGCTGTGAATCACATGAATTGGGAATTAATTGAATGCCAATAATTAGTTTATCAGCAAAGTTTTTCTCACTTTGAAATTAATTTTTGATATGTTTTAGCTTACCTTAAGGGCATCCAAGATGTAAGTGTCTTTTTTCCACAGTATTTTCAATTTTGATATTTTTAGGTCAAACCGTTCTTGTCTGTCAGTCATATAATGGAGGTCTATGGTCACCACCTCAAAGAGCATGCACAGAGAAGTCCAAATTAAACATGATTTAATGACTCGTAAATGTAAGTACACACTGATGGCCTAAGACACAAAACGAGCGGTTTGTGTGAGAAAACGACGTCCAAGTGATCTGATGGCACGGGCACTTCGGTCTGCGCCAGAAGGTTGGGAAAAAAATTCAACGTTGTCTGTTGATATATTGAAATCGTCTTCCATTGCGATTTCCTGTATATATAAATATGTTTAGATCTTGACAGTGAAAGGTAACACTTCTGAAATCTCTGTGTAAACAATGAGTGACGTACACGCGCGAGAGATCACTTCCGGCACTTGTGTAGACCGAAGCGACAAGAGGTAAAAAAGATATAAATCTACCTCTTTTACAAGAGGTAAAAAAGATATAAATATTGTTCGTTTTCGCACACAAACTGCTCATTTTGTGTCTTAGGTCATCAATGTGTACTTACATTTACGAGTCATTAAATCATGTTTAATTTGGACTTCTCTGTGCATGCTCTTTTAGGTGGTGACCATAGACCTCCATTATATGACTGACAGACAAGAACGGTTTGACCTAAAAATATCAAAATTGAAACTACTGCGGAAACAAAGACACCTACATCTTGGATGCCCTTGAGGTAAGCTAAAACATACCAAAAATTAATTTCAAAGTGAACTATCCCTTTGAGAAGAAATTGTCTTTGTTCCCAGTAAAGAAAGACTGGTCAAAATTATGTTTAACATTCGAAAACAGGAGCTTCATACTCAACAGCGGGGCAGTTTTTGTTGATTTGGGAACAGTATGCATAAATTCGTGCTCTGGGCTCTTGGTTAGGGAGCCAATTTGGCTGCGTCCCCTGGGAGTTTGCCCTTTCTCCAGCCCAGGGCGAGGGTGTTCAAATCCTCCACAGACCAGCTGGACCTCCAGGATAATCCCAGCGGAAAATAATCACTTGTTTTAATTACACACAAATGCACTCATACTTTAGTTCGCTCTCTGTCACACAGTCACAGACCTTAAAACTGATAACTTTTAGAAACACACAAATGCGGTTGCCTTTTCCATTTGGTAATATGAATGCTTGGTGTTTCTTTTCAAAGATTTTAAATATTTTATCAGAAAAAAATGATCAATCTAATAGTCTTAAAGTGCTAATGAAATGCATAATGCTGGCTAAATAATGGTAAATTTAAAGCTAAATTCCTAATAATATTGGTATATTTTGAACTGTGATGGACAGAAAATCTTGAACCAAAATGGTAGATTTGGAATTGCCAAGTCGTTCTATAGAGAGCATTATTTTGCTTGTGACACTGTACTATTATATACTTTTTCAAGTTATTTTCTGAACATGCTTTAATTTTAATTCTTTGTGTCTCTCTTTAAAAAAAATGCACTTTACTGAATGTGCCTGCGTAACTGATCTGATGTTTAAACATCTGAACATGTGGCTGGGATTAAGCTCAACTAAAGGAAACCCATTATTAAAGATTAAAATGCACTATAACTAATTACATACACACGCACATGCACATCTAAATTAACAACAAAAAAAGTGATTTTGAACATAAAACAAAAACAGAAAGTGTTGCTATTTTTTATTTTGACAGCAAAATAACGCCATCAGTGAGTAAATGTGATTAGATTAGCGCCAGAGGAATGACTGACGAAGATCATCATTTGTTCACTTCCTGGATTTAAGGATGTGAACACTCTTAATCAGGATGTGTGAATTACCGTTGCCATGGCCACCATGGAAAAGCTCCGCTTCATTGGTCTAGCCTTCTGATTAAGTTATAACAATAGACTAAAAATGTATAATTGAAATTACATATAACAAGCTAAAACCTGTATGAAAAGGTACTATTGATAATATATGCACATTCATGTTCACAAAATTAAATTCTAACTGTAAATACATTCATGATGTGTATTTGAGTACTGTGTGTGTCTCTGTGTGATACACATACCCAATTCACATCATAAATGTTTGTATATGAATATATGAAGAGTTCAGATGCAAAAGCCTCTAAGTGCCATTTGAAATTTTCTTCTAGAATGATCATTTTTATCAAGCTTGTATATTTAAGTTCAGTGATTTCACTTAAATGGCAATGATAATTACCTAATTGTTATTTAAGTGAAATGACTGAACTTAAATATACAAGTTTGATAAAAATCATCATTAAAAAAGAAAATTTCAAATGGCATTTAGAGGCTTTTGCATCTGAACTCTTCATATATATATATATATATATATATACAGCAAAATCCCCAGTGTTAAATTAACACTGAGAGTGTGAATTAAATAAATTCTGAGCAGAGTGTTAAATGGACATTGAAGTAGTGTTAAAGTTAATGAGATAATTAAGTGAATAATTTAGTGATTATTGAGCATTATTGAAGACACTTGATGTTTCTATGTATATATATATATATATGTGTGTGTGTGTGTGTGTGTGTGTGTGTGTGTGTGTGTGTATATATATATATATATATATACAGTATATATATATATATATATATATATATATATATGAAGAGTTCAGATGCAAAAGCCTCTAAGTGCCATTTAAAATTTTCTTCTAGAATGATCATTTTTATCAAGCTTGTATATTTAAGTTCAGTAATTTCACTTAAATGGCAATGATAATTACCTATTATTTGTTATTTAAGTGAAATTACTGAACTTAAATATACAAGTTTGATAAAAATCATCATTAAAGAAGAAAATTTCAAATGGCATTTAGAGGCTTTTGCATCTGAACTCTTCATATATATATATATATATATATATATATATATATTTATTAAATACACATGGATGTTTGTTTGTGTGTATATATAGTATATATGTGTGTGTATATATTAATAACAACAACTCAGTAAAGCCAGGTTAAACTGTCATAAAGACTACAAAATCTGCATGCGTGCGTTTGTGAAAAAAAAAAACCAAACAAAAAAAAAACACTGACACTGAGACATAAAGTGCATGACATCAGCAGCAAAGCACATTTGTGACCTTTGACCTCATGAAAATACCCCCAAAAATGTATATAATCGAATCGTCTCTTGCTATTTTGATATCTCTGATAAGGTCTTTTGGGAGATATCAATACGAATAGTTTGGTCAATTCAGTCACCATTTGTGGGAATGTGTGGGTTCAAAATAATCGATGAATGAATTAATAAACCGATGAATGAATTAATAAATGTTCATATGATGACACCATGGAACGCTACAATGGAAATATGATTCCAGTTCTTGAAATACACAAGCAAATGTGTACAGCACCATCTTCTGAGAAACAAACAAAAATCATAATATGATCATAATAATCCACCATAGGAAAAAAAAAAAATGCAATTAACGCAGTCCATCTGTTGGGTCAGCAAGGGCTTAGAAAGGTTTGGAGAAATCCTGACCCGGAGGGAAGCTCTGCTTATTTCCACTAAACTGAAAAAGAGACTTTTCCTGAAAAAGGCTTTTTTTTTTTTTTTTTTTGCTGTTGTTCATTTTAATGCATTTCCTTTGCCATTATTTAATCTTGCATGGAGTCAGCATGTCATGATCACGAAATAAAACGTGTCATCATGACCCTGACATTAAAATCTGTTGAAATGATTCCACACTGCATCAATAGAAGTTACAACATTCGTTTTTCACAACATCATTTGCATACCTGTCTTGCTCTATTTAAAGTTTGTGTCTCTTACCGGTTTGTTGTTTGTCTGAGGGATGCTTCAGTTCAGCTTCTGTCCACTGCGTCTGCATGTTGTAATCGAAAACATCAAGCTAGTCTAAATATTTGTAACTGAGAGAGTTTGCTTGAACAAAGACTTCACTTTTGGTCTGTTTATAACACAAAGTCATTAAGACTTAAACGTAGTGCACAAGACAGGCGACTTTAAATATCTCTTGAAATGGTTTGACAAACACAGCTGTCTTTCCAGTGTTGAAGTGTTTCCTATTCAAACAGGAAGTTGAGGCAGGGCATACTAAAAGTCTTGTTTTTTTCAATTATCCAATAGCCTTCATTTTATGTTAAAGCCGTACACAAATGAAGGCAAGACTGCAACCGTAGGTGAAAAAAGTGTAATGTCTGTTAATGCTGTGCAGGCAAGGAGACCAGAGGCCGTTTTTTAAAATGGATGTAAATGAAGGAGAGGCTTTATTACACTGAATAAACTACTTTTGTGAGGACTTGGTCTGAGTAGTTCGGTTCAGGCGCTGCTCAGTCCTTCTCCGATGCCGACAGCAACATTGAGTTGTCATCATAGGCGTCGATTTCGGTGGGGACACAGATTTCGTCATTAGTCATTTTGTACCCACCACTTTTGGAAACATTGAGGCACGGATGTACCTAATGCAAATAAAACATTTCCAATTAACTAGCAGAGCTTTAATTTAGTTCGCTCTTAAATAAGAGATCATTTTAGATCAACGCTAAAATGTGTGTTCAGTGTTCTCCGTGGCATCGGACGCGAACTGCACGCACTTCAATCTATCGCGGTTGTGGAGACTATTCATTCCGGTGAAATCACAAAATAAAATGCACACAAATGTGTTCCTGCTTGATATAGACTGTAACCACTGATGAACATATTCGGTTTTAATGAAAGAAAAAAAACTAAACAGAGGGCGGATTAGAACCCGTTATAGAAAATAGGTTTGAGAAAGTTCGCGTCTAAGAAGAGGCCGAGTGAGCGTGATGATGATGGATGGTGGCGGCTCCAGGCCCCGTCATCATCTTTGCCTCCAGAACAAATCTGGCAAGTTGAAGCCATCGGATGCTTGGAGAAAGAGGTTGCTAGTCATCCTGGTGCATTTTTTGCGATGGCAGCGTGAAAAAAAAAGATTCTGAGGCAATTGTCGCGCGTATGAATTCTATAATGCCCTCGAGCCTGTCAGTATTTGCATACTTCGCGACAATTGGTCAGCTTTTCCAAGCTGACGTTAGCCCATTAGGTTTCAACAAAAGTGAAGGGAGGAGTTACCGCAGCTTTGCGACACAATGTAGTTACCACTCTCCTAAGGGAACAAAACTTAAGTTTATTTTATATCTTGATTTAAGGATATTCATGTTTTTTTTATTTTGTACTTTCCTGTTATCCAGACCCCACGATGGCCTACCCATAACCCCGCCCCTAAACCTACCCGTCACTGGGGTTAAGACCAATCAGGGATGACTATAGTTTTTTTGTATCGTAAAACATGACATAAACTGCAGCATATTTAATGCAATGACTTCGTGAATTTGAGACTTTCTGTTTTAAGGCTTTAATTTGTGGGAAAGTGAATTAAGAACTGTTTATGCAAACATATTTGCATTAAAAGGTTTCTAAAGAAGTTTTTTTTTTTTTTTAACTGATAAACCAAAACACTCACGACCAATTGCCTTAGCAGGTTGTCTTGTGACTCTTTCTGAGGATTTCAGTAATTTCTCATTCCTGGTGTATTGTCGTATATCCTTACAGGAACAGAGGAGTCAGGCGAGATTTCTGTGGGAATTAAATGGGACTGTCCATATGTTATGTTGTTTCCTAACCTTGCATTCAACATCTGTCCGACATGAGCGCATGCGCTGAGAGATCATGAGCACACACTGCCCTCTGCTGGTGCATATAGTCATAACAAAGCGTCATACAAATATTTTTTTTAAAGCCAAGTGTGTAAGTGAATTAAATCTTTTAAAAAAAAATGTATTTGTATAATTGATAAAAATTGAAAACTACAGGTTAGAATGTGTTTGTCTAAAACGATATAGGCCAATTTGTTCATATTCGAACGTGGTGAATCAAGTCAAATCTTCTACAGGTAATATCAAATTCAGGCGCGAGTTGTTAGCATCTCACAATTCTGACGGAAAAAATCACAACTGCGAGTTATAATGTCTCATTTACCTTTCTTTTTTAACATTTCCAAAGAAAATTTGCATCAGTTTTGAGGGGTAGGCTAATACAAAGACAAGAGACAATCAATAAAGAGATAGAGAAATAGAAATAACAAAAGTCTCTTCATCCGACAAACATGACGTTTGAGTGAGAAACATGGGTAATGTTTATTTCAACAAAATACTGAA
The DNA here is from genome assembly GCF_988280905.1 of Pimephales promelas. Taxonomy (NCBI): domain Eukaryota; kingdom Metazoa; phylum Chordata; class Actinopteri; order Cypriniformes; family Leuciscidae; genus Pimephales; species Pimephales promelas. The sequence continues at coordinate 39,677,018 of NC_142773.1, read as the reverse complement.
CATGGCAGCAGAATCTGAAATGACCCAAACAGGGACAACACAACACATTTACTACATTAGCAGCAGTAAAAATAATAAAAATCAAAACACATCAACAGACCTCCATCATATCTCCTTAATGAGAACCAGCCCACATCAGGCCAGCAAAGGATCATGGGAAATCTGTACTCAGGTAGTCCTAATGTATGAACACTTCTTCAATTTATGTGAAACGTAGAGAAATATAACAAGAGTAAAAGATGCTTCAACTACATCATTTAGCAGATCTAATATCATTATATACATCACACATCAACACCTGATATAGGATACAAAGTTTGGCTTAAACTAAAATTTGCACAACTTGCACTGCAATACTTTAATTATATTTCAAATCCCTGATTTGATAATAGACAAATCCAACTTAATACAATTGTTAAGGTGGAGACGAAGGAAGATACATGTACCACACAAACAAACAAACGAAAAACTGTGAAAGGTTTGCATGTCCTCAGAGAACAGTTAGTCTGAACCACAGAAGCTATTTCAACTGTGGATGCTTGACTCAAAGCAAACACACACACACACACACACGCGCACACACACACAAAAAACCTTGTGAAATGCACCGAGCACCTGGCGATCAAATTCAGAGCACCTTCTGTTAAAAACAACCGAGTAAAAATAAAAAGATCTCCTTTAAAATCACAGAAAAGCAGCTGTATATTAAATTATATTGCTACCACAAAACAGAATAAAATACTTTTTATATATATATATATATATATTTATATACTGTATATAAAAAAAAAAACTCACAATTTCTGAGGTATATCTAATCACTGAGCGAATGAAGGTGGATATTCAGTGATGGTTTTAGTGTTACGCTGAACGAGTTTGATAAAAGCTGCCTGTTTCTGAACAACACTGGGAGTCCATGAGACGATTGAACAGTTTGACAGAGCAGATTCCAGCACTACGGACATTCAGTCTTCTTCACTACTGAAGTTATTGCTGAAACAGGCCAGCTCGGAGAAATCACTGCTGTGATGATCGTGAATCAAGAAAAGTCCAGGTCATTTTTCACCTCAAACATCAACAGAAAAAATAAGAAACTAGAAAGTGAATAAAGTCAACTTTAAAATAATTTCACAATATTAAAAAAAAAAAATGGTCCTAAAGGTATTTCAGCAAATTTTATTGTCATTACAGCAGTGTAAAAAATAAAATAAAAAAATCTGTGCTTTTGTTTTTTTATTTTGCATTAAGGTAAGGATAATTTGGGGGATAAATTGTTGCTTAATTGTTAGGACCATTATGTTTTTTTTTTTAATATACTTTGACATTATTTTCATAAATGTGTAGCACATTTTGTTCTCATTACCGTAATGCAAAAAAGAAAAAAAAATTTGTTGAATGGAAAAAAAACAAACATTAAAATTATAAAATATGGTAATTTTTGTTGTGCTTCACATCATTAGAACAAAAATCTTTACAAATTATTTCTATACTTTTACAGTTTTTTTTTGCATTACGGTAATGATAACTTGTGGGACAAAAACTGTTGCTTATCTACGGTTATAAATGTATGCTGCAAAAGCCCACATTTTGCTTTATTTTCTGCTAAATTAAAGAAAACTTATCCTATTTTAGGACCATTATGATTTTTTTTATATTGTGACATGAAAATTAAGCCCATTTTGGCAATAATAATAATATATATATTTTTAAATCACTTGTGATGTGCAAAAAAAAAAGTTTTACTACTGATGCAAGAAATTTAACATTTGTTAAGCACATCTGTAAATATGTTTTACATTTGTGCTCTACAAATTAAATAAATTTGAAGGTAGTTTTTGTTGTACCAAATTCCTTACACAAATTTCTTTTCATTTGAATTCTTTAGCATTACGTCAATGATTATTAGGTGAAAGTGTGTTTGACGGTTATGAATATAACAGCACCCTTGGCCCTAAAAATAAGCTTTAATTTCTTGGAGAACTGTATAATTCAATATTTTTTTCATTTTGATTTGAAAATGATTTATGACCCTGGTTTTTCTTAGTGAGATTCACCATAATGCGGAGAACTATTGCTGTAAAAGTGAGCGGTCACACAATCACGTGCACAGAGTTTACCTGAGTAGTGTAGTGGAGAAACGTCACACACTTTCCTGATGCACCGATACATTTAGCTGTGATTGAAAATCAAACCTGTAACGCAGCGCTGGTCTTTGTGCGGCCGCAGCGTAAAAAAAAAATTAACTGCAGCTCTTGTCGCGCAGAAACAACGAACGCTAAAACACGCCGCTCGGGATGCTCTACTGATGGCACTTCTGATACTTCAATTTAACGCGTCAACGACAAGCGGATGCTACATTAAAATCTATCCCGACGCTCTGAAAGGCAGCTCAAATCATAACAGTCCTGCTGCCTTCAGCTTCCAGTGTCCCAGACCACTGCCGTCACAAACGCAAATAAGAAAAAACAACATCCCACGAGACATTTCAGGGAAGAAAGGGTACAGGTAAACAGCAATAAAACTACGCTAAAATTCACTGAGAACAAAGAGGACCATGTGTGCTCTTGGGAAGGTTGCTTTAGTGTAACAGTCATCAGATCGTCGCGTAGACTCGATAAATCCGGGGTAGAGCGTTCGGATGGAGGTATTCATGGAGTGAAGGCAAAAAAACAAACCAACAACATAAAAATGGCATTAAAAATGATGAGGTAACGTGTGCTCATATCCCAGCAGTCTGAAACAATCCCCTGAATGCCCTCTGAGAGTTCAGTCTTCTCACGTTTGAGGGTTTTTTTGTGTGTCTGCCTTCCGAGAGGAAGAATACAGTAGATGAATGTGCTGGTGAAACCGATCCAACGATGCGAAAAAATTAAATACATGACGATCAAGAGATCAAATTAGCAGCAAAGTTCACATTACTGGAGAGGTTGATTACTCTGCAGCGTTCAGGTTCAGGTGCTGGACTCTTTGGGAGGAAGGTCCGTGTCGCTGTCAGACGTGACCATGGAGACCAGGCACTCTGAGGTAGACGTGTTGATGGTGTTGGGTGCCCTGGAGGCGGTGGAGATGCGCTCCTCCACACAGCCCGCGGAGAGCCGAGCCTCGGCGTCGTGGTCCCAGCACTCCTCGATGGTCTCGCATAACTGGCCCAAACCCTGGTGGTGAGAAACAAAGTCAGAATTGCTTGTTATAAAGTCAGAATTGCGAGATATAAAGTCAGAATTGAGAGATATAAAGTCAGAACTCGAGATATAAAGTCAGAATTGCGTGTTGTAAAGTCAGAATTGTGTGATATAAAGTCTGAATTGAGTGTTGTAAAGTCAGAATTGCGTGTTGTAAAGTCAGAATTAAGAGATATAAAGTCAGAATTGCGAGATATAAAGTCAGAATTGCGAGATATAAAGTCAGAATTGAGTTGTAAAGTCAGAATTGTGAGATATAAAGTCCGAATTGCGAGTTATAAAGTCAGAATTGCGAGATATAAAGTCAGAATTGAGTTGTAAAGTCAGAATTGCGTGATATAAAGTCAGAACTGCGAGATATAAAGTCAGAATTGATTGATATAAAGTCACAGTTGAGTTATAAAGTCAGAATTGCGAGATATAAAGTCAGAATTGCGAGTTATAAAGTCAGAATTGAGTTATAACGTCAGAATTGCGAGATATAAAGTCAGACTTGCGAGATATAAAGTCAGAATTGCGAGTTATAAAGTCAGAATTGAGTTGTAAAGTCAGAATTGCGTGATATAAAGTCAGAATTGCGATATATAAAGTCAGAATTGATTGATATAAAGTCACAGTTGAGTTATAAAGTCAGAATTGCGAGATATAAAGTCAGAATTGCGAGTTATAAAGTCAGAATTGAGTTATACCGTCAGAATTGCGAGATATAAAGTCAGACTTGCGAGATATAAAGTCAGAATTGCGAGTTATAAAGTCAGAATTGAGTTGTAAAGTCAGAACTGCAAGATATAAAGTCAGAATTGATTGATATAAAGTCAGAATTGATTGATATAAAGTCACAGTTGAGTTATAAAGTCAGAATTGCGAGATATAAAGTCAGAATTGTGTGTTGTGCAGTCAGAATTGCGAGATATAAACTCTTCTGAGGGGGAAAAAAGTTATCCTCGCAATTGCGCGTTTATATCTCACAATTCTGAGAAAAGATGTCAGAATTGAGATATAAATTCGCAATTATATGTTATAAAGTCAGAATTGCGAGATTTAAACTCGCAATTGTGAGGAAAAGTGAGATAAAAAGTCTTTATTTCTTTATTTAATTACTTTATTTCTCACAATTGTGACTTTATTTCGCGCAATCGCTACTTTATTTCTAACGATTGCGACTATTTCTCGCAATTGCTACTTTATTTCTCGCAATTGCTACTTTATTTCTCACGATTGCGACTTTATTTCACGCAATTGCGACTATTTCTCACATTTGCTACTTTATTTCTCGCAACTGCTACTTTATTTCTCGCAATTGCTACTTTATTTCTCACGATTGCTACTATTTCTCGCAACTGCTACTTTATTTCTCGCAATTGCTACTTTATTTCTCACGATTGCGACTATTTCTCGCAACTGCTACTTTATTTCTCACGATTGCGACTATTTCTCGCAACTGCTACTTTATTTCTCACGATTGCGACTATTTCTCGCAACTGCTACTTTATTTCTCACGATTGCGACTATTTCTCGCAACTGCTACTTTATTTCTCACGATTGCGACTATTTCTCGCAATTGCTACTTTATTTCTCACGATTGCGACTATTTCTCGCAATTGCTACTTTATTTCTCACGATTGCGACTATTTCTCGCAACTGCTACTTTATTTCTCACGATTGCGACTATTTCTCGCAACTGCTACTTTATTTCTCGCAATTGCGACTTTATTTCTCGCAACTGCTACTTTATTTCTCGCAATTGCGACTTTATTTCTCGCAACTGCTACTTTATTTCTCGCAATTGTGACTTTATTTCTCGCAACTGCTACTTTATTTCTCGCAATTGCTACTTTATTTCTCACGATTGCGACTATTTCTCGCAATTGCTACTTTATTTCTCGCAATTGCGACTTTATTTCACGCAATTGCGACTATTTCTCGCATTTGCTACTTTATTTCTCGCAACTGCTACTTTATTTCTCGCAATTGCTACTTTATTTCTCACGATTGCGACTATTTCTCGCAACTGCTACTTTATTTCTCACGATTGCGACTATTTCTCGCAACTTCTACTTTATTTATCGCAATTGCGACTTTATTTCTCGCAACTGCTACTTTATTTCTCGCAATTGCGACTTTATTTCTCGCAACTGCTACTTTATTTCTTGCAATTGCTACTTTATTTCTCGCAATTGCGACTTTATTTCGCGCAATTGCGACTATTTCTCGCATTTGCTACTTTATTTCTCGCAACTGCTACTTTATTTCTCGCAATTGCTACTTTATTTCTCACGATTGCTACTTTATTTCTCACGATTGCGACTTTATTTCTCACGATTGCGACTATGTCTCGCAATTGCGACTTCATATCTCGCAATTGTAAGAAAAAGTCGCAATTATTATTATTTTTTTATTCAGTGGCAGAAACAAGCTTCCATAGATTTCTGATTTCAATTGCGATTTCAAAAAAATCCAGGTTTGCTGTGTTGTGCTGTGAATATTAATATGGCTATAAATTTCATAATAATAATAATAAAGTTTTTATTATTATTACTAAATAAAAATATTAAAATATTTATTAAATGTACGTGGCAAGAGATGAAGTTTATGTGGATCAGAATTTACAGTGAACCGCTGAAAACAAGCAGATCAGGACCTGCTCGCGTGTAAAGGAACATATGGTTTGGTTTGATTTGGATTAACAGTGCAGCCCTAATTCCTATTCAAATGTATTTTCTCACCGGATGTTTAATCCAGCAGTCTTTAAAGATGGGCCGTATCTTCTTGTGGACCACCGCGTCTTGAAGGTCCTCCAGGGAAGGGTGCTGGCCCACCTCCTCCTCAAAGGGCAGCTGGTACTCGCCTACAGGACCTGAGTGAGACAGCAACAGCACACACAATATCAGGGCTACCCCTAATACTTCACTAAACGTTATTCGACGAGAAGAGGCGTAGACGACTAAAATTTTACTAGTCGGTAATAAAAAATAAAATAAAGTCACTAGCTCGCTCTAATGTTAACTTAGATAAATGTGTGCTATCATTAGGTGCATATGCAAGCATTTGTGTAGAGTGTGGAAGATAAAGTATTCTTAAAGTAAGCTACTACATGTCCCAAAAACGAACCAAAACTCAGGAGACTTGCATCACAGACATGAGAGCAATATATCTATAGAAAGCTTGAAATGTAGAAATACTCTGATTATGTAATGGTGCATTTCACTATACAGCGGAGATGGCAGCCGACACTGACTTAAAAAACACTGGTTTATTAATAAATAATTAAAATATCTCCTTGCAAGCTTTAAAGTTTATGTGCTGATTATGTAATATATATATTATATTATACACTCATTATGGTTTAGTATTCTCCTCAGTAAGTAATTCAATTTAAACATGCATAAATTCCAGACTGCACACACAGAGCCGGAGATCCTGAAGTGTGTGTGGACTCACCATCAGAGGCGGTGCAGCGAGACACCAGTTCCCAGAGCACCAGTCCTAGAGCGTACATGTCGATCCTCAGGAAGGCGTCCCTTTGGAAATTAATGGCTCCCTCCAGCACCTCTGGGGCCATGTAACGGCGCGTTCCCACCTGTGACGGGCACAGAAAACACAATCACATATTAGACACACAGCTTCACTGTCATTACACAACCTTGGCAACAGCCAATTATTCAAACTTGCACTTATGTTGACTTATAATTGGCACAATGAAAAAATATGAAAGCTTACAAAAAAAATTTGTATTATATATATATATATATATATATATAAAGTATTTATATATTTATGACATTTATATTTTTATAACAATAAAATTCATATATTTATGTTTAGATATAAATACTATTTTATATTAACAAATTTTATATATATTTATTTTTTACATATATTTTTATATATAATTTAAAAATCATTTATATATTTTTATATTTAATATATTTATATATATATATATATATATATATATATATATATATATATATATATATATCAATTATATCCATATATATATATAGTATTTATATATTTATGACATGTGTATATTTATATAACAGTAAAATTCATACTATTTTATATTAACAAATATATATATATATATATATATATATATATATTTGTATTTCTTAGCTTCAGATTTTTTTAACGTTATTTATTTGAACTGAAGTAATGAAGATGTGTCGGGACCGACACATTTGCCTTTTCTTTTTATTAAGCTTTTTCATTTTTATAATCCTTCTGTAAAATTGATTTGATCTCGGACTGAAAACAAAATGTTTTTACATTTATTTATTTAGCAGATGCTTTTATTCCAAGACGAAGAGAAACATCACAAGCACTTTATCATAAGAGCAGCAATATTTTCACAGCACAATGGAAAATTGCAAGAATAAGATGGGTTAGACTAGTGTTTCATTGGATTTGCATTTATATTTTAGATTTTTTTCTGATTGCATTTATGTTATTGATTTTTTCCTGAAATGATGATATACAATTTGGGGTCATTGAATTATTATTATTATTTTTTAAAGAAATAACTTCAGCGAGGATGCTTTAAACATATTAGAATTCATAGTTAAGGCAATGATAAAGTTCAAATTTCTAAAATCTATTTCAAATTCTATTTCAAATTAATGCTGCTTTTTTGAAGTTCCTATTCATTAAATAATGCATCACAGAATCCACAAAAATATGAAGCAACAGCTATTTTTAACATTGATAAGACTTTTTTTAAGCAGCAAATCAGCATATTAGAGTAATTTCTGAAGGATCATGTGACACTAAAGACTGGAGTAATGATGCTGAAAATACAGCTTTGACAACAGGAATATTGTATTTTTTAACAAATAAATGTAGCCTTGGTAAGGAAAAAAGAAAATATTACCAACCCCAAAATGACTGCATATTGCAGTAGATTGTTTTCGTTTTTTTTTTTACTTCAAATTTATTTCAGATATTATATAAGGATATATGAAGTGAAAAGTAGTCAAAGGCTCATCTTCATCTGTTTGCGCTCAGATCCTCACCTGACCGTGCGTATCTCCAGGCGGTTTCCCAGGCTCAAAGCGCACCGCTAACCCAAAGTCTGCAATCACTGCGGTTAAATCCATCTTGAGCAGGACATTCTTGCTCTTAAAATCTCTGCAAAACAAACATCAAATCACCCAACGCCTACAGCTTTTAAAAGAGTTTCACATCAAATGCTGCAAGATCAGGTTTGTGTACCTGTGTGCAATCGCTGGTTTAGGTCCCTCTGCACGGTAAGGAAGGTCTTCATGAAGGTACGCCAGGCCACGGCACATACTTGCGGATATATGACACAACTGAGGCCAGCTCACCGGGTTACCCTTCAGGTAATCTGTTAGCGAGCCCTGCAACGAATAAAGATTGACATTTTTATGGCATTATGATTGCTTCCATGCAGTTTTTATTTGGTGCATCTTTAAAACATCATTTTACGCCCACAACTTTATAGTTATAGGGACATTCGAAGAAAAATGAAACACACACTGACCCTTTCGTGGAATTCTGTGACCAGCCACAACTCCATCTGAAGGTTGGTGCCTCGTTTCTCAGCTGAGATGTAGCGTAGAATATTCTCATGTTTAAAACCCTCGGTGAGGTAAATGTCTCTTTCGTTTTGCCATGACTGCTTGTCCTGTTACACATTGTTTCAGAAGCAAGCATTAGAACTCATTTGAGAAAACCAAAACAAGAAATCTTCTTAAGAGTGGAATAAGTACCTGGATGGGAAATATTTTCACCGCCACATATTCGCTCAGGGACTGGGCCTTCCACACACAGCCAAAGCGCCCCCTAGCCTTCAACTCCAGCAACTGCAGAGGCTTTAGTCCGACCAGTGGAGACGGTGGAGGAAGACCAGCATCCTAATCAAGACAATCAAAATTAAAATCACATATAAGAGCAGCTGTATAATCAAAGAATATACATTAATATGACATACATTTTGCTCACTACTACGAGTATAAGAGTATATTTGTGAAATATTTTCTATTTTGAAATATTTTCAAATGTAATTTAATCATGTGAATGAATGTGATCTTCAGTCAGTGTCACATGATCCTTCAGAAATCACTCTAATATGCTGATTTGCTGCTCCAGAAACATTTCTTATTATTATCAATGTTAAGAACAGCTGTGCCGTTTCATATTTTTGTGGAATTCGTAATAAAATTCTTTGCGGATCCTTTTATTGAATAGAAAGTTCAATAGAACAGAATTTATTTGAAATAGAAATCGTTTGTAACATTATAACGGTCACTTTTGATAAAACGAATGCATCGTAGCTTAATTTAAAGGGATAGTTCACCCAAAATGAAAATTATGTCAGTATTCAAACCCCATAAAACCTTCGTTCATCTTCAGAACACAAATTAAGATATTTTTGATGAAATCTGAGAGCTGGATCACTCCTGCATACTAGTCCATAGGCTTCTTGAGGGATTGAAACTTGCCGGCCTCGAAAAGTCATTGAAGACATCGTTAAAATAGTCCAAGTGACTACAGTGGCTCAATCTTAACTTTATCAAGCGACGAAATCACTTTTTGTGCGCAAAAAACAAACAAAAATCTTTGCGTCTCTAGTCAGTTAACGTAGTGTGATAGCGTAGAGCTACGCAACACGCAGGCTCACTATTGGCCGACGTTGGTCATGTGTGTGTTATTTTCGTTTTTTTTGCTCACAAAAAGTGTTCTCGTCATTTGATAAAGTTAAGATTGAGCCACTGTAGTCACTTGGACTATTTTAACAATGTCTTTAATAACTTTTTGAGGCCGGCAAGTTTCAATCCCTCAAGAAGCCTATGGACTAGTATGGAGGAGTGATCCAGCTCTCAGATTTCGCCAAAAATATCTTAATTCGTGTTCCGAAGATGAACGAAGGTCTTACGGGGTTAGAACAACATGAGGGAGAGTCATTACAGACAGGGTTTTTATTTTTGTGTCAACTAACCCTTTAACTTTTTTTAAAGCTACACTGTGTGATTTTTACCCCCATCTAGCGGTGAAAAGATATATGACCATCCAGTGAATATTAGTTTCTGTTCCTCTCAATTCCGATTTCGTTTTTAACTTCTACGGTGGCCAATGTAGTCCAAGATTAACATGGCTTCCAGTTCGACCTCGTCCATGAGTGTTAACCGAAACGTAAACGCAAAAGGCGAAGCTTGAATTAACGGGTATGTCCCTCTTTGGCTAATGTGCTTTCAAGATGGAGGGGCAACATGGCGACCGACATTAGAACCCCTTACCCGTATGTATTTTCAATGGCATATTATACACTCACGAGAATACTTTATTACTTGAACGAAGTAAAAATACATTAATGAGCACATATATTTTTGAAAGAACTAAGTGTTTTTAGCTAAGAATAAACTAAAAGAGTTACACAGTGTAGCTTTAAGAACTTAACTTCTTAAAAATAAAAATAAAAAAGTGTATGTATGGAGTTACAAAAATTAAGCACATTTTTATACGGGCGTTTTCAAATCTGGTTCGTTCAGAGTGTTCGTTTCTGCATTAGTTCGCTTTGTGTGGTATTTATGAACACGGCAATCATGCTCAGATCCACACCAAAACACTCAATCCGAGATCACCTGATCGAAGGTGGTCTCTGCCCGATTAAAAACGGTTCTGTTGAGGTACGAAAGCAATCCGACCTAACGGACCAATGAAACAAGCGGTCTTAGAATTCATAACAGGTAATGTGTAATAACTCTGTGAGTATATTAGATATCGTAGTTGAACACCAAAGAGTGTCTCTTCATCTTAAAACGTCGTGTAATTGCTCTTCTCTGTGCATTGCAAAAACGCTGTCCCGACGAAGCCTTGATTCCCGCTCCATTATGTATCATTTATCAGTTAGAGCGGGAATGACGGCTACGTTCATATACAGTGGGGGAAATAAGTATTTGACCCCTTGCTGATTTTGCAGGTTTGCCCACTTACAAGTAATGCAACGATCTATAATTTTAATCATATGTACATTCTAACAGTGAAAGACAGAATCCCAAAGAAAATTCCAGAAAATCACATCATATGAATTTATTAAAATTGATAACCATCTGATGAGGAAAAACAAGTATTTGACCCCCTACCAAACAGCATATTAATATTTTGTAGAAAAGCCATTATTGGCCAGCACAGATGTCAAACGCTTTTTATAGTTGGTGACAAGGTTTGTGCACATTTCGGCAGGGATGTTGGCCCACTCCTCCCTGCAGACAGCCTCCAAATCTTTCAGGTTCCTGGCAACTCGAATTTTAAGCTCCCTCCAAAGATTTTCAATTGGATTCAGGTCTGGAGACTGGCTAGGCCACTCCAGAACCTTGATGTGCTTCTTCTTCAGCCACTCTTTTGTTGCTTTGGCGGTGTGCTTAGGGTCGTTGTCGTGCTGAAACACCCATCCTCGACCCATCTTCAGCTCTCTCACTGAGGGAAGGAGATGTTGGTCCAGAATTCTACGATACATGGCCCCATCCATCCTCCCCTCAATACGATGGAGTTGTCCCGTCCCCTTGGCTGAAAAGCACCCCCAAAGCATGATGTTGCCACCACCATGCTTGACGGTAGGGATGGTGTTCTTTGGGTTGTACTCGGTGTTCTTTGCCCTCCAAACACGACGAGTTGAGTTGAGGCCAAAAAGTTCTATTTTGGTCTCATCTGACCACATCACCTTCTTCCAGGCCTCTTCTGAGTCGTCCAGGTGGTGAATGGCGAACTTCATGCGGGCCTGTACATGTTTCTTCTTGAGCAGGGGGACCTTGCGTGCGCTGCAGGATTTCAATCCATGACGGCGTAGTGTGTTACCAACCGTTTCTTTTGTAACTGTGGTCCCAGCTGCCTTCAGTTGATTCATTAGTTCCCCCCTTGTGGTTTTGGGATGATTCCTCACCGTTCGCATGATCAGGGACACCCCACGAGGCGAGATCTTGTGTGGAGGCCCAGACCGAGGGAGGTTGGCGGTGGTGTGGTGCTTCTTCCATTTCCTTATAACTGCACCGACAGTTGATCTTTTCTCTCCAAGTTGCTTTCTGATTCTCTTGTAGCCCATCCCAGCCTTGTGCAGATCGACAATCTTGTCCCTGATGTCCGTAGAAAGCTCTTTGGTCTTGCCCATGGTAGTGAAGTTGGATGCTGGTTGTTTGGGTGTTGACAGGTGTCTTTTATACAGGTAACGAAGTGAGGCAGGTGTATTTGATGTAGATAATTGGTTGGGATTGGGGCTGTGTCTTAAAGAAAGACTAACTGGCTTGTAGGAGCCAGAATACTTGCTGTTTGGTAGGGGGTCAAATACTTGTTTTTCCTCATCAGATGGTTATCAATTTTTATAAATTTATATGATGTGATTTTCTGGAATTTTCTTTGGTATTCTGTCTTTCACTGTTAGAATGTACATATGATTAAAATTGTAGATTGTTGCATTCTTTGTAAGTGGGCAAACCTGCAAAATCAGCAAGGGGTCAAATACTTATTTCCCCCACTGTAGTGTGTGCATATGTGCCATGACAGCAACAAATAAAGCCACAGTATGCTGGTGGAGCAAACTTGTCAATCTATTTTGATGGATGACACAGAGGAAACTGTCGCATGCGACTTGCATAAGCACATTTTGGTACGCATCGAACCAAGAAAACACAACATTGTAACAAATTATGTCCCTGTTTCGGTACTTTGTGCACTGAAAATGCACAAAGACAGTAGATGTCAGACCTGGCCGATGTCGACGTGTCTGTAGGGTGGTTTGCGTTGGTGGTACGTCCAGCAGGCGAGCACCAGGACCAGAGAGAGGATGGCCAGAGGAAGAAGGGAATAAACCAGCACGCCCAGGAGAGACGGGCCTGGGTCTGGAGGCTGGATTTTTACTAGAAGAAAACACACAATAAAACATCAGCTCAACAGCAATAGCAGACAAGATATATATTTAGGTGCAACATAAAATGCAAATTATATAAAAAAAGTTTGACGACATTATAACGTCGCACAGCAATGGCCACACATCAACTTTATAATAATCCATCATATTCTGTGATGGTCACGGAAGGAGGAACAAGTGAGTTTTGTTCTTGTGAGTCAAGCAAGTACACTTATGTTCGCTGATCATGTTTATGTGTGAATAAAAGCCTAAATTCATCTTTTCATCATATAAAGGGATTGTATGTCTTCAGAAGACTTGGATTGAACCGCTGAATTCATATGGATTTATTTTAAGAGCTCTTTATGAATGTTTCAATGTGTCAGATTTGTGTGAATAGACTTTCTTCAGTCGAAAAGAAATTAAAGTTTTTGATGAAAACATTCCAGGATTTTCTCCATATAATGGACTTCAATGGGAACCAAACGGTTCAAGGTCCAAAAGACAGTTTCAGTGCAAACTGTTCAAAGGGCTTTAAACGATTCCAGACAATGAATAAGAGTCTTATCAAGCGAAACGATCGCTCATTTTTAAAAAAAATAAAGTTTTATAAGTTCAAATGGTTGCCTTGCTCTGTTCTGTGATGCACGTTCGTTACTCTTCTGTTCATCAAAATTAACTAATCTTTTTTCGACTCATTTGGTTCAATCAACGAATGAAATGAACGTATTGACTCAGGAAAAAATGTGTTTAATTAGATCAACGAGTTCGAACAGGAGAGTCACGAACGAGCATCACAGAACAGAGCAAGGCGAGCATTTGAGTTTATAAAAGTTAAACTTTGTTATTTTCTTTTTTAATGAGTGATCGTTTCGCTTGATAAGACCCTTATTCAATCATCGTCTGAAATCGTTTAAAGCCCTTTGAACAGTTTGCAGTTTGTATTGAAACTGTCTTTTGGACCTTGAACCGTTTGGTTCCCATTGAAGTCCATTATATGGAGAAAATCCTGAAATGTTTATCAAAACCCTTAATTTCTTTTCGACTGAAGAAAGAAAGACATGGACATCTTGGATGACATGGGGGTGAGTAAATTATCAGCAAAAGTTTTTTTTAAAGTGAACTACTCCTTTAAGCATGACAATAACATGACAAACAGGTTTTATTCTACCCAAAACATTGACAATCATAACTATTTGCATTACAAACAGCAATACAAGTAGCATCCACAGCTATGATTTGGCCAGAGGAGCCAAAAGGAGACACATGAAGTCTGCTTTACCTGCTGGGGCGATGGCTTCTGGCAGGTGTGTGAACTTCTCATTGCAATAGTTTCCCTCGCAGCAGCAGAAAAACACCTGCGGACTCTCTTCTGTGGCCACACACTCCTGTCTGCTCACACAGAGAAACAGTGAAAGGGAGGAATTGAAAATTAGTTGTTGCTGTAACATTGCACACATTTTTGGTTTTCGATTAAAAGGGGTCATCGGATGCAAAATTCACTTGTATATGGTGACTTTGGATATTAAAGGAGTAGTTCAATTTTAAAAAAAAAAACTTTTGCTGATAATTTACTCACCCCCATGTCATCCAAGATGTCCATGTCTTTCTTTCTTCGGTCGAAAAGAAATTAAGGTTTTTGATGAAAACATTCCAGGATTTTCTCCATATAATGGACTTCAATGGGGACCAAACGGTTCAAGGTCCAAATGAGCGTTTCAGTGCAGCTTTAAAGGGCTTTTAACGATTCCAGACGATGATTAAGGGTCTTATCAAGTGAAACGATCGGCCATTTAATAAATAAATAACAAAGTTTAGCTTTTATGAGCACAAATGCTCGCCTTGATCTGCTCTGTGATGCGCGTTTGTGACTCTCCTGTTCGAACTGGTTCATCAAAATAAAATAATCTTTTTCGAGTCATTTGGTTGATTCAGCGAACAAAATGAACGAATTGACTCGGTATTTGTTAATTTGGATGAACGAGTTTGAACAGGAGAGTCACAAACGTAAATGGTAAATGGACTGCATTTATATAGCGCTTTCATAGACCTAATGGCCACCAAAGCGCTTTACACCGTGCGTCACAAAACAGAGCAAGGTGAGCATTTGAGCTTATAAAACTTAAACTTTGTTTATTTATTTATTTATTTATTAAATGGCCGCTCGTTCCGCTAGATAAGACCCTTATTCATCGTCTGGTGACGTTTAAAGCCCTTTGAAGCTGCACTGAAACCCTCATTTGGACCTTGAACCGTTTGGTTCCCATTGAAGTCCATTATATGGAGAAAAATCCTGGAACGTTTTCATCAAAAACCTTAATTTCTTTTCGAGTAAATTGAGTTGGTGAGTAAATTATCAGCAAATGTGAACTACTCCAATGATTGTGATAAAACATTTGTTTCCTGGATCATATCAGTGTGTGTGTGGGGGGGGGGGTCAAACAGAGTCAAAGAGTGAGATTATATAAAGGTGGTTTTGACGAGACCTGTCGTAACAGTTGAAGTCGTCGAGCCAGCAGCCTTTCTTGACCAGGCGGATGGTCCCGCTGGAGTTCAACCAGGAGGCGTAACAGTGGAGTCTCTTGTCCTTCTCCCCCTCACACCTCTCAAAGCCACTCTGATTGGTTTTCTCTGTCCGCCAGTTATCATTGTAGTAGACGCACTCTCTGGTCGCCACCTCCGCATGACTGGCTCCTGATAGAGAAAGACAGACACCGAGTTATTACTACATCTCAATCTTTAATGCATTCGTTTCTAGGCCAGAACACAGAAATCAGTTGCACTTCCGAATCCATCGTCCTGAAGTCAATGGCTGTGTTTGGAAAACGGTGATTCAGCCGGGGGCGGCATCTTCATGCACGGGAATTCACTTGGCTTGCGACTCTCACAGTGCATTATGGGTATTCTCTAGCCGTTGAGTGTACATAAGTTGTACCACTTTGTGGGATTGAACGAGCGCACTTGATAATGCTACAAATGGCTGTCCCTCAAATAGTAAAGGGGCGATTTCGGACACAGCCAATGAGGTTTTGGTTAAATGCCGAAAATAAGGTCTGTGGTGGTGAACACATGCTTTAAGATATTTTCACATTTTATTCTATGACGTGAAATACATCAACAACACAAAAAAGTGATTTAAAAAAAAAAAAAAGCTTTTACTTGTCTTGTAATCGGCGTTTGCTAACAAGTGTCTAAATAAGACTATATATATAGGTTGTCAGGGGTGTTATGTCATCAGGTAAACTCATCTACTCACTTGCTTTCAAAGCCTTCACTGTAAAAAAATATTGATGGTTTAACTTAAAATTTTAAGGCAACCAGGTTACTTACTTTAAGTTCTTTGAACTGGAAAAAGTGAGTTAATATAATGAAGGAGATTAATTTAACCATTAGAAACTCAAAATAATAAGTTCTCAACTAAATAAATTATTTAAGTTGATTTGACAAAAGAAAAAATGTTGTGATTACTACACTGTACATTTTTTTTGTTGGTTTAACTTAAAAAAAGTAAGTAACCTGGTTGCCTTAAAATTTTAGGTTGATTGAACTGGAAAAAGTGAGTTAATACAATGAAGGAGATTAATTTAACCATCAGAAACTCAAAATAATAAGTTATCATCTCAACTAAATTAATTATTATAAAGTTGATTTGACAAAAGAAAATATGTTGTGATAACAAATCTTGAAAATATTTTTTACAGTTGTGTTGTTTTTATAAATCGCGCTCTTGCAAACTCTTCTAACTCAAACTTTCATGTCGACAAGATGAAACGACAAATTTCAGAGAAAATCAATGTTTTTTTGTTTCTTTAAATAAAGATTGAAAAAGTTGTCGGAAGCAGCTTATTGGTGGTGACTGAGGTCATGTGACTTGTGTAGTTCGCTTACAGCCTATATTTAACTGTATTTAAGGCTTCAAAATTCATAATAGTTCATCTTTGAATATCAACATGAACAAAACTTGGAAGAATTACAAACTTTTGTTGGTCACAGAGCTTTTTTCTGCAAAAATCCAAAAAACAGTGAAAAATTGGGTTTTGCTGAGTGAAAAAGGGGTGATGTTAACTTCCTGGTTGAGCTAAAAAAAATACATTATCAATGCAGCGCTCTATTAAGTAAATTATATATTTAAAAATGCTTCTGAAGTTACAATATACACTTACAGTATAGTGTATTAGAAAACAAAATAGTGTAAAAGTGTGGCTGCATCTTCACTGTAAAAAAAATATTGATGGTTTAACTTAAAAAAGTAAGTAAGCTGGTTGCCATTTTAAGTTCATTGAACTGGAAAAAGTGAGTTAATACAATGAAGGAGAATGATTTAACCATCAGAAACTCAAAATTATATGTTATCTGAACTAAATAAATTATTTAAGTTGATTTGACAAAAGAAAAAATGTTGTGATTACTACACTGTAAAAAAATATTGTTGGTTTAACTTAAAAAAGTAAGTAACCTGGGTTGCCTTAAAATTTTAAGTTGATTGATCTGGAAAAAGTGAGTTAATACAATTAATTTAACCATCAGAAACTCAAAAAAATAAGTTCTCAACTAAATAAATTACTATAAAGTTGATTTGACAAAAGAAAATATGTTGTGATAACAAATCTTGAAAATATTTTTTACAGTGTTATTAGTAAACAAATAACTATTATATAATATATCAAATATCGGTTTTCATAGCTGCAAAGTAGTTCAATAGATAACAAGCAACGTTTATCTATCAATCAAAACCTAATGAGACATTTGAACACTTAAAAACCCCGTCATCAGAAACCCCAGTGTGTGTTCAACTACCCATCAAACCTCAGTACCAAAACACACAGCCACAAACCACATGCTTCAGGGGTTGACGATTTAAGACCCGTGAATTGAGTTTCTGTGGTCTTTAAGAAAACCACCAAATCAAATCCAGATGTCGGATCAGCTGTCAGAGGGCACTTCTTCATATAACCGACGGCGTGCACCACCGCACACATTTGCACAAAGAACTGGGTCATGGATTGTGAGATGTTTACATAGCGTAAGATACACACAACAGGCGAGGAAAAAAGGCCTCCTAGGGTCAGATTTAAATGGGGGAAAATACAGATTATGACATAATGTTGGATGGGCTACACCGACAAGGTGGTTTATGCTCATTTCATGCTTTAAAAAAATAAAATAAAAACAAAGTCAGCCCCTTTAAATACGACGTATAGTTGCCGGCCACCCATCCCCCCCTGCAAATGTGACCCCACCTACCCACCAAAGCGCCCAGGGTCAACAGAAATAAGAGCTACAAAAGCTTTAGCAACAGGGTTCATGCAAGTTGATGTCCAACGTGCTTTTAATGGCTAATTCCTGCCGATAGATCGGCACATGTTCAATCTATAGCTTCTTTGTCACTGATACTGGGTGTCACATGATCAGACTCAGAGTGAATTACATCAGCAGCCCCCTACTTAAAACCCACAGCACTCCACTTTCCTCATTCACACACACACACACACACACACACAGAGTAAGTGTGTTTCTAAGATCCCCTGTGGTGCGCATTCACACCAAAGCGCACAGATTTTACCTTTCTTCACCCTGTCACCACCCCGCAGCTGACACACACACACACACACGCTGATCTAGAGGGGTGTATCAAAGACTCTTTTGTTTTGAAGGGGTTACCTCCTCACAGCGACCTGTAAGGGACTCCTACAAATCAGCTTTTGGGATAAGATATCCTCACTGTTCCTTAAAACAATGAATCAATACATCAGCATCAATAGCTGGACAAAGCAGAACACTTTGTCTGCTGGTCAAACACTGGACCAAACGGGAAATCAAAAATGGCTACATAAAAGTACAAACACACAAATATTAATCTCTCTATCAACAAATCTAATCAAAATTGGCTGATTTGACTTGTATAATATATATATATATATATATATATATGTGTGTGTGTGTGTGTGTTTTTAATGTCACTACACCACCTTGGGTTGTTATTATTATTATTATTTTATTATCTTTATTTGGCCTGTCTTTGGCACAGCTGAATGAAAGATGCACAGATTCGTTATTATTAATAACATTTCTATTTGTTTTCTGTGTTTTTGACACCATTAAACCTAAAGCTCAACCCATAACCATTAAAAGAGTTTTTATTTGCCTTTATACTTTTAACAAAATTTAACCTATTACTATTTAAAAATAACTTAGTTCTTTCTTTCTTGACAGCACCGGATGCTTACTTTATAGTGTTATTGTTATAATTTTCAATATTTAACTAATTTAGTTAAATTATTGAACAAATACTTGGCAATTAATGACTATAATAAATTATAAATGCCTTAAATATAACACAAATATTGTGATTGTCCACATATAAAGGACTGAACACAATGTAAATTCCAGGCAAGAAATGAGAGATGTTTATTATATTATATCTATAAATCTGTCCTGAAATCAAAACCAAGCTGGGAAACCAAATGTTGCACGAAGAAGACATGAGGTGAATCTGCTGAATGTTTTGTGGAGATCGATTGTTTTAACACGCCACCAGCTGTTTTTACTTTGTGCCCATTAAGTCTTTAAAACAAACAGAAATCGCTCACGAGAAGAAACTTTTAAACCACAACTAAACGAAATATATCAAAATAAGCGCGACACACGTAAGTGAACAACAAATAATGTTACAATGAACCCAAACACACGAACGGTTTGGTAACACAGTCAGTGTTTCAAAACCGAGTGCGCTGCCTACCTAGTAGCATTATCGGGCTTCACGTGCGAACTAGAAACGCTGTCCAGATAGGGAGCTGACTAGGTTTGGTAACAAAGCCAACCAGATACTATCGTTTTAATTGAAGATGAACCAAATCTCTGTAAACGAACGCCTTACCTGTGCACCAGATGAGTGCAAAAGTCAGCCAGGGAACAAACATATTCCTTCCTTCGAGGATCCTGGCGCTAAATGGTGTCCTTTATGCCGTGAAAGCATTTAAGAATGGAATAAAACACATGAACGCGAAGGAGCCGCGGGCCTGCGCGCGTTTCGTCAACGCTACAATAACAACACGAGCTCTCATTCACAACAACACAGTGTATCCTTTAGACGCGAGCTGTTCGGAAATAAAGTCCCTGATGCCACAATTATCCAGCAGTTCATCCTGCCCGGGCCAGCGTGGAGGAGCGAGAGTTTGGCGGACGCTTAGAGTAGAAGCGAAGCCCCCTTGTGTGCGCGAGCTCGTGTGTTTCTCCCCCTCTGCCGGGGCAGTTGGAGGGGGCAGGAGGGACTGACATGCGAAAAGCTGAACAGCGTCCAAAATGGCTCCTGAGAGCCACAGCAGCGGAGCCAGCGGGAAACCCGGATGTTCACCAGGGCCACTGTGTGTGTGGTGGACTCTAAAATTAAATGAGCTCTCAATCGAAACTTAATTAAGTTCAATTACAGTTACTATTTTTAATTATATCTATTTTAAATTTATTAAAACGGTTAACAAAATAATTAAAATATAATTATCCTATTCTATACAGTTGACCAATAGCCTGGTTTATTCGTAAATTTCAATTGCATTTCTCCCCCCATTTGTAATGTTAAATTAAACATTGTGGACTTTAAAGACCCATCCCACACGAATAAAGGCACAACCCAGTAATCAATAATAAATAAAATATTGTACTATACACTTTCTATTATTTCTAGGGCTGTCAAACGATTAATTGCATCCAAAATAAAAGATTGTGTTTACACAATATATGTGGGTGCACTGTGTATAATTATATATATATATATATATATATATATATATATATATATATATATATATATATATATATAAATACACACACATGCTTGTACATATTTAAGAAATATTTTCATGTACACTGTAAAAACGAACTTTTTGGTGTAGTAATATATATTAAATGAATCATCATAATTTTTACTTAATAAAATTAAAATTCAATGTGAACTAGAATTTTCTAAGTAAAATTTTAAATATCTACGCGTTTAATTCATGTAATAAATTAACTGGTTGGAAAGAGTAAATCTTATTATATATTTTCTTGTAATATTTAAACGTTTTATAGTCCCTTCACATAAACATAGTAATTTTAAGTAAATTTTAATAGAAAAGCATAGCGCGTTTGAATCCGCACATGCGCGTTTGGACAAGTCTAACTGCGCACTTTGGATCTGAGACGAGACGAATTGGCGGGCTGCTGCGTGGCTGCTTTCTGTCGTGTTTGAGGTAAGTTTGTCTTTCTGTTTTACATTTAATAAAACATGAGTCTGTGTGGGTTTTGATTGATGATTCTTGTTTATTTGACTCAATAAACATTAATGCTCACCTTACAACATGGCCTCATATTAGTGCAACGCGTGTGGGTTATCCATAACAGTATACTGTATCGTTAACCCCCTTTTCACTTCCTAACGTTAACGTACATTATTTATATTGAATCGGAAGTTTTCAATAGTTTTATAGATTCACAAAGAACTGTTTTTCGTGTAAAAATGTCAAACTAAGTAGAAATTAGTAGACAATCTTTACCGTTTTAACTGCTAGCTAGCTAAAATTGGGCCTTAAAATTAACAATTTAATGTCAACCGCTCTTAACGTTATACTGTTGACTATGGAAAAGTTTGAATGCTCTTGCTGAATATTGTTCAGGATGGAACGTTTACACATAAAGCTGTTTTTTTTTTTCAATCGCACTAAATCGTGCATAAATGAGGTCTTAAAGTAAGCAGGGCTGCGTTTCTAAAATCATCCTGTTTCTAAAAGTTGATTGTAGAAAATAGAGATCGTGAGTGGCAATCATGGGCAATATTAATATTGACAACAGTAACTGATTTAGCACATGAAAAAATAAATAAACTTGAAATGTACTAAACTCAAAGTTAAAATTGAAATGCCAAATTAGTGTTTCTCTTTTGGATTTGCACATTACAAAAGAAAGTGCTGGATTGTTCACTCCACTGTTGATATCTACAGTCCTTGTATAATTAACCCTTTCTCCCTGCATCAGTCTATTTAACCAAATTTCTGCTGTTGTACTCTTGAATCATTTTGTCACATTAGATCAAGGAGGAATTCAGGAGAATCGATCATGGGGCAGAGATTCATGTTCAGACTTGACCAATGCACATCAAGACTTATTGCCCTGATGAAGGCCATGGGAGGTGTTGTGGGGACCAACTGAGGCCATTTCTGGACAAACTGAGTCAGGTGTGTTTGATCAAAAGTGTGCTTGTTCACATTTTTTTAAATAAGATATACTTAATGTATTTCTCATACATGCATGTACATTTATTGTATAGCTTTTAATACAATATAGATTGCATTAAAGTAGCTTTACTGTATTAAACAGACAAAAGTCAAAAGTTCAGAAATTTCAGTAATTAGAATTTTAGTCATAAATTACAACTTAAATTTCAAATATTAAGAATCTGTACTGAAGATGATAGAGTTTCAGCGACAGTTCTGCTTTGGCCAAAATGCAAGGCAGACAGGAACAGGAAGTAGAGTCACTTTGCTCTAAGTACTCAAATCAGTGTTCCTTGCGCATGAATGCTTTTGTGTTCTCACTTGATTTCATTGAGTTCATTGTGTATGAATAAAAGGTTGTGTAATGGTACAATATAAATCTGTTCACAGACACAAAGCCTTGAGATGGGAATCAGTTATCCGCAGCCTCATTCTCTACTTTGACGATAAAGAAGATGATAAACTGTGTTTTGAAGATGAACAGAGTTCTGACGGGCTCGGGACGACATGAGGGTGAGTCATTAATGACATCATTTTCATTTTCACAATCACGAAACGTCGCCATGGAAATAATAAGGAGATATATTTTAAAATGAAAGTCGCACACTGGGTGGTCAGCTAGAATATTTTAAAGTTGCGTGTGAAAGGTTAAACAGAGTCAAATTTATTTCACAGAAAACTGCACTCCAGTTTATAGCACCCTAAAAAGGATAGTTCACCCAAAAATAAAAATTGTCATTGTTTACATTGTGTAAACATTGTTTACACTCAAGTTGTTCCAAACCGTTGTGAGTTTATTTCTTCTGATGAACACAAACAAAGATATTTTAAAAGAATGTTGGTAATCAAATGACGGTAGCCATTGACTTCCATAGTAGATTTCTAATGGCTACAGTCAACTGTTTGATATCCCATTTTCTTCAAAATACAATGTATGTATGATATACCGTCCTTGTCCAGAAAAGGTAATACAGACATCATCAAAGTAGTCATGCAGTGACTGCAGTGGCTCAATTTTAAGTTTATAAAGCAGCAAGAATACTTTTTGTGCGCAAACATAATGACTTTATTCCACTATTCATTTCATGAATTCATATGCATAATGAAAGCATAGGTGCACTCGAACAATCATTCATTAAAACGCATAAAACTTTAGTTTACAAAGACGTGAAACTCACCGAGTGGTCTGGGGTGTTCACTGATATGCTCACACAAAAATCGCTGTAAAAGATGCTTTCCAACAGGTTCTATCGTAGTTTTTGTCCAAGTCCATTTTCTTCCTGTTTTCGTCGAACTAGATAACTAAGGATCGCGCACGCAAACTCGAACTAGATAACTAAGGATCGCGCACGCAAACTCGAACTAGATAACTAAGGATCGCGCACGCAAACTCGACAATTGACTACTGTGGATTTCGACCAAAAACAGGAAGAAAATGGACTTGGACAAAAACTACGATAGAACCTGTTGGAAAGCATCTTTTACAGCGATTTTTGTGTGAGCATATCAGTGAACACCCCAGACCACTCGGTGAGTTTCACGTCTTTGTAAACTAAAGTTTTATGCGTTTTAATGAATGATTGTTCGAGTGCACCTATGCTTTCATTATAAAGGTGGGGGGGTGCTAACACAGAATCCAAAAATTCTCGTGACCGGAGCATCTGTCCAAAAAACAATCTTAACTATTCTATTTCATCAGGGACGATCTTAAAACAGGGCTTTAATTGTAAAATACTGAACTTGTCCTTTAATGCAAGTCAAATAAAATAATTTAAGCCATTATATTTTTGTTTCTCAAAAGAATTATATTTTTTCTTCTAAATTGTATGCAGGAGGACAGCGGCAGTGACATCACTCAGCACAGCATTAAAATACTGGTCGTTCGTGGTGCTGATGGAGGAGATCCAATCGATGTATCCATCCTTTTTGAAGGGAAGGAAATGCTGGAAGCAGCAATACCGTAAAGACAGTTTTACTGAATGCACCTGTGTCAAGAGATGACTGAATGTCCATTCTTGTATGAACATTTTTGATGACTGAAAAATAAACTGTTTAATTGAATTTTAGTTGTGTGATTTGTGAAAAATATTGAGAAAATGATTATTTATTTATGTTCATGATTATTTATAAAAAAGAAATTATCAATGTTTAAATGTTTAAATATGTAGTAAATGAAAATCTCAACAAAAAAACTTAAATAATATCTACTTATTTTACTTCATTAAATGGTAAGATTTACTTAAAAATTTCATAAAAGCAAGCTTCCTAATTTAAAAACAATAAATAAACTTTACTTAATTACTTTAAATAGATATAGCTTCTAAATGAAATGTAAATGGGTATTTTTTACTTAATTTCTTCATGAGAGTTTTGTTCAATACTAAGTAGATTTTACTTGATAATGGCACGCGAGTTGTACTTAATATTATAGCAGTAAAATTTACTTAAAATTTACTTGTGCAAATTGTTACGAGGATTTTATTAAGTAAATCTTACAAGTAGTTTTTTTCAGTGTATATACTGTATATAGATTTATATATAATTTATATTACATATAAATATCAATATTATATATATATATATATATATATATATATATATATATTTCTTAAATATACATATGTTTATTTATAAATATACAAAATAACTATACACAGTGCACCCACAAATATTATGTAAACACAAACTTTTATTTTGGATGCGATTAATCTTTTGACAGCCCTTTTCAAAATACATAAAACGGATGGACTTTTGCCCTAATATATATTAGGGCTGTCAAATCAAAGAAAATAATTTAATAAAAATAATTTTTTCTAACGATATTTTTTAATATAATTACTACCACTTTTTTTTTTAAATAAATAAAATTAACACATCATTTCTGAATAAAAGTATTCATTTATTTAAAAAAAAAACAACTAAATTACTGACCCCAAACTTTAACAGTGGTGTATATAACAAAAGATTTCTATTTTAAATAAACGCTGCTCTTTTTTAGCTTTTAATTGATCAACAAATCCTGAAAAAAATATCACAGATTTAATTAAAACAAAAATGTAAACTGTTTCCAACATTGATAGCTAATACATCAGCATATATTATGATTTCTGGAGGATCATGTGACACTGAAGACTGGAGTAATGATGCTGAAAATTCAGCTTTGATCACAGGAATAGGAATAAAAATACATGGAAATATTACCCGATACCACATTATTTTATGACATAGTTGGACTTTTAAATGAAACGTTTCAAATCTCTGATGAACCAGTCATGCTGATCATGGTCTACGTTTTCTTCACAGCCGATTGACGACGAGAGAGAGAGAGAGTGAGAGAAACCCCCAGCGCTGGCTGACCCCGGAGGTCATGGCTTTGTCCGCTCTGTTCCCTCCGCTAACAAAAAAAAACTTCAGAGGGTCACATTCCACCCCACAGACCCCCGGATACTCAGCTGTCGTGAACAAACCCAGGATATTCCCCTCACACACACTCTCAGACCAACACAAAGAATCGCACTGTTGTCCAAGCAAACCTCGAGGAGCGTTACCTTGAGACTGAAAGGGTTAATTCTCCCAAAAATTCTGTCACTCATGCCGTTCCAAACCCGTACGACTTTTGTTCATCTTCAGAACACAAGTGAAGATCTTTTTGATGAAATCTGAGAACTTTCTGTCCCTCCATTCCACAAGTGAGTGACACTTGAAAAAGTTCATCAAGAGATCATAACTAATTCTTGAGCAGTTTAGTCCAAATTTTCTGAAGAGACTCGATCGCTTTATATGATCAACAGATTTCATTTAGGCTTGGCAAATTCATTATTACAGCACTGTAAAAAATATTGTTGTTTGCCTTAAAATTTTAAGTTGATTGAAATGGAAAAAGTGAGTTAATACAATGAAGGAGATTGATTTAATCATCAGAAACTCAAAATAATAAGTTATCTGAACTAAATAAATTATTTAAGTTGATTTGACAAAAGAAAAAACGTTGTGATAACAAATCTTGAAAATATTTTTTTTTTACAGTGAGCCATTATACACTAAAAAATAATTAAATGGAATTGGCAAGAAATACAATTAAATGTGAAGTTTTGAAGTAGGCTTAAATAATATTTTCTTGTATTATTATGGGCTGCGAGAAAGACAATCATATGCACGTTCTTGCGATACTGAATGTCTAAAAAAGAGATATTTGAGATATCAGATGTCTGTTACATTATACCTTGTAATACATATTGGTATAGGACTGCTCCAATGTGGGTGTTGCTATGGAGTTGTTAGGGTGGTTGCTAGGTTGTCTGTCTTCAGTTTTCTTACGTGTCTTCTGCCCCCTGGTGGATAATTCATGCTCTTCAGGAAGGA
Source organism: Pimephales promelas (assembly GCF_988280905.1). Taxonomy (NCBI): domain Eukaryota; kingdom Metazoa; phylum Chordata; class Actinopteri; order Cypriniformes; family Leuciscidae; genus Pimephales; species Pimephales promelas. The sequence goes on along the minus strand of NC_142773.1, from coordinate 39,650,364 downwards.
AAAAAATATTTTAATATAATTGTGAAAATGTCTGCATGTATTGCAGTTTCTGCTGAATATATGCTGATTGTGACCAAGGGATAAAATTTGTATTATTATTTATATTTAAAAATCAACATTTACTTGAACCATGTAAGCCTATTCAGACTTAAATCAAGATACTTTTGCAAATTATATATATAAGAAAAGTTTCTGAAAAATATTTGGATTAAAACAAAATCTTCAGAAAATAAGACTTTATGAATAAATAAGAGTTTATGAATCTTGAATTAAGAATGTTTAAATATTTGTTTATGAAAATGAGACAAAAAATACTTTTTTTTACAGTGTATTTATTACAGAAAGCCACTGAATGTTTGAACTCTGAAAAAAAAGTATGAGAACAACTCATTCACAATTCACTTTTATTTTTAGCTTATTGCCTCAGTACAAATACATAATAAAACATACACGAATATTTGTGCTAATTGCATATTCTTTTAAAATAATCACCGATTCATCATTGAGGATAAAAAGCACATAGCTGTGTGATTCATTAAAACAAATCAATGGTAAAATTCTGATAATTTGATCTATCGTTTTATAGACAGCAAGGCTGCTTTAATAAAAGTTTAGAAATAGTTGACCACTTTGCGGATAGACTGGATGTTGGGATTCTCAGCTTGCCAGTCCATAAACGAGCCGTAGTTTCCTCTATCCACAATGTACATGCGGCCACGATAGTTCGGCTCTTCGTACATGACCCAACTAAACAGTAGAGAGATAGAAAGACTAAATTAAATACATTTACAAATGCTAAACTTGACGGAGTCTTGTTTTTCTGTAAAGCATTCTAAAAAAAGAGACATTTCCTTTAAAACCAAGTTTTCTAAGTTCTAAAAGACATTATCAAAATAAAGTGAGTTTCTGCTTAACATCTGCAAGAAAAATTATCTCCTAGTTTTTTTTCTGAACCTACTGGTAGAAAACAATCCTTGTTTTAAGCATAAACTTAAATATAAACATAATAAATAAGGCATAAAACTAGACAAAAATACTACGATTTTTTCTTTTTTTTTTTTTGCCCAGTGCGAGCATTTTGCAATGGATGCTTGTTTCCGCCACTGAATAATAGCCTAATAAAAAATTATTGTGACGTTTTTTATTTCACAATTGCGAGATATGAAGTCAGAATTGTGAGAAATAAATTTGCAATTCTGAGAAATAAAGTCGCAATTGCGAGAAATAACGTCACCATTCTGAGAAATAAAGTTGCAATTGCGAGATATAAAGTCGCAATTCTGAGCAATACAGTCGAACTTGCAGATAAAAGTCGCAATTCTGAGAAATAAAGTTGCGATTCTGAGGGGGAAAAAAGACTTTTTCTCACAATTGCAAGTTTACATCTCGCAATTCTGACTTTATAACACATAATTGCTACTCGAGTTTATATCTCGAAATTCTGACATCTTTTCTCAGAATGGGCTATATGCACGCATAAGTTCCGCATTTGACGTAAGGATGCTCGTCCATTTCCGGTTGTGTAGATTAAAGCGGAGGAAAACCGGAGAAAACGGGATTATGGCAGAGTCTTCAATATTAACTGTCCTCCCGTCTTTGAAACGAAACGTACATACGTTTAGATGTAATTTTATATATAGTTATGTTTATTTAATATAATTTTAAAAAGAAGCATAAACACAACGAGGGGTGTCTGTTTTATCTGTTTTTGTGTCTAACGTTTCATTAGTATAACCATGGAGTATAAAATTCAATATAAATTCTCGGTATTGCATTGGACTCTATGATCGGCGGAAGTTATCGAGCATCCCTAATGCTTCACCGGAAATACCGCCGTGCATAGAGCCCATTGTGATTCACCCCGTGTTTTGATCCGGAGATTCAGTACTATTTTAGTAGATGCGTAACAGCGCCCCCTACCGTGAAAACAGTGAAAACATGGACACATAGAAAATTCCGTCAATGGTGGGGAAAGAGTTAAAAGCGTTTGCGGGGCATTGCAATATCGTACCCTTTCACTCATTGAATCACTAATAAAGCATTGTTTGGCCCTGAAGGACTTACGCGCCGTCTCCGTAGACTTTGATGGAGTTGAGGCAGTTCTGGCTGATCCCAGTGCTCTGGAGGAAGGGACAGTCGTCACACAGTTCAACACACTGACCAGTGAAGTTCGGACCCTCGAAAAGCTCAATCCTGTATTGCTCCCCGTGCTGACAGACCACATTGAGTGACACATTACAAAAAAAATCAATTCTGTGATCATTTAGCCTACTCACCATCAAGTTTCTTATGAACACAAAAGATGATATTTTGAAGAATGCGGGTAACTAAACAATTGATGGACCCCATTAACATATGGGGAAAATACAGTGGAAGTCAATGGGGTCCATCAACTTGGTCACCAGCTTTTTTTCAAAATATCTTCTTTTGTGTTCAGCAGAAGAAAGAAATTCATTTGAGGTTTGAACAACTTCAGGGTGAGTAAATGGATTTTCATTTTTGGTATACTATCCCTTACTAGTCTAAAAAAAAAAATCAAAATTAAGAACAAATATCTGCGTATGGGATCACAACAAATAAACTTAATTCATATTTTTTTTCTTAAATACATCTTTCTAATTTTTTCAGAAAGCAAAACCGAATACTTAAATATATCTTGATTTAAGGATAGATATTTGTACTGGAAAACAAAACAAAAATTACTAAGGAACAATGTCATTTTTTTCCAGTCACTTGACCTTCAATGCTACCACCCATTTTAAAAGTGATAAATGATCAAAAATTATATTTGATAAAATTTAAAAACTTTTTTTTTATAAAAGTGTTTAAAATAATATAAAAACTGTCAAAAAATGAAGAAATTTTTACATAAACATATTAAAATAATTTGAATGCAATACCGATTTTTAGGACTCTTGATTTAAATAATTGAATGATACAATATGACATCAAATTATCGATAACACTTGTATAATGTATTGCAATGTACGTTATAATCCATTATATCTTTTCATAAATAATGGTAACCAAAGTTAAAATCCAGTATAGTATTTGCAGATTCCTGCAATGTCTGGAATTGGTTGTTTGTCGTGTTGTCACGCATTAATGGTTTTAAAATGAATGCACTCTCAGAAAAAAAAGGTACAAAAGCTGTCACTAGGACTGTACCTTTTCAAAAGATAAACTTTTGTCCATTTTAGGTGCTAATATGTTCATTTTAGGTGCTAATATGTTCATTTTAGGTGCTAATATGTACATTTAGGTGCTAATATGGACATTTATTTGCTAATATGTACATTTTAGAAGCTAATATGGACATTTAGGTGCTAATATGTACATTTAGGTGCTATTATGGACATTTAATTGCTAATATGTACATTTTAGGTGCTAATATGGACATTTATATGCTAATATGTACATTTTAGAAGCTAATATTTACCATTAAGGTACTACTTTACACCCTTTAGGTACAAAAGCGTACTTTTTTGAAAAGGTACAGCCCCAGTGACAGCTTTTGGACCTTTTTTTTCCCTGAGAGTGTAGATGAGTATTATGAGGGTAACTTTTCATAGTGTTTTCATGCTCACCATTTTGATTGGCTTGCAGGAGCCCATGTGATCATTGTGAGCATTCCAGCGTTGGAATTCTGGATACTCTCCTTTTTCCAGCATGTACTGCTGTCCCTTGAAATCAGGATGGTCGAAACACACCCAAGCCCCGGTCTCCACGCGGATGGAGTTCACCCTGTTCATGAAACCAAGGTCCTGGAAGTTATCACAGTCTCCAAACACCTCCAGCCTCCTGCCCGTGAAGCACTTCTCCTCGTAGAACACTATCTGCGAGAAGATGGAGGCTTGTCAGGGACTATTACTGAGGGCTTTCTTCCAATTGCAATGACTGGTGATGCAACAGACTCTGTGAAACTGAGCATCACACTGTTAACACTTTCCATCTTCTGAAATTGCACCAGGCAAATGTAAGTTAGAACAGCTCGTTTGGTCAAATGCATTAATCATCTTTTGGTTTTATGTACTTCTCAAATAATTCTTATCTATTTCAAAGATGAAACCTGTCAGAAATATTACCAGCTTTTGATCCGGTTAGAAGAGGTAGACTATCTGAATCTTAATTAGATCCCAGTTTAGATTAGATCCCAGAGGAGAAACTTGCTAAACACAAAGTACAGAAATACACTGAGTGGGATGTACACACACACACTGCTCAGTAACATCATGCACAGGAGTTTTTATGCTTTGCAATAAACATCTGGTTGCACTGTTGTCACAAGTTTTGTTGTTTTAAAATGTAAAAATATGGAAGCATCAGCTAAAATGAGCTGAAAATCACACTTTATATGATGTGCAATAATAGCTAAATTGGATGATTAATGAATTTGACATTATAAATGATATGATGCTTTTCTGTACAAAAGACTTAATGTTGTGGAAGAACATAGAAGGCTATATTCTTTCTGACATGCAAATTGCTAAAAAAAAATATATTGGGATCAGTGAAAATATTTAATTTTGATTTAAAAATAGTAAGTTCAAATCTATTGGAATTACTGTTGGGTCCTGTGCATTGAAAGGTATAATGTAAATGAATGCATTAATTTGAGAGCAAATGGGTGCACGGGAATTTGGTTTACTGAACTAGTTGTGTGTCTCTATATGTTCATGTTTATTTGTTGTTGTATGCAAAATTGTATATAAGAATGCATATATGTACATATAAATGTTGAAACTCTGAAACTCCTGCAGATATGAGTCCAGTACTCACCTTCCCTGAATACTGAGACATCTTCCCTGCTTGGATCCTGGACACCGATCCACTGGAGTGAGAGAGAGAGAGAGAGCAACCGGAGGGAAAGATCCGCGCTGTCTGATATATGTGGCCTGTACTCGGCGTGGTTTTATCGCGAGGTTTTGTCCACAAAAGCGGCACAATGAAGAGCTTAGTGGTTTCTGCATCATGGACAGTTTCTCTTCCACTGGGCTCTGCTGATATTGGCGTTCAGGAGGGTGAGGAACACAACGGCTCTATCTATTGTGTTAAAGCTCTGATTTACACTCACTGTTTGGGTGTGTGAGCGACTGAAGCTGGCAGACAGTCAAAACAACACACACACACACACACACACACACTCACAGATCAGAGCTGAACATAAACAATCTATCAACAAACAAATCTATCTATCTATCTATCTATCTATCTATCTATCTATCTATCTATCTATCTATATGTCTGTGTGTATGTCTGTCTATCAATCTATACGTCTGTCTATCCATCCATCCATCCGCCCGTCCGTCCGTCCGTCCGTCTGTCTGTCTATCTATCTATCTATCTATCTATCTATCTATCTATCTATCTATCTATCTATCCGTCCGTTTATCTATCTATCTATCTATCTATCTATCTATCTATCTGTGTGTATGTCTGTCTATCAATCCAAATGTCTATCCATCCATCCGTCCGTCCATCCATCCATCCATCCATCCATCCATCTATCTATCTATCTATCTATCTATCTATCTATCTATCTATCTATCTATCTATCTATCTATCTATCTATCTATCTATCTATCTGTGTGTATGTCTCTCTATCAATCTATATGTCTATCCATCCATCCGTCCATCCATCCATCCATCCATCCATCCATCCATCCATCTATCTATCTATCTATCTATCTATCTATCTATCTATCTATCTATCTATCTATCTATCTATCTATCTATCTATCTATCTATCTATCTGTGTGTATGTCTGTCTATCAATCTATATGTCTATCCATCCATCTATCTATCTATCTATCTATCTATCTATCTATCTATCTATCTATCTATCTATCTATCTATCTATCTGTCTATCTATCCGTTGATCTGCCAATCTATCTATCTATCTGACCATCTATCTATCTATCTATCTATCCGTTTATCTGCCAATCTATCTATCTATCTATCTATCTATCTATCTATCTATCTATCTATCTATCTATCTATCTATCTATCTATCTATCTGTCTATCTATCCGTTGATCTGCCAATCTATCTATCTATCTATCTATCTATCTATCTATCTATCTATCTATCTATCTATCTATCTATCTATCATCTATCTATCTATCTATCTATCTATCTATCTATCTATCTATCTATCTATCTATCTATCTATCTATCTGACCATCTATCTATCTATTTATCTGCCAATCTGTCTGTCTGTCTATCTATCTATCTATCTATCTATCTATCTGACCATCTATCTATCTATTTATCTGCCAATCTGTCTGTCTGTCTGTCTGTCTGTCTGTCTGTCTATTTATCTACGATAGTTAATTTTGACTGACATGACATAAGCAAACCCGCAGAGAGTTGTATAAAAGCAATTGATGCATGTCCAAAAGCATTTCCAATTTGTTGGAAGGAATGAGAAACTGCTATAGGGTGACCACCCGTCCCGCGTAGCGCGTGCGCGCACAGCGTTTGAAGCCCAATTCATGCGTCCCGCAAATTGAGACCGTGTCACGCATAATCAATGCTTGCTCAAAAAAAAAAAAAAAAAGTCGGTCAGTCTATATCCTTGAGACCCAGGGTGCCAAACGTTGTGCCTGAACTCGTTCACGTTCGTGAACTCGTTCATATTGTGGGTGAACTGAACGTATTGTTTTACTGCCTGTCCTGATTAACGTGTGAACTCGTTCATTCTGGTGTCTGTGAACGCACGTTCTCTCAGTTTAACTTCGTTCAATGGGGTGCCAGATTTCTATAGAGCCTTCCAGGCGAAAGCCCGGCTAAACCTCAACGTAAACAGGGCTTAATATGTAGCGGAAAAAAATACCCAATCTGGCAACACAAGCCACCAGTGTCGCACCGCGGCCGCCGTCGACAAAGGCGTCATATGATAATTTAAACGGATTTTATAACGAGGTCGGTGAAGATGGGAACAATCTTACATTTCTGTGCAAACTTTGAACTGAACTAGTTCATTTTAAAATGTGTGAACTAAACTTTGAACTAGTTCAGAAAGTGAGGACTTCCCCAAGACCATAGACATATGTCTATGCCCCAAGACTGGTTGCCACTCCCACGTGACCTGCTGACTAGGACCTGCTATCAACTAAATGCTGTGGAGGTCAGTGATGCGCGGGTCAATGTATAAAAAACCCGCAACCGACCGACGTTTTCAACTACCCGCCCGCAACTCGGACCGCAAAAAAAAGTAAAAAAAAATATTGTACCCGACCCGCTTCCTGACCGCATTTTTTAAAAGTAGTAAATGCTCATCGGAGCGTTATTGGGACATGATCTCGTGTAACAACACAGCATCGCAAGAAGAGGCCTACACATAACAAAGGAAAAGCCAGCACTTTGGTCATCATCTTTCATTATTTCAGCAAATGTCTCCCACACTTTTACTCTTTCTATTTGTGTATTTGCGGAGCTTCCACTCCCCAGTCTTCACCTTTTCTCTTGCCGCCTCCATCTCTCTGCTCTGCTGTAGTGATCACATGGCCGGTTCGTCTACGAATCGTTCTTTTGAACCGGTTCTTTTTAGTGAACCGGTCGAACCAGTGCACTAAATAGAACTGAATCGTTCGAAACAGTTCGCGTCTTGCGTCAGCGCTGATCCACAAGTTACTAAGGTTACTCACTTTCAGTTTCAGACATGCCTGACAGTCCCTCCGAATCGAAATAAATCAATATCCCGAATTATATTTTACTCCAGTAACTCCAACAGTTCACTGAACCGAGACATGTTGGTGCCACTGTTGAGAGAAGTGATGAGCACGAGCAGCTGATACTGCGCATACGTACTACCGAACGCACAGGGACAGTGGCAGTTTCGTGCCAGTTATTCCATGTATGTATCGCTGCAGCCCGGAGACCTGCAGGTGGGAGGAGCTTACGCCGCAAGTGGGAGGAGCTTATGCCGCAAGTAGGATGGATTTCACAAATGTACAAGTAGGAGGAGTTTACTCCGCAAGTGGGAGGAGCTTATGCGGAAATCCCCAAGCACCTTTTTCACAAAAACCGGAAATACGTAATCGTTGTTGTCATGTGTCGATGCTTTTTTAGATGAAAGAGGAACCAAGTCGTCTTGCTGGCAAAGAACAGTTTTTATTAACTCACTCGTATAGCTGCAGCTAAGTTACTCGAGCATAACACAGTCACATGCATTACGCGCTTCCTGAGGCGCCTCACTGACGTCACACATGCGCGACTCCCATAATCTGTAGTTACATATCACAACATCTCCCCCCTTTTTAAAAGATAAAGCTTCACCAGTTAAACAAGATGTACTACACATCAAATAGAGATAAACATGACATAACAGTCTCTGGGTGGTCGATGAATCACGTCAGCATACTTATTGTGATCTCTTGATCTCAACTTAATTTCTATTTATCCTGTCAATTATCGGATCTTTGCATAACAATCTATTCCCATGAAACTTAACTCAAGAACAAAATGTAGCTTTTAACTGTACTTATCACTCAAACAGAAATACTGAGGAACAGTGTGAAGATAAGTATCAATAAGTGTTCAAGTGTCTCTATATCTATGAGGTATTCTGACCTCACGACCTCTGGATGTCACTTGAACAGTTCTCTGAGGGGACGGCTGGTGTGGTGAACACACCACAGGTGAATCTTTCGGTCTCTGAACTGAAGCAGGGTCACCATGACTGGGTCTGGCCACAGAAGGAGGGCTGCTGGGCAGCTGCAGTGGAGATCCCTCAGACTGTTGCTGCTGGTCTGGAGAGTCAGCAAGCTCCGGGACTGCCTGCAGATGTCTTCTATTGCGTCGCAGCACTGCACCGTTGTCTGTCTTTACGATGTAAGACCGGGGCTCGCTGCACTTGCTAATGACTTTCGCAGACATTTTCCACCCCTTTTCTCCGTCCAATTTCACTCTAACGGCCTGCCCAGATTGGAGTTCAGGAAGTGGCAGAGCAGAGTGACGGCGATCGTGGAAGAACCGGTAGGCTGATTTAGCCTGAGCATCCTTCTGCTGAATTTGATGTCTGTCCACAGGAGAAGCTTGTAGTTTTTCTTCCAACATAGGAAGTGTGGTCCTAATGTCTCTTCCAGCCATAAGTAAAGCTGGGCTCACCCCCGTAACAGCGCTAGGGGTGGCTCTGTAACACATTAGAGCGAGATATGGATCAGGCTGCTTCAGAATGCGCTTAGCAGTCTGCACAGCTCTCTCGACAGCACCATTTGCTTGGGGGTAATGAGGGCTGGTAGTCGTATGCACAAACCCGTAGCTTTGGCAGAAGTCTTGAAACTCACCCGAGGTGAATTGTGTGGCATTGTCGCTCACCAGCTCCAGCGGTATCCCCCATCTTGCAAACATGCCTTTGAGCCTGGTAATGACCTGGTGGCTGGATGTTGAAGACAGGTGGGAAATTTCAATGTCCCTGGAATAATAATCAGTCACAATGAGATAATTCTGTCTTTCCAGCTCACACAAATCAGCAGCAATCCGCTGCCAGGGTCCCCCAGGTAAAGGTGTGGTGAGGAGCGGTTCCCGTCTTTGAGTGCGTCTATTTTCGATGCAGAACTTACATGTTGACACTGTCGTTGTAATCTCTGCACTGATACGAGGCCACCATACTGACATCCTAGCTCGAACACGACACCTTGTTAGACCTTGGTGTCCCTCGTGTAGCTGTTTGAGCACTTCTGACCTAAGTGCAGTTGGGATAACCAGTCGATCTTGATACAGCACTAGTCCATCGGTCTCAGAGAGGTGAGCTCTGGCAGAATAATATCCATGCAGGGATGGAAACAGCGATGTCCTTGGTGGCCATCCATTTCTAATGAACTGCACAATCTTTTGCAGCTCTTCATCCTCTAGTGTGGCGGAGCGGATTTTGTCAAGTTTTTTCGATGAAACAGGCGCATTCTCTACCACTGACTCCACATATGCTTGAACGTCCTGGTCAGTGTGTTCATCACTACTGTCAGTCAGTGGGCTCCTAGAGAGAGCATCGGCTATGATAAGCTGCTTTCCCGGGACGTGCTCAGCCACAACATTGAATTTCAGTAGGCGCATTAGGAGTCTTTGGCACCTTGGAGGGACTTTGTCCAGGTCGTATGTATTTATGAGGGGTACCAGTGGTTTGTGGTCCGTTTGTAGAAGGAAGTTTTCCATGCCTTGCACATAGCGAGCGAAGCGCTCACATGCCCACACTCCCGCAAGACACTCCTTTTCAATTTGGGAGTATCTCTTCTCTGCATCTGACAATGTGCGGGAGCCGAATGCAACTGGCCTTAACACACCCTCGTGTTCCTGCAATAAAGCCGCACCTAATCCATAGCTGCTCGCATCGGCGCTGATGACAGTTTTTCGGTTGACATCATAATATGCAAGTGCTGGTGCTGACACGAGCATAGCTTTCACTTTCTCAAACGCCGCTTCTTGAACATCACTCCACACCCACTCACTTTCTTTCCTGAGCAGGGCAGTGATGGGATGCAGCTGTGAGGAGAGGCCAGGCAGGAACTTTCCAACATAGTTGACAAGACCCAGGACCTGTTTAAGCTCCGTAACATTGGTTGGGCTTGGCATCTGTGTGATGGCTTTAACTTTGTCAGTGTCAGGTCTCATGCCTTCTGCACTTATGAGGTGGCCAAAGTACTTTATTTCTGCTTTGCCAAAATGACACTTGGCCTTATTCAACTTTAAACCACTGTCCTTTATGGTCATCAGAACCTCATCAAGACGGGTGTCGTGCTCTTTCCTTGTTGCTCCATAAACAAGTATGTCGTCCATTACTACGACAACTCCATCATGACCCCTTAATAGTGTCGACATCTGTCGTTGGAAGATTTCTGGAGCCGATGTGATACCGAATGGCAGCCGTCGGAAACAGAATCTTCCCATTGGGGTGATGAAGGTAGTCAGCTTTTGGCTTGCAGCATCCAAGGGGATCTGCCAAAATCCGCAGGAGGCATCAAGGGTAGAGAACACTTTAGCTCCGGCTAGCTTGGGAGCAATATCCTCTAATGTTGGCATGATGTACCTCTCTCGCTTAACCGCCTTATTTAAGCGTTTTAGATCGACACACACTCGCACTTGCTCCTTGTTCCTCTTCACGACTGGAACCATCGGGGCACACCAGTCAGAAGGCTCTGTAACCTCCTCAATTATGCCCAGGGCCAGCATGCGTTTAAGTTCCGCCTCTACTTTGGCCAGGAGGGGGAACGGGATGCGACGTGGCGTCGTCAGTGAGTAGGGCTCACAGTCAGCTTTAAGTTCGATTTTTACGGGGTCGCACTTGAGCAAACCAATATCCCCAAACACCTGACTTAGCATTACAGTGTCCATCCCGTCTACTCTCATAACCAGTCCCATTTTTGTGGCAACACTCCGTCCCAGGAGGTTGTGAGAGTATGGCCCTTTAATTACAGTTATCCAGAATCTGTACTTTTCTCCTTTGTACTCACTTGTTGCCAGGAACTTGCCAATACTCTTGTTGCCAGGAACTTGCCAATACTCTTAACTTCGCCACCGGGGCTGGTGATGGGTCCTTTCGTTGCAGTGACCAGGCGGGGGCGCTGTGGCAGTCTCATGAATGCAGCCTGTGATATAACACTGATATCCGCCCCAGTGTCTATTTTGAATTTCACAGTGCTGCCATTAACAGGTAAGTCAACGAGCCACTTATTTTCTGAATCAGGTTGATCCATTATGTCTGACACATTTTCAGTAACTTCTCCAAGGAAAAACATCTCGTCTGTGTTAGTGGTGCTGCTAGGCATTGTAACAACCTCTTTAAGCATCCTCGTCTGACAAGCTGCCTCAAAATGTCCAATTTTATTACACCTTCTGCACTTTTTATTCTTTGCTGGGCAAGGATGTATTTTACCATGTTGTCTGTTACAGCGGGAACAGGTAGAATGCTGTTTTGACTCACTGTGTTCTTGTTTTTCCTGCCATTGTCCCTCGTTACTGCTCCTTCTGCTGTGGAACGGCCGCCTCCCCTGTCTCATGGCGTCTACTGCACACTCCGACCGCAGGCTCTCATTCTGTTGCTTTATTTGTTCGCTTTGGCGCGCTATTTGAATAGCTCGTTCAAGAGAGAGATCAGGCTCGAGCTGTAATTTCTGTGAAACATCGTTGTCAGATATACCAATAACTATTCTGTCCCTGATTTGCTCATCTTTAGTGTGCTCAAACTCACAGTACTGTGCCAGTTCATATAAACTTCTTACAAAAGCCTCGACTGACTCACCAGGCTTTTGTGCTCTCTTGTGAAAACATGCTCTTTCATGTATCACATTTCTCTTGGGCACAAAATGATCGGAGAATTTGGCTATCACCGTGTCGTAGTCCAATTCCGGTTTACTTTCCTCTTCATCTTCTCCGCCGTCATCGTACACAAAGGAATCATAAATCGCTTCCGCCTCTCTCCCCATTGCGTAGAGAAGCGTGTTTACTTGCACTTCACCGCTATCCTTATCCAACTTTGACGCCACCCGAAAGCGGTCGAAACGTCGGCGCCACATCGGCCATTCCGCCGGCCGCGTGAAGTCAAAAGAATCCGGAGGTCCGAGCTTCGCCATGTCTTATTTTCAGAGCGTGAAGTCGGCCACTTCTGACACCATGTCATGTGTCGATGCTTTTTTAGATGAAAGAGGAACCAAGTCGTCTTGCTGGCAAAGAACAGTTTTTATTAACTCACTCGTATAGCTGCAGCTAAGTTACTCGAGCATAACACAGTCACATGCATTACGCGCTTCCTGAGGCGCCTCACTGACGTCACACATGCGCGACTCCCATAATCTGTAGTTACATATCACAACAGTTGTGGAAACGGAGTTCCCGTCAACTGTTAACACATCAGAAAAACCTACTCTGGGAGGAGAAAATTGATCAGAGAGTCTTCAAAACTTCGAAAAAATGTAAACTTGTCATGGTCCAGTTGTTGATGACTTTGTAAAATGCTGTGGTGATGCTTGTCTGCAGCTGATTTATCTAAGACCAAAGATATGATATTGATTTTAGAGCTGAAGCTCATTCTTCCCAATATACGTTAATTAAAGGTAAGAAGGTGGAGTGTGTGGAAAGTTATTCATATTTAGGGAGTATTATTTACAATAAACTACATTTTGATGTGAATACCAGAAAGAAGTCTGTCAGTTTTATTCAACAGTTATCCCGAATTTTTTGCACTGCTGTTGCTAGAACGATCAAAGATGAAGAAAAATTATACAAATATTAATTTATTCCTTGTACACTCAGATTGTTAAATACTCAGAATGGTATATATTAATATTTTAAATTTATATGTAGCCCACTGTTGTGTGTTCTTATTTATCTTGTTTTATATTGTGGTGTATATTTTATGTGCTTATTCCGCTGGATACAAATATCTTAATACAGTTGAACATGAACTAACGTTACTTCAAAAATACGCAAATCATAAAACATAAAAAATAAACAAACAATGACGGCTTATTAGTGAATGGTGACATGAGAAGTACAGAAGATCACAGGATCAATAACATCCCGCCAGATTGCCTGAATCCATTTCCGTCGGACTTCATCGACAGGGAACTGACGAGGGAAGGAATGAAAACGATAGGTATGGCTGCTTTTGGGAATAACAAAAAAGATCGGTACGCAACAACTCTCACTAGTTGCCTTCGGCGCTATCTGTTATGAATGGAGCGGAAGAAGTTTACCACGACAATTGCGTATTTCCGGTCACAAATACGGAAGTTGTGAGAAAGGTCTATAGAGGACGGCGGTGAATGAGTATTGCAGGAAGTAGCGACAGTAATGAAAATAAACTTTTAAATATTACATTCCTCATCATGGTCTGATTTCTTGCAGCTTTGTTATTATTAATGTGTGTGTCCAATACCTCTCACTGTCAATGAAGTCACGTCTGTAAACCTTTTACCATATATACTTAGACAAGTGATGGTGTTTTAAATTCATCAGGCTGCAGGCCTTATTTAAGCATATTTCTAAATATTAGCTACATATTGTACAATTCTACAGTATCAAGTAAATGAACATTAAAATCTGATGCAATTGGGACTCAGTGAAGTGAATGTGTAAATACATGAAAAACATTTGTCTAAAGGGGAAAAAAATCCCATCCATCTTTACTGCATATATATATATATATATTTTAATAATAGCAGACTAATGTTTTTCTGAACGTGTTATAGATAATATTACATTTAACCCCTTAACTGTCACCCCCCCTTTTTGAGAATGGGGGTTAAATGCTCTATTCACACTTAAATGGTTGTAATTCAAGAATTCCTTGGAATATATACCCAAGTTTGGTCTTGTTTTAAAGAAAACACTCAGCAGATTATTGCTGAAGTGAAAACACTTCAAAAAATGAAAGTATGAACAAGTTATGGAAGTTTTAATTCACAGTAAATCAAATATACTGTACTATATATTTTTTATTTTATTTAAAATATATATTTTACAAAATATTTTTACTCTAAAATTACTATAAAATCAAAGCCATAAATCTAACCAAGTTATGTTCCAAATTTGAAGATGATATCACAAAAATTGAAGTTCCCATGAGATTTTGTTTAGGCGTAGTACCAAAAATAGCCACCGGGTGCCATTGAATTCCATTGAATTTAGTTGTGTACATTCTGCCTTAACAAATTAATACATTTCTGTCCAAATATCAATTTTGACACAAAATTTGGAACCTTGAGACTCAGACCTTTCTGACAATATGTGTTTTGTCAAGATTAGAAAAGGTTTTGATCATAAATTATGAAATATAAGGATGCCCAAAAGGGGAGGAGCCTCATAAAATAAGTACCGTTTCTATGGTAACGCAACGTTCAATTATAAAATGGTTTTCACATGATGAATTCTGAGTTTATAAGCTTTCAAATGATACCTAATTTATGATAACTACTAAAATATGTGATATAATAAAAAAAGGCGATAAAAAATATTATTATATTTTAGAGGATAATATATACATATATATTATAATTTTTAGAGGATAATGTTATACTATACTTTTTATTTTTTATTGAAAAATACTAGATTATATGTTTTATTATGAACTTTTAGCATAAAAACAGAAGTTTCAATGATTAAAAGTGGGTGCATCAACTTTTTGTGACAAAGGTCAGACCTCCTGTTATGATGCAGTATTTTTTGGGTGCACTCTTGTCATAAATTCATTAATTACTCTTCCTACATAATTTTTAACACAAAACAGGGGTCAAATATTTAATTAGAAGTCTTAGACCTTTCCAAAAATATATAATTTGTCATAATTAGATTAGGATTTAATAGAAATATAGTGAAGTAAAGTTAGGCGTCCCGGTACTGGGACGGTGACAGTTAAGGGGTTAAATCTCGGGGTGGACAAATTGTGTTTTTCAATTAATAAAATCATGTACAAGTCATTCAGAATTGATTGCAAAATTGTTTATTGTATTTTATTATTTGTAGTCTTTTTTGTTATTAGTAAGGACACTATATCTCATTAGAACTGATCTGCACGCAGTGAAAACTGCAAAATCCAGGGTGGAAGGTTTCTGAATAAATGCCCTGGAGCTCGCCTCGCTTTCCCTTCCCAGCATAACCTGGTGGATACACAAGAAGCACAATAAGAACTAGGGTTTATAGCTGACATTGAACATTTACAAACATTAAGAATAATTTCTCAGCACTGTAGGTCCATGCTAATGCCATGCAAGTGAATGGTGTCCAGAACTTTTAAACTCCAAGGGATGACAAGTAAATTTGATTTTTAGTTTTCCTTTAGACTAACAACTAGTTTATTCATCACCAATTTACACAAAACATACCAGGTGTGCAGCATTTGTAGTCAAACCCACACTCCAAACAAGTGGAGATTGAGTACATCCTCCAGAAGAGCTGTTTGTAGTGAGACGACTTATTTTTCCAGCATGTAACACCTGATGGGGAAAATAAATGAGCATAACATTTAACATTATCAATGATGTTCTTGTTATGCATTTTATTTTTTAATGTCAATATTTACTTTCTAGCCATAAGAAGTGTGCCTGATTCCTGAAACTGCCATCCCCAACTATGTCCCTGAACCTTGAGCAAGCCAATGACAGGGGCATGTAGGCAGCATCTCCTTCTTGAAGAACAACTTCAAGAAGTATGTTCTTCAGCAACACTCCTGATAACTGAAAATATAGCAACAGTTAGCACAGGCAGTTAAAAAAAATGTTAAAAAGCACATTATATAACATTATTCAACTACCTTGAAGATGAAGCATGATGGAGGGTCATCGTCTTTTAACAGCTCATCCTTAAAGAAAAATAAGTGGATTAAAATTGTATGATACACATTTTAAATCATCATTAAAATTGATTTTGCATACCTTGCTAAAAACAGAGGGCACAACTGGGGTTTGGTCTGCTAAAATGAAGTCATTTAAAATGAGCGGACCAATATTATAGTTACATAATTTGAAAGATTGATTGGAGATCATACAATCTCCTATTCATAGTGAATATAACAATAATATTTTCGTCAACTTACATCCATGTACCACCACCCAAGATAAATGGGACTGAAGGTGGCCTGTTGCCTGGAAGTTCTCATCAAATTTTATACTGTCCTTAGGACAAAGTGGACAGTGAAATTTTGTGCACTTGAGGCACTGGTATGCCTCAAGAGTGTCCTGCACATCTTTCACTGATAAGTGAACCTAAAACACAATAACACGCGTTTCACATTTATTTCACTGATTGTTTTGAGTAATACGTTTTATAAAATAATTATGATATTAAAACAAATGTTTCAATTGCATTACATTACATTGTGGATTACACAGAAAAAAGCATAACTACAATGAAAACAAGTTTTAATAGAATTGCATGCATTGTACAATTAAATTAGGAGTTATAATGTCATTCTAATATCAAATCCATTTACAAAACGTTTAAGACATTTACGTTTTGAAAATCAATGCAGTCCTAAAACGTACAAAAATTACACTGCTACAATACCTTATTATGGTCTTCAGAATCCATAATCTGGAGAGAAAATTGTAGAAATGAAATGCAGAAAAGATCTCGTCATGCACGTTACAGATTTTGTAATTTGCGAGCAACTAAAAAAAAAAAAAAACAGAAATTCATTTGGATACGCTTTATACCCATATTCTTTACACTCATTTAATCAAGACTAAAAACAGTGTACAAACGACATTATAAAATGGTCTTTTCCAGAACTTATAATGCTATTTTTAAAAAACGAAAAAATGTACAAGCTTACCCCTTCATCTCAACAGCACGCTGACGGCTGACATGTGTAAACGCGGTTTTCTTCTTTGTTTTCTGATTCTGATGGATCGCAACAAAATTTACACATTACCGCCACCAACTGTGGAGCTATTACAACACCGGCGATATTAAAATAAACCAATCAAAATTCTCTAGAAGTTTGTACAGCCCACTTGCGGCAAAAGCTCCACCCACTTGCTGCTAACCCACCCATTTGCAGCTGGCTCCATCCTCCGTTTATACCCAACTCAGTTATTCAGCCAATAATGTGTAGGGCTGTAGGCTATATTTCATCAAAAATTGTGTCTAGTACTATATTAATACAAATGTTTAATTGGCATCTTTTTTTCAAACGACCCGACCGACCGCGACCCGAATATCATTAAAAACATTTTTGGATGACCCGTAACTGCGGGTAACCGCGGGTGACCGCAGGCACCCGCTCATTTCGGATCAACCCGCGCATCACTGGTGGAGGTTGAACTAACTGTTGTGCAAATGTAAATAGTGGTGTGAGAAAAGCGACTGAGAAAAACTGTAACTCTGTCCATCCATCCATCCGTCTATCTGACCCCAGCTAAGATACAGTACAGGAAGGAAGTTGCAGACATTTCTTTCAAACACACAGTTACACCCATAAAGTTGAGAAATACTGTTTAATTTTCTCTTGCCAAGACTATTGATATATGACCAGGCTTGGTCTGTTTGCACAAAGAAAGAGAGAGAGGAGGGAGGTGATACTGATAAGAAACTGTAGGATAAAGGTGAGGTTTCATATAGACATACATACAGAAAGAGGATCAGTTTTACTCCGTCCACTGCAGTACAAACGTGAGTTTTATTCATAATTATTAATATTATTTTTTTTTTTTACAAGGATGAGGAGATGCATCATAAAACATAAGATAAAACTTCATTGATCTACTCTTGGCAATATTATGGCCGTTGACCACATACTCCTTCAGACTATTTATGATGGTTTATTTTATGCTTGGGTTTGGTTTGAATCGGTTGGTTGCTGTCTAGTGAGTTTTAATACTCTTTAGAGTTATCTTATAACCTATAATGAATGAGTCGCTTCTCTTCTTCGGTTTGTTTGACAGAATGATGAAGTTTCTCGTATTGGCTGTTGTTCTCATGCTGGTCGTAACAGGCGGTGAGTGTGATGATTGATTTCCCGTCATAAAACGGACTACAGGTCATCTATGATGCAATGAAACTCTCCTTTGTGTGCTGAAAAATACATGAGAACACTCATGTAGGAAAAGTCAGTTAAAGGACAAGTTCGGTATTTTATACTTAAAGGAGTAGTTCACTTTAAAAAAAAAACTTTTGCTGATAATTTACTCACCCCCATGTCATCCAAGATGTCCATGTCTTTCTTTCTTCAGTCGAAAAGAAATTAAGGTTTTTGATGAAAACATTCCAGGATTTTCTCCATATAATGGACTTCAATGGGAACCAAACGGTTCAAGGTCCAAAAGACAGTTTCAGTGCAAACTGCAAACTGTTCAAAGGGCTTTAAACGATTCCAGATGATGAATAAGGGTCTTATCAAGCGAAACGATCGCTCATTAAAAAAACAACAACACACATTTCAAGTTTTATAAGCTCAAATGCTCACCTTGCTCTGTTCTGTGATGCGCGTTCGTGACTCTCCTGTTCGAACTCGTTCATCAAAATGAACAAATCTTTTTCGTGTCATTTGGTTCATTCAACGAACGAAATGAACGAGTTGACTCTGGAAAAGATTCGTTCATTTTGATGAAAGAGTTCGAACAGGAGAGTCACAAACGTGCGTCACAGAACAGCAAGGTGACCATTTGAGTTTATAAAACTTAAACTGTTATTTTTTTTAAATAACCGATCATTTCGCTTGATAAGACCCTTATTTATCGTCTGGAATCGTTTAAAAACCTTTGAACAGTTTGCACTGAAACTTTCATTTGGACCTCGAATCGTTTGGTTCCCAATGAAGTCCATTATATGGAGAAAAATCTGGGAATGTTTTCATCAAAAACCTTAATTTCTTTTCGACTGAGAAAAGAAAGACATGGATATCTTGGATAACATGGTGGTGAGTAAATTATCAGCAAAAGTTTTTTTAAAAGTGAACTACTCCTTTAAGATTAAAATTTTGACAAATGCTGCTGTCCCAAAAAATTTCGGTTTCTGTGGTTGCCTGTCCCCAGCATGTCCACAAGGGATGAAGGGTGCACTGGAACAATCCTTCCTAAAACGCATTAAACTTTAGTTTACAAAGACGGGGTGTTCACTGATATGCTCACACAAAAATCGATGCAAAAGATGCTTTCCAACAGGTTTTAGCCTAGTTTTTGTCCAACTTGCAACCACAGAAACTGAAATTTCTCGGGACAGCAGGTTGTGTCCAAAATCCAAATTTCAATCTTAACCGTTCTATATCATCAGAAACCATCTTGAAACAGGGCTTTAAGTGTGAAATACCGAACTTGTCCTTAAATACCTGTAGTTGAACTACTGTACCTACTGTGTGGACATGACATTTCTGAAAATGTCCACAGGAGAATAGCAAAAACAAGTCCAAACTGCAAGCACAAAGGGTTAAAAAAGGCACAAAAATGGAAGTGTGATTTGAAATATTGGCCCGTGTGTGTTTAAGGCACGGCCCTGGACTGCCATCTCTGCACCCCGGTTAAAGCGGGAGGGGCCTGTGAGGTCAGCGCTGTGACCTGCCCACCGGAGAAAGACGCGTGTGCCGCCGCTAAGTTTCGCAGACATCCATGTGAGTGTTGCTGTCCATTCAGACAATAACACAAATGGGCTGTTTTTGGGCAATGTGTTATTATTAATGTCATCTAAAAGATGTTTTTTTTTAAAAAAAAATTCTGGTTTTGTTTGAAACAGATGGTCATTTCCAAAAGTGCATGTCAAAGTCAGACTGCGAGATGCAGAAGCAGAACGCCTACATCAACATCAAGTGCTGCCAGAAGGACTTCTGCAACACCTTTGACTGATCTGAGCCGGATGCATAAAACAGCTTAGATTACGCATGATGATTATGCTTCTGATTTGTGACTTTAAAACAAAATAAAGCAATATTTCCTAACTGAATTTATAGTTGTGCAAGTTACAAATAAACTGTCTGTCTCAAAGTGCCAACGGGGAAAAAAACAACAAAACTAAATAAATAGTATTTTGGTGATGCGATTTACTTTTTTAATACAGATATCATACGAATATATCATTCTCATCCATGGATGCTTTTATTTTAATGTTAATGACCATTCTTCAAAATCCTTAAACTATTTTTAAAGCAGATTTAAAATGATCTTTTTAAGAAACAAAGCAAACTGCAAAACAATTTTGTGTGCACACAAATATCTAAACATTCTTAATTAAAATGAATTTACTTGAAGAGCAAAATGAAAGTCTTGTTTTCTGAAAAATATTAAAAAATAAGAAAAGTATCTGTTAGTGGGGAAAGAAATAAACTTAATTGAAAAAGAAAACCATATGTTAACACTTTACAATAAAATGTCATTAGTTAACATAAACTAAGAATGAACAATACTTCTACAGCATTTATTAACCTTAGTTAGTTAAATTTAACATTTACCAATTCATTATTCAAATCAAAAGTTGTATTTGTTAACATTATTAATGCACTGTGAACTAACATGAACTAAAAAGGAACAGCTGGATTTATATTAACTATCATTAACAAAGATTAATAAATAATACTGTCACAAATGTATTGCTCATGTTAGTAAATGTTTTATTTTTGTATACTTTATATATATATATATATATATATATATATATATATATATATATAGATAGATAGATAGACATAGGCAGACTTTTTTAGATTCTGTAATGAAAAAGACAAAAATACTAAGTTTTTTTTTTTCTTGCAGTGACTAACATTCAATTAGCTTTCATAGTGCAATCTCCATAACCAGCAAATAAAATAAGTTGAAAATGGCAACTGTTGTCTGACTGCCATATCACTGAGCTTTACATCACAGGTTTTATGTTCCATAAAACAGTTTTTTTTGTTCGCTTTGGTACTATTTTCACAAGTAAGGTGTACATTTTCAAAACTCTTAGTGCTAATATCACAACAGATCATCAAAAGTGCACTTTTTTCAAACATTTCATCATGTTTTCAACTGTGTTAGTACAATTCACACAATCACAAAGTATCCTTTTATCCCACAAAATAAGTGTTTCATCTACATTATTGTTTCATTCACAGTAACTGCCTTTCATAAAGCTCTTACTATCAAACTTTTGATTAGCATCTCTTTTTGTTCAGTTTAATACTTTTGTCTATTATTTAATCCAACAGATCTTAATGGTTAATCAATGAATCATTTGGTAAACCTATAGATTTTCATTTCAGCAATATACAGTATATGGATTTTGAGAACTACAGAAATAAAATGTGTGTTTGTATGAATATTAAAATTACATGTAACCAGTAACCACACATGATGAATACTCGTTATAGCTAATTGATTTCACATAGTGGTGACCAGTGACCACAATTGGCCACTATGTACTGTAATGTGTGCACTAAATGTTATGTATTGTTCTTATTTAGTTACATTTCATTATAGAAAGTATACCTATGTTACAATTATATCTGAAAAATAAAAACTATAATTTGCCTAAATGATTGTAGAGGATGTCTTCATTGATCCTTCATTTGATTAGGCCTACATATATGATGGATATTTGGAAATTATAGATTATGTAAATGTTGGGTACTGTAAGTGTATTGCCTAATGTTACAGTAAAACTGTGTAATCTGTCTTTTATAGTACTGCAGCATATTCATTTCAGCACTTCTAAGGCCGATTTGAAACATGTATCTTGCATTGTTTGCTGTTGGATGAACTGATTGTTAAAAGTACTAAACTGAAAGAAGATCATATTGTTGTGTTTCAGTGATTAAACCAAATGTTCTCATTACATATTACAATAATCTTGTGTTTGAAATAATGATTATGTGGACTGAAAACATGTGCAACTGACTGAAAGCATTACATCAGGTTTTGAAAGAATGACTAGCTGCGTTACAAGTGTGATCAGTTTGGATTTTTGTACTAAGAGTTTTGAAAATGTACACCTACTTGTGAAAATAGTACCAAAGCGAATAAAAAAAACTGTAAGAGCATTAATCTGATAGATCAAAAGATGCGCTATAAATAAGCCAAGAGCAGAGCTAAAGACATTAAAAGCTTGTGCACACATGTACCTCGGACCCAAAATAAACAGTTACTCACACTTTCTGGAACATTTCAAATTCGGTAAACGCTTGCAGAACAGATACACTAAAAAATCATCAAAAGCCTATGAATATCGCTGAAGGCTCATGAATTACCTCTCAAAAAATATATAATACATACATGTCTCTCTAAGTCCTAAATCTGTTGTTTTTCCCCAGTCCCCTCAGGCTCTCATGTCCCTCAGCTTTGTTTTACTCAATATTGAACTTTTCACGTTGACGTTTGAGAAGAAAACATTTGTCATTTGTCCAACAGTGATGGGAAGGTCTCCGTCATGTTCTCATGACACGCATTGGCAGACGTGCTGTTTAATCGAACTTTGAGTCTGACCTTTCCTGAACCGTTGAAGGGGAGTTGATGCTGACGATCATTCAAATTAAAGTCCCCGTGAACCGAAAGTTGCAAACGATTTTTCTCCAGTGCTGTGACGTATTTCCAAGTTGAAACGGAATATTGAACAGAGGGCAGGGTTTTACTCTAGCGCTCCTCCTCTCCATCTCTCGCTCATAGCAAACTAACGGTTTGAGGGGAGTGGTTACGCGTTTCCCCACCCAAACTGTGAAACCCACGTCATCAGAAAAAGAAACCGTTCCAGACCGGAAGTAAATTTTCAGATTTTGATTAAAGATTACAAAGGTAAAACATTTTTTTAATATACATTTACTTGCACGGATTAATTGTTCACCACAAGACTAGTAATATGCGCTAACAAAGTAAATAGGTTCAATTTTGATTTCACGGGGACTTTAGTTTAATTCAACATAAATCCCCATCAGGGTATA